>NC_081194.1:49492321-49843988 GCF_902713425.1 Acipenser ruthenus | reverse complement strand
AGGGGACTTCTTTGACCTGAAAAAAGAAACAAGGACCAGGGGTCACATGTGGAGATTAGATAAAGGGGCATTCAGAACAGAAAATAGGAGGCACTTTTTTACACAGAGAATTGTGAGGGTCTGGAACCAACTCCCCAGTAATGTTGTTGAAGCTGACACCCTGGGATCCTTCAAGAAGCTGCTTGATGAGATTCTGGGATCAATAAGCTACTATCAACCAAATGAGCAAGATGGGCTGAATGGCCTCCTCTTGTTTGTAAACTTTCTTATGTTCTTATGTTCTAATTTACTGCAGATTTGCATATAGTGACCATTTACACTCAGCTCTTGGTTAGCTCTTGTAATCCACCTCTCTCCATTATGGACATTTGAATCAGTTTTACAACATTTTCACAATTTCCTTCTGATTTTCAAAAGCTGGTAATGGATGTATGAATGGTTATTATATTCTGTTGTGTGTGTGTGTGTGTATACTAGGTATTTATTTTTAAACACAATCCCATTTTTATGCTCACCAGCATCGCAAATTAAATCGAGGATTGTTGTCTGCACTCATTCGCTAGCTTGCTGCAATGTGATGTTTAGAAAGGATTGCCACTGAATGTGTTGTACACTTATAATTAGGGTTAATGGTTTTCAGTGTTTATTACTCAGTAGCACACACAATTCTGTAATGCACAAGTCACCTCTTAGAGTAACATATTTGTTTTGAGCAAGCTGAGTTCTCCTGAAACTTCATGAAATCTGCTAATTGTCAGGTTTCACCACTTAATGCAATAACAAGAGTATATATCCAGGTAGACCATAGGAAAACAAATTAGTTGGATGGAAACGTATCTATATCAAGTTTTAATGACGTTACAGTGAATAACCCATGCTAGCTCAAAGCAAATACGCTACTGTAAAAGGAGAGCTCTGTTAAACGTATTGTGTGAGCTCAAAGCCAAAATGAACCAGTAACAAAGATTCTAGTGGCTAGCTTTAAGACTATGGAACACCAGACAACATTCAGGCAACTCTGAAGCAATTTTTTGGCGTTTTCAAGCAAAGCCCAAGCAACAAAGTCTAAACATTTTTAATTTCAGCAACATGATGAAAAATGCTTGAAGATGTTGCTTTTTTCGGCTGACAGAAAAAGTTGCCTCGTGTTCCTACAGCCTTGACAGATTTCTGCTGTTGTTGCAGAGTAACTCCTCTTCTGCCTCACTTAATGCATCATCTCACATAAACCACACAAAAGTAGGAATATTTGTTATTTCAGATACCCATGGTAATAAGTATCTGTTGCAGAAGACAAAAGCTTGCAGGAACTTTGGTAAAACTACTGTTTCTGCTATTTGCAAGATTTTAAAAAAAATGTTGCCACGTTTCCCATCATGTTTATGTTATCCCGTTTAAAAAGTGATTATGTCCTAGAGGAAATCTACTACTTGTTCTAGAAGAGATACTCTCTAGTAAATTACCAGATTAAAAATGACACTTTATTGAGTGTATTTTAATAGAAAAGGGGGTATCTGATTCAGATTATTATATTATAACCTTTAGTCTTATCGTTAATAAATATCAGATCTGGCTTTAAACTTAAACTGATTTAATTTGCCAAGCATCAGCTTGAAACAGTTCAGATTAAAACCATGGAAATATATTGCAAATTAATAACATGTGAGTCTTTGAATATCTGGACAAATTCATGATGGCCTGCTAGGGGATAATTATTTAATGTATTTAAACAGAAATTTGAGAATTATATTGTGTTCAGTTCAGTAGTGACATGTCTGCCATGCTTTTCTAAGATGCCAAATGGAAACTCATTGTATTGTTTGATCATTTTATTTTTAGAACATAAAACAAATATTATAATGCATATGGACACCACAAGATCTGTTGCCACAATTACAAAATCCTGGAGCAAAAGATTTGGGTAATTAAAATAGTGTGCTAGCTTTGGGCAACAACTAAAAAAAAAGAAAGAAGAAAAGTTTGATATTTGTGATAAAAGAGTTTAGAATAAAGTTATATTTCCAGTTAGGCATATGGCCATCAAAGATTTGTAATATTTACAGGAAATAACTTAAAAGGGTAAGGATAAAGATATTTAGATTGAGTGGAAATTATTTAGATATTTGAATTCAGTAGATAGAAACTATTTGTTCCAAAGCTTTATTTAAAATGTTTTAATAATGAGCTTTGTGGATGGAAAAAATATAACTGCAGCTCAATAGGTTTGATTTTCAATTATTTTTAGTTTGTAATCTGGAAGTGTTCTTCAAATTATAGATTTCCTAGCAAAAGCACTCCTCTTACTCAGATTGGTTACAAAATGTAATACAGCTTTTTCATTGGCTTGTTTTATTGAGATAAAACAGATAAAAGATTGATTTGTTTGCAAGATTTTTACATTAAATCTTTGGAAATCTCAAACTCTGAATATGTCTGGCCTATCTTGACTTGGCAGGCAGTCAACAACTCCTCACTTAACAAAAAACATCTGTCACCTCTCCCGAAGGTTCTCAGACATTACATGTATAGAACTAGTTCAGTTCTCAGCAAGAAAGAGTTACTCAATTAAATGATTACAATCTTTTTAATGAATTCACGGCAATAAAAAAAATATATATATATATTTTTAGTCAGTTCATCAGGAAAAATAAATCTTGTCACCAATGTGAAATGATAACCATGTAAAATCTCAGGGTCACTTTTACTCATTTATTATCTTATAGTCTGTCACAGTTTCTGCTTAGTCCAGCTCTGGGAGAAGAGATGTACTGTACGTGGAATGTGGAAGAAATGAAATTCACATGAGTCAACATTTCATGTTTGGCTCTGTCTTTGGAAACCATGTTACCAAGTCTGTTTTTCATCTACAGGCAAGAGTTTACTGTGCAGTCGCAACATTCCAAGGCTAAACATATATACATAGAATAGAAACAGTGTATGTTTATATCTGTACATTAATGAAGTGCATTGCTTTTTTAAAAGCAGTATTAGCAAAAGTATGTTTAGAATACACATGTTGACAATCAGTCAGTGAGATATGTCCAGTGGTTGCTAAAACCATATGGTTGGCACTGAGTTTAAAGCTATTACCACAGTACCCACAAAAAATGTTGATACAAATGGGAACTGAAGTTATGTGCCCCAGTCCCATAATAAAGCTATACTGATACTATTTGCAGCTGTTGGTTACAACCCAGTTTTGTGCTTCCATCTCCCAACCATCATTCGCACCACCCTACAGCTGCCAGCTTTCAACTTATATTTATTATGTCTTATCTTGAAACCAGTTTCTCTGTCACAGTTTATAGCTGTTATTTTATTTCTCTCATTAGCTCTCCACAGTGATGGGAACTTTATGCTATTGACATTTCTCACTCCTGTACAGGAGTTATATGGCGATTAAAACTGTTGACAAACTGATAGCAAAAAGCATTAAATTGCACTATATATCACAACAATAACCAGGCAATTGACCTACTGTAATATGAACTGTGATGGTTGGCATAAAGCAGTAAATTTGACTGAAAAATATCACTGAATGGTGAAATTCCCAACCATGTACTGTGTGTACAGGATAACAGGTACCAAGAAATCAAGAATCTGCTGGTTGAACTGAATCGGGGTGGTAGAGAATATTTCATGAAAAATCATGAATTATGATATGTCAGTGACTAATGCAGTGATTACAAATGACCCTTTGGGCTATCCTTCTGCTGCTTACCACCATAGTAAAACCTACAATGGGTGAAACTGCTATGCAATAGTAGTCTTATTTCCATCCCTGTTTTATACCACGAATGCTTACATCAATAAGAACATACTAACTGTATATACATTTTGTTTTAAACATGCCTTTGCACCAGTTAGTTTGTGAATGACTATGTTAAAATAAACAGTATTGTTTTATTGTAATGAGTCTTATGACTAGAGGCAGTCCAAATATGTGGGGAAATATGCAAACACCTGCAGAAATTTTAAGTAGATATCTGCAGAGTATCTTATGTGTTTAGTATTTGTATTAATTATGGGCTTATAATTGCAATAAGCAGATATCAAGTAAACACGTCAAACAGTGTATTGGTTAAGTACTTCCAATTACATTTGTGTCAGTAAAATCATTAGAAACTGTCAAACACCACATCACATCACATCACATCACATCACATCACATCACATGAGACTTCTCTTATTGGCACACATTTTCAAAGCCTTACCTCCAGTCTTTAATGAACTCGTACTTTTTTGATGGAGGCAAAACATCTGTTAATTTAACAAAAGTAGAATTCTATTTTTGATCAAATAGAATTGTTGTTTTTTGATGTCAAAAACTGATGATTACATGTTAAAACCCAGGGGGGTGGGGGCGTTTGGTCGGCCAGGGTGACCTCGGCTCACCGCGCACCAGCGACCCCTGTAGTCTGGCCGGGCATCTGCGGGCTTGCCTGTAAGCTGCCCAAGAGCTGCGTTGTCCTCCGACGCTGTAGCTCTTGGGTGGCTGCATGGTGAGTCCGCAGTGTGAAAAAAAAGCGGTCGGCTGACGGCACACGCTTCGGAGGACAGCGTGTGTTCGTCTTCGCCCTCCCGAGTCAGTGTAGGGGTGGTAGCGGTGAGCTGAGCTTAATAATAATTGGCCATTCCAAATTGGGAGAAAATAATAAATTAATTGGCAACGACTGAATTAAAAAAAAAAAAAAGGCTTGTCTTAGAGTACAGGTATTTTTTTCCACCATTGTTTGAAAGGGAACTTTATCTTGAAATAAGTTTACCACTTCCTTACTTTGAGAGTTAATAGACATGCTCCTGCTTCTACTTGTAGCAAAATAGCATTATACATTTCATCTTTAAGTAATATTACTGCTCAGGAGCCAAAAAAAAAAAGCTAATTGTGTTTTACTGGACTGCATGCATATAGAGAGGATATTTTCAACCTACAACATATCAGCACAGTTGTAAAATATATTTGTAAAGCCATATGGATTAATATTCTTTTAACTTGTCAAATGTTCACCTGTTTGTAATCAAGGAATAGAAATATAGGAAATCAGAAACAGTGTATGTGTAGAAATCACAGTTTTAAAGTTCAAAACTGGCCTGGGATTATCATGATTGCTTCACCGTTCTTGAAACGTAACAATATAGATAGAAAAAAAGTTATTTGCCATTTTTTTTTTCAATCTGAGAAATTAAGAAAACATTGGCAAGCATGTTCTTGGTCCCAAGCTGTTCCACTCAAAGGAGAATTATCAATATAAAGCAAATGCAATGACCTTTAAAGGAATGGAGAACTAGTTTTTAGCACTTTACTAAAGGCTATAAGTTAAAGGTTCTCATCTTATTTACTGGACGTGTGTCTCCAGAGAAACCTTGAAAGCACAGGTACGACTGGATTTCCAGTCACAGAGCACGCTAAGGAAGTTATTACTTTTCCCCTACTCACACAATACAAAGTTCAACCCTGTTCCTGTTGTGTATTACTGTATCAAATAAGCTTCACAAAACACTTTGACAAAACATATTTTTGACCTGAAAGTGACAGCTTTATGCTTCTAATGAACAACACACAATAATAAAATATTGCAATACTTATTGTTTAGTTTTTTTTTTAATACGGGGAAGGTCAGTGCACATGCTAATAGCAAATTCCACATGATTCACTTACAGTCACATATCGACATAAAAATGAAAAAAAATGTTGGTAGTCTTAGGGGGTCTGTGGCAAAGTGGTCTGCAGGTGTAGAGGTGATGCAGTGCTCAGCAATAACAATCCAACAGCAGTTCAATGGTGAAAAACGAAGCTGTGTTATTTGCTTAAGTAATAATGCTGGCTATACACAGCGATGTGTAAAGCCAGTCAAAACCACGGGGTTCAGTCCCGAAATAATAACAGTAATCACATGAAAAAAAACAAAAACACAAACACAGTCACAAGTCCAGAGTGAGTGCTATTAGTGTAAGTGGTGAATTGAAGTTTAAACGTGCACAATGGTGAAGTGTAATCCGGGTTTCTTTCCTGGCTGTTTAGCTATAGCTCCCGGGGTGTAGCCTTATATAAATGACAAACATGGCAGTTTAACAGAGACAAAACAAAACACCAAAAACTCACGGTTTCTTCTTACAACAGTATGTCCTTTGAAGGTCTTTCCGTAACCAAAACAAAGGAACAGATTGCTTAGCCACATCCCCTGATATAACTTCAGTAACGCCCCCTTCGGTAGCGAGTGTAATCACGTATCCTGCAATCCATGATTGACACGTCGCCTACCGCATTAAGGTGATGACTTCTGGTATTGTGACCCCCTTTCTGGATGGCTGACTTCCGACTGACCCTGGAACGAACTGCCAAACCCTCCAGTCCGGGGCACACTGTTCCTGTTATACAGCGCCCTCACAGGTCGGGAGGGAGATTGTTGACTAGGATTTATTCGCTCTCTGTCACAGGGTCATACAGGGGTCTTTATAAAAAAAACAAAAGCACTTAACAATTTCAAATATCTGTTCATGAAAAAAGTATTGGCACTTTTACATTCAAAGTCTGTAAAAAATAAGTCTTTACGTTAAGTCTGTAAAAATGTTATTGAAAAAAAAAATTAATTGATTGAAAATCATTACACAGTAACTAAGCTGTAATATAACAGCAGATGGTCAAGACAACAAAGGAGTTGGTTTCACAGTTGGGAAAAGCTCTCGTAGCAAACCACAACAAAGGAAATGGCTACAGAACAGTATCAAAGAAATATACAAAATCCACAATCAAAGCAATAATCAAGAAGTACCACAGAACAAATTCAACTGAAACCTTAACGGAAGTGGACGTCCAAAGAAAATCACGTGCACAGCAGGTAGGAGAATCATCTGAGCGGCTAAAAAAAAAATCCAAGATTAAAAGCCAAGGACTTAAAGAAAGATTTTGAAGCATCAAGCATAATAGTGCATGAAAGAACTGTATAAAGTCACGTAGACGTCCCTGCAAATCACTTTTAAAAAATCATAAAACAAACCATCTAAAATTCTTCAACAAAATTATCTGGTCCAATGAGACTTAAATAGAACTTTCCCCACAAAATTGACCACAGTATGTTTGGAGAAAAAAGGGAAAGCCTTCAATGAAGAAAAACTTGTACCTACAGTTAAACATGGAAGTGGTTTGATCATGGTGTGGTGGTGTTTTAGCAGTTCGGGTACTGCAGACATTCATGTGATTTAAGAACGAATGAATGCAGCCATGTATCAAAACATTCCACAATGCACCATGATACCATCTGCTTGTAGACTTATTGGTAGAATGGATTTTTTAAGACTTGAATGTTTATTTTCTTTATTTGTGATTTGACTTTTATCTTTACCAATATATTTGCACACTTTACATGTGATTTTACAGGTTTCAATGCCCCTTAATGTATCTATGATACCTTTATGTTTACTGTGTACTAAAATGTCAGCCAAATATGCTTCATTTCTAACAGCTGTTGGGTAATAATTTAGAATATGTAATTATTAATGGCACTCTCTTAACCCTCTCTTCCCTTTTCTTATAATGAAGAAGTTAATTGCTATTGAGTTTGTCGTCTTTTCTCAACTTTCTCTCAAGAATTTGTTCTTTATATCCTCTTTTCTTAAAATGTATTTTTAATTCCTTTCCTTGTTTTTTGTAGTCATTTTCATCAGAGATTATTTTTATTCGTATACCCATTCCTTTAAGAATTGCTCTTTTAGTATAGATAGGATGTGCAGATGACATATGTAGGTACTGACACATATCAGTAGGTTTCGAGTAAAGATCTGTTTTAATAGATTCTTGATCAAGTTTAACCAAGGTGTCTAAGAATTCAATTTCAGATTGTGTCCACCTTAAATCCACCGAAATGTTAGGGTAGCTATCATTTGCTAATTTATGAAATTGTACAAGAGATTCTTCTCCATGTGTCCATATTCCAAGTATGTCATCCACATATCTTATGTATTCTAGTGGTTTCATGTCTAGTTTGCCCAAATGTAAAACAGCTATTTTCTAAAACTAAATCTTGATCATATATAATATTTCTTCCGTAGGTATCATGTTCTTATCTACTCTATTTTCCAGCGCCTCTTAACATACATCTAAAGTTTCATGCCTGGGAACACTGGGGTACAGGGATTTTACATCCATGTAAAATGAAATGGTAATCTCTGGAAGGTGAACCTTTATATTATTAATCATTTTCAGAAAATGTGTTGTATCTTTAACATAGCTAGGTAAGCTTTCAACATGTGCTTTCATATATATATATATATATATATATATATATATATATATATATATATATATATATATATATATATATATATATGTTTCCTGATGGCAAAACATTAGGCAGTCAGTTGCATACAGACCCATATTTGATATCTTATAATCTTATTAATCAACAGCTTATTCAATCACTGAAATTGTTTTATACTTCCATAAGACAATGCGGTAATACATTTAGGTTTAAAAAAAATCTAACTACACTTCCTTCATTTCCGCAGGCAAAGTAATACATCCATGTTCACATCCGGAAAGTGGAAGAGTCACTGAACATTGATTGCTCAAAAACGCAGTTCATTGTAATCTCTTTATCCATTTTGACTGGAAGAGAGGAAGGTAAATGCAAGTAGTGAACAGCAATTGCCAGAGGAATTATACTAGTGGTCTTAACGGTCAGACTTTGTTTGCAATCCATTTGGTTTATGTCCTTCTGAGGGAGTTTTAGCCGTGGAGACGCATGCTTCCCCCACCCCTTGAAACCTTTTAACACTTTGAAACCAAACAGTTACATTATTGCTACTACTGCATCAATATGGTATATTCTATGTTACTATTGTAATGGATGGCATTGTTCCAAGTAAGGTATCATTGTATTCTTCAACAATACACTTGAAAAATAGACATGAATTCCAACCAGTGAATGATCAGAACTTTTTTAAAAGAGCAGCACCACTTATACATTACTGCCCAAAACCAAATTGAGACATATATTATTGTGCGGTAATATATTCTGACCCATATATTATTATATTGATATATGAAATCTTCAAGCACTTCAAAATAATTATAATTACTCGAGCACTAATGTATTACTATTAAACTGTTAAATCGAAAAATATCTTATGCTTATGCTGGTGTCGGTTTCAGGATGCAATGAATCAACACGTACCTGAAAGGCAGACACAGGCATTGAAATTTGCAAAGGATTTAAAACATTGTGTGTGACCTGAGACAGGCAAGCATTCATTACTTTCACAAAATAATTAGTTTTGTAAATGCATTATCTAAATGAATGTTATTAAA
This sequence comes from Acipenser ruthenus, assembly GCF_902713425.1. NCBI lineage: Eukaryota > Metazoa > Chordata > Actinopteri > Acipenseriformes > Acipenseridae > Acipenser > Acipenser ruthenus. The sequence continues at coordinate 49,834,681 of NC_081194.1, read as the reverse complement.
TTATATACTTCCTTTTGTTCATATTACATCTTCTGGCTTTTACAGTGTATGCAAGACACACATAATTACCAGAAAGCATGTCAGAGACAAATAGAAAATTCATAAGTCATGGGCCCTCTTTTAAGAGACCACCTGTGTTGAGAGGCCACTATTAGACTGTCCCTTGAGTGGTCTCTTAATACAGGGTTGACTGAATATACAATCCTGTTGTTATCTCTACTGGACCTGGCAGCCATCAGTTCCTTCATTTTGTACAAGGAATGCACCAGGGAAAATATCAGTAGGAGAGATTTCATCTTGAAGCTAGCCACAGCACTTCAGCAGAAACATTTTGATCAGAAAACTGCAAAGCTGCAGGCTGCAGCAGCTCAACATGGATTCTGTGCTGCACCGAATGACACACGCAAGAGCTAACACATGTTACTTTTAAATTAAAAACTACTTTTGTTTTTACAGTTTTGTATGTACATATACCTGTTTACACACTACTTTCTTTTCAAATGTTTATTTTATTATATATTTTTTCATTTTTTGAAGTAGTGCTTTATATGTGTTAAGTTAGAAAATAAACCCTTTTATTTAAATACAGTGTTTCGGCTGTGCAGATGTTTGATATGATGTGCCTGAATAAAACTTGTTTAAGTTGTATCGGATAGTTGTCTTTCATTTTAATATCTGATGTTGTTTAAAATGTAACCGTCATAATGACTGTCGGCACCGGTTTTAGGTATGAGTATAACCGCGGCGGTTCCAGTTATGACCATATTATTACATGGTTACGTATGCCCTGTAATCTAAAGTGCTACCATTATTCCAGTTTTAAATAAGAACATAAGAACATAAGAAAGTTCACAAACGAGAGGAGACCATTCAGCCCATCTTGCTCGTTTGGTTGTTAGTAGCTTATTGATCCCAGAATCTCATCAAGCAGCTTCTTGAAGGATCCCAGGGTGTCAGCTTCAACAACATTACTGGGGAGTTGGTTCCAGACCCTCACAATTCCAGACCCTCACAATACAATTCTCATTCTCATATAACACATTGCATTTCATCAAAAAGATTTGCAACAATCCTGTGTAAATTAACTTGGTAAATACAATGGGCTTTAATGCATTCACAAGTCTGCTAAAGTTATATGAATATCACATAATCCAGCCATTCTTTGTTGCAACAACATTGTTAACTATTTAGTTGACCCTAGAAAGTGCAATCAAATAATTAAGTACCTGCTTGAAACAGGTCCCTATACTGGTCGTGTACTGGTTCTTCTGGTCCAGAAGAGTCTGCTGTGCCAAATTGTTTTTCATACACTCTGATTTGGATAGCACATATTAAAATACATTCTCTTATTTTAATTACATTATATTGACACAATTGATTTTTATAATAGCTCTTGTAATCTCTTTCCTGTAATACTAACCTGGTCTGCTTCCTAAAAGAAATAAAATAAAATGAGTGCCTGACAGCTTTGGTCATCTAGTACATAAAATAATTTTCAATAAAGAATTTTACTGTTTTCATTTTTTTTTTTAAGTTAAAAATGAAAAATCTGGATATTGTTCATTGAAATCCACCTATATTAAGGATATCATTTATTACAGGGTTTCATAGTACATTCCATATTAACATACTGAACTAACAATATATTCCCCAGTGTGGTTTGAGGCTAGACAGGTGTTTTTGGTAAGGATCTCTATTACATTTTGATTACTCTCACTTTATATAATGTAACATGATACACGCAAAAAGGAACCATTAGAGACACACAAAAAAGTTTTGAGCTTATTTTCACATCAGTTGCATCTTACATTAACTAGGCCATTTAAATTTGTGGTAGACTAGATTCAGTGTTATCATTAAAAGTTAAACACAGTGTCTCTGTAAAGTAATGTAACACCCCCCTCCCAGACAGGGCGTACAAAAATGGGTTAAAAGATTCAAGACATGAAGGGGTTATTTTTAATATGTAGCCAGACTACGTCAGTCAATGTGATAAAGCAAAGAACAAAATATTATATAATAATTTATCAGGTTATTTTTATTCAGATAGCACATGTGAAATACAGGGAAGAGTGTCACAAAGAAAAACACACGTGTGATGCATACAAAATCAATGAAAAACACACGTGTGATGCATACAAAATCAATGAAAAACACACAGGCGATGCATACAAAATCAATGAAAAACACAGATGATGCATACGAACTCAATGGAAAACACAGATGATGCATACGAAATCAATGGAAATGTATTGATTGGACAGCACGTTTCAAAGGTAGTTGTGATTAAAATTAGTTTAAATAGTTATTTTAATTAACAAAGTACAAAGTGCAACACTTCACACTAAAAACTGCTTAGTACATTTAGTACGGGTAGACGGTTTCTTATCTTAAGCAAAACACAATAGAAAATAATACAACAAACAGTGACCGTTGTAAGAACAAAACACACACACACACACACACACACACACACACGCACACACATTGTCAGTGCAGGGGAGGGAACATCAGAGAGAGAAAAGTCAGTATCAAAATATCTTACTTTCATTTCAGTACAATAAATTCGAGACCCCAAGACAAAAGACAGACAGACACAAACCCCCAGGATGGCTATCCTGTTTGTAAGAAATGTGGGCTTTTTATATTCAGGTGCATAAAACTATTAATAATTCAATTAGTTGGTACCCAATAAGGCATATCAAGCTGACAGAGTGAAGAAGCTACTTGAAAGTAATACAAATCAATTACAAAGTGTCAGACAACAATATATAAAGCATGCGCTAATCAAATCAATGTGTAAAAATATAATAATAAAACATACAAGTGCCAAATAAACATGTGGAAGATAATGTGGCATTATCGACCCTGTTACAGTAACACTTGCTAACCATTAAAAACATATTTGCATTCATATAAATGGTATGGTTTTAGTGCAAAATGGGTTATTGCAAATTTAAGTTTTATGTTATAGATTCCAGCATCCTTTTCTCTTATACCTTTTATTGTATATAGTACTGTAGACAGGAAACATCAAAGTATACAATGCAATCGGAAGTTATCAAGCATATGCTATTGTTTAGGCATATGGTAATATAGTTCCCTTTGAGGTCTTCAACCCCTCAGCACACCTGAGTCGATGGTTAATCATATTTTGCCAGCTTAGGGGCAGCTAACGTGCTCCAATAGCCATGGGCTGAATTCAAATATAATGTAATCCTTTCTGGGCATGTTTATCTGTCAATTTAATAAATTGTTAATTTTTATTCTAATGGTGGTTATCTCCTTTGTGAAATATTTTCCAAACAGTTTTGGTGTTGGCTTTCTCAGCCTATCCTATTAAAACATGTTGTTGAATGTAATAGATTCAGATAGAAAAAAAAAATTCCAGGTACAGTAACCTATAGGCAAATTACGCTATAACATAGGGCCCCCAGCAGAATTGGGGCCCCGCACAGAAGAAATCTATGAACAGGTTTGGAAAAAATAAAAAAAATAAACATTTTTTGTTTATATATCTATATATATATAGATAGATAGATAGATAGATAGATAGATAGATAGATAGATAGATAGAATTCTGCCGCTATTGTATGTATTAGCTGCTGGGCTTTCTGGTAAACTAACAAAACTACTGACCCATTAACCTCAGTGGATGTTATATTATGCACTTGCTAATGCTTTTGTACTTTACTGCCTGGGACTGAAGCTTTTTTTAATGTCTATGATCCATATTGCATCATTTTGTGTTCTATGTTCCCACGGATGTTTGAATGTTAATTAAAATGATCATTAACAACAGTAGATTTAATTATTATCTCTCGCATGTGATTTCTGTCGTATGGTGCAAGGCAATAAAGGCATACACAGTTTAACAAACCTCATGTCCAGCTATGATCAGCAAAGAAAAAAGCCTACATAAAGTGTTCAGGTAAGTTATCTAATTCAATTTGAAGATGATTCCTCATTATTATTGATTGGTACTGAAAAAATGCGTACATTGAAAATAAAGTAAAAGTTAGAAACTATCATCTTGGAATTAACAGGTTCCTATGATGTTGTGTACGGTGTACTCACCTGTTTCAAACTTTGCATTTGATTTGTATCAAATTAGCTTTATGCTGGGCTTGTTTGTATCCAAATATCCACATGCAAGTCTGCAAAACATAAAAGGGCCTAATTTAGTTTTGAAACTGGAAAATGAATGGTGCATGCACAGGCATGATGGAAAATACTGTACAGTGACTGTATCTGTATTTCTCACCTTCTTTTTTATTTCTTGTACAAACTCCATGGCCGAACATGTATTTAAGAAAAATAAAATTGTGCTCAGTTCTTCTCAGTGCTGTGAAAGAGCGGGCTGGAAATGTCTGCTCTACGCTCCGCTCCAGCAACTACCCCGCTTTATATACAATTGTCTCTTTCACACTTTCTGTCCCCAACGCAGGGCCGGATTAATCAATCTGCCAATAACACTGTGTGGGGGCAGTGTGGTCCAGTGGTTAAAGAAAAGGGCTTGTAACCAGGAGGTCCCTGGTTCAAATCCCACCTCAGCCACTGACTCATTGTGTGACCCTGAGCAAGTCACTTAACCTCCTTGTGCTTCGTCTTTCGGGTGAGATGTAATTGTAAGTGACTCTGCAGCTGATGCATAGTTCACATACCCTAGTCTCTGTAAGTCGCCTTGGATAAAGGCGTCTGCTAAATAAACAAATAATAATAATAACACCATAATGCATAAGGCCCCCAAAATATGGGTTAGCTTTGGGCCCCCACGTCCTTTAATCTGGCCCTGCCCAACATGGTGTCTGTATACGTCCAATATACAGATGTCTTGAGGTGTTGTGAAATCCAAGGGGAAGCCAAGGGCCTCCAACCCCCGACAAGTCAGTATATTGGACTTATACGGACACCCTGAAGGACCTTATTGCATTTATAATCCCAGTCAAACATTAGAATGTCAAACAATAAGTAGAGATAATTTTTAAGGCAATATTTTTATTATTATTAAATCCTTACACCAATAATTAATTTAAACTGTCCAGTTTATTGTTGATATGTGTTGTACGCATTCATTTTTGAAGGTCTGTGTCGGAGAGGGTAGATAATGTTCAGAAGTGTCTTTTTGTGATTTACTGTATCATTTACAAACCGCTAAAAAGACGTTGTTTGAAGTGATGAAATTGGGGTGAATATGTTGACTGATTTTCTGATTCTGTTTTCATTTAGATAGTGGTTTATTCCAGCTTGAAGACTAATGTAGCTTGACATTGTATATAAGCACCCCCTTGGCATTTCTTACATTTCTGTAGAAATCCCTTTTGTATTTTGTTTAAGTGTATATTTTCTATCGTTGATAAATCTATTTCAATTAGTTTTGGCCAGTCATATATACAGACAGCTGGAACCTTGCTCAACCAATCACATTACTTGTTTCAGGTTCCATAGCTACAGGTGGATTAACCATTTTTATAAATCAGATACATTGTTATAAATCTGCAACTACATTACAATTTCCCTTCATTCAATCACTGCTGGTTAATGTACTCCGACTGTTACGGTTTGCCATATGCAGGCTTAAGAGTGTTTAATTAAGCACAAATGTGAAGCTCTGTCTTTTATTGGCATGTTCTGAGGTATCTGATTAAATGTTAACAAGACTCCACATACAGTAGTTTGTTAGTAAGGTTAAGAATTAAACACAAATAAAACTTGGCTTGAAAAGATGACTGCCTGTATCAGCTTCACAGTTACCGCCGTTCACTTGTAGGGATGTTTTCTGTTTTATTTTAAGTAAAAAAAACAAAATACATTGTAGCGTGCCTGGTGGTACCCCCTGTCATGCCTGTAGCTAAACTGGTGTGAAAGTTTGGTAGTGACTGGTTCCCAGATGTGCAATGATTGGTGTTGGAGTGTACCAGCTAGTGGGGTTGTTTATTGCCTTGTTATTAGTCAAATCTGGAACCCTACATGTCAGTTTGTATTGTTTCTTAATAGGAAACACACTTGGGAGGGTTATGGTTGGAGTGGGCTAGCTGGAGCACTAATCAAGAGAGATGCTGGAGCAGGGATACGATGTAGTGTTTAAAGCCCACCAGATAATTAATGTTTCATTCTTTCTCTGCTTATTTTAACCAGGGTTGGCTGATTTAAATCAAGTCGATTTAAATCGCTGATTTAAATCATTTGATTTAAAAAAAAAAATCATTGATTTAATTTTTTTTTTTTAATTTACTACATATATTATATAGTTTCTCAAAGAAAAGATATGAAAAGTATGTTTTAAAAAACTTATTAATACAAACATCTTAACCTGTTACTGTCTATAAACTAAAACTCTTTGGGCTGTATTCTAACTACAGCGCAAATGCGAGTGCAAGCGCGAATAGCGTTTGCCCCCGATTCTGTGGCGCATAAATGGAGCGAAGACATAAAAAAATACTGCACTGAAATGGTATTCTGAAGACATGTCTTGCCCCGCCAGCCTTAACATATTTGCCAAAGCGATTCTAATGACAGTGCAATGGGGTCCCAAATAGACAATTGAGCACTGCGTTAAGACCCGCTGAAACCAGATTTATTTAGTGGTGCAATCAGGAACTTTAACAATTGAACACACTATAAAAAGCAAAGTAGTCCTAAGTGTGTGCTTGGACTGACACAGAAAGAGGAAATCAAAGAAAGAAATGTAAAAGAAAAGAATGACTGGGATGAGCGAGAGGTATTTTTCTCTGGTGGACTCCATCGCTAAATTCTTGTAGTTCACATTTAGAGGATGCCACAATTAAAACATAAATAAATAATCAAAAAATCAAAAAAATCGCCAACCCTCATTTTAACCCCGACAAACCAGACTGCTCTAATTTCAGCAATAAGCTGTGGGGCAATCAAATCAGTTTTTGAGCCTTGTCATTGAATAAGGCTAGGCACTAGGAACAAACAAGGTAGTATCCCTACATGCCAATTTTGGTGGTACACTTCAAAAAAGTAATACACAGGAAACGTGTCTATCACTGCGTATTTTGAAGTTTAATAGGACAAGATCAAGAGGAAGTTTACTTGACTGTACGTACCACTTTTATTTATTTGTTTGTTTGCTTGTTTGTTTGTTTGCTTACAGTGGTGGCCACATTTATTGCGTCACTGCATTATTTTTACTGTTACTGCTTTATCACAATTTAGTTAGTTTTTTTTGTTATTGTTAATTTACTATTCATGGTTTTATTGAATTCTAACATTTGTATGATTTTTGTCTTCATAATACAAGAATATTGAAAGTGAGGAAATATATAGTACATTATGTTTATATGTCAAAAATGAAATGTATTTATACTACAAACATTTAAAAATCTGTTTGACACATTTAATAAATGAATTACCGGATGTAGTTAAATAGAACAAAATTCGAGAAATAAATATAACTACTATTTAACGAGTAATATAACATGCTACTTTTTTTATTAAGTAATAAGTAAGAGTAACGAGCAATACGTTACTTTTTTTCAGTAACGTACTGTGGTAAGGATGACTGGTGCAGTGCAAAAAGAGTGTAATGTCCAGGCTGCCGTTTCCCAATAATAATCAGTTTTTATTAAATCCAACAGAAAGTTCAAAAAGTAATCCAGAAACAAAACAATAATAAGCCCAGCTACCAACGATGGTATTGGGGCAAAACAACAAAAGGTTCAGGGTCCAAAAAGTAAACAAAAAGACACTCTATTAACCAAAATCCTCCGTCCACGAAAACTGTGCTCTTTTCCTCCGGGGATCGTGGTGCGTGTGCTGTGCGTTGTTGTGCTGTGTTGTGAGGGGCGTGCTCTGGAGTTAAAGCTGGGTCTCCGGCTACAGCCTCCCGTCCTCCGGCTCCTCTACAAAAACACAAACAAAACACGTAACACCAAAATAGAAAACAAACACTAGCTCCATCCGGTCGTTTCACTTTCTCAGTGCAAGGGGAGGTACTGACGTAGCTGATTCCCCTTTGTACCCAGCAAACTCCTCCCTGCAATCAATGCCTCGCCATGGTTTCTCCAATAGAGGGCTGCCCCGCAGCTGACTACAATGGAATCGTCCTGAGTACTTGCAGCTACACGCCCCTCCTAATATGGTCACCTTCCGGTTTCCACCTACCACCGAGGTGGCAGATCTAGGAGGCAGCATACCTTCCCCCTTACACAGCACCCTTTCTAGTTGGGAGGGAGATTTGCAGCATTGATCCTTTCTCTCTCTATCACACGTGCCCAACCTGTTGACGAGGGACTCCAGAACTTCCTGTGTGATAGGCATTTGGAATATGAAGGTTTCGGTAATTGAATTTTCAGTAGGCGACATAAAACAAAAGTATGATTGGGTACAGAAACTGATAGAACAATTGCCACCTTGTATTATAGGATGTTCGGGTGCTTTGGGAAACTGAATTAGCCATGAACTTGAACGACAGATTGGAAATGTGTGTCTCTGAAGTAGGTGGTTGATTCAGTACATGACGAGGTCCTTGAACATTAGGCATGAGACCGGTAGAGAGTAACATTCTGGAAACAGCGCATGGCATTTCTGAAAATTAAATCAAGATAATGAGTCAGCAATTTGATTTTTGAGCCCGGGACATGGAAGACTTTGTTTTTTAAATAACCAAGCACTGAAACCCAAGTGAGTTTTCGTATAAACTTCATTATAGCCAAGGATGAGGATCTGCCTTTGTTAATTATTGCCATGGTAGATAGATTATCATAATTAAATTCTACTGTTTTTTTAGACCACAGATGACCCCATATTACAGCTGCGATCACGATGGGATATATCTCGAATAACGATGCATATTGTTCCTCAGTAGGTAGGGACAACATTTCGGTGGGCCAGTTTCCATAGAACCATTTAGTTCCTAAAATGCCACTAAAACCTGGAGAAGGGACAGCATCAGTATACAGACCGTGTCAGACGATGTAATAAAGTAATGATAAAATAATGAGTTGGAAAGAAGGTGGGTCCATAGTGTGATATCGGCCCGGCACCCAACATTAAGACTGATGTGGTTAAGCAGTTCGGTGACTAGGCTATTAAATGTCGACCTTGGGGAATGACCCTAATAGCACAATTGAGATGACTGAGTAGCAAAAGGAGTTCACATTTGGTACAAGATTTTCGGCAGTAGCAGGAATTTTGAATCTTTAATGCAACATAGTTTTTTTTAATGAGACATGCTTCCATTTTTTACTGAATTCAATTCAATCCCAACAAATTTGAGAGAAGTAGTGGGATCTAATGTTTATTTCGTCTGATAGAGGTACCCCAAGTTCGTGGAATACAGATTTTAAGATACTTAAGACAAGCAGGGGGCTGGTCACTAAAGTCCACTAATAAAAAGTCGTCTAGTAAGTGGAGCATGAATGGTGCAAATGTGAAGGAAAGAACAAGGGGGGGAATGGACAGACGTTCTCATTGAAATTGTAAGTGCAAAAATGACCTGTCTTCCCCGTTTTTTATATGCCTGAGGGTGGATCAGGAGCATAGGATTGGAAGGTAATTGAGACCAGCATGGTAAGTCTATTAGAGACTGAGGCTGAAACTAAATATTATCAATGGAAGATAATATTTAGGGTACAGATGCTGTGTTTCGGAGGACTGAGCTGATAAGTGGCACAATTAAGTTTTCTGGTGAGTGGCGCTGCAGATCTAGCAGGAAAATGCCTTTAGTCCAGCAAAGTGCTGACAAAATAATTAATTGTCCAAAACACCCCGGGTTAACCTTCACATTAAACTGCTTGAGAATTGCAGTGGCCTTAGCAGAAAATTACCTTTGATAGTCATAGAAATCTGTACCTCCATATCTCATTGAGAAATCAGTAACGAGACAGGTGGGTGTTTAATTCCTGACACCACATTGTATGTGCGTCACAGAGGATAGCTCTATAGAGACTGAAAGCTGTAACAAATTCCAGAAGAGTTCACTTTTTGAGCAGGTGGGGTCCTTGATTTCAAGATAATAGAAAATTCACCGCAGTCCAGAACTCGAAGAAAGTAACAAAAAGACTACTTTTCCATCCCTGCATTCCTGAATCTGAGCACAAAGTTTACTGGAAACAAGGGACGGTCGGGGCAACAGAGTGACGGGGGATTGAGAGTCACTGTTGCAAACTGCAGTGGAGAGGTTATAAGTGAGATTTGCCCTGGTGGAAGTGCCCGGGCCAGACGGGGTAGGGCATGAGTTGGCATTGTGGTCTGAATAGCACCGGCAAAGGAGAAAAGAGAGAGAGGTCAAGTGACAGAACTGGGGACGGGCTGAGAAAATAAATTGACGGCTCAGCAGAGAAGATAGGCACCTGTCTAAACCAGAAACTGTAGATTGGAGGGATTACAGAGCTTGTAAAACGTCTGCATTGGAAATGTCAGCGGGGGCGCTGACTGGACCTACAGTTTTGGGATCACAAGTATCAGAACTGGACTGAGGGCTTTGAACTGGAGGGACATTGTCATCTGGGATCAGCTGCGGAGGCAAAGCAGCAGTGATCTGGGAAGTGGAAGGTTTGGTGACAGAGCAAAGCAATGAGATCCTCGTGGGAATAGCTAGCGTAGTAGGACATGTGTTGGTCGAATTATATCTTGTGTCAGACGATCTCTAACGATTGGAGGAGTCGAATCCAAAATGCGCAGGTAAGAAACCACAAGAAAGAAATGACAAGAGGGCAATTTGTTTTTTAACTATTTTTTATTTGTTTTTTTGTTTCCTTCCCACTACCAAGCGCTGCTTTTCTTATGACTGACATGTTTTCAATGTGGATTGCATTCATTCATATGACCTATTGAAGAAGAAAGCGTTGAGCCGGAAGTGTAGCACTGAAATATCTGAGAAATATCTGGGCAATCAATACATTTTATTTACTCATAGATTAGAAAAATGAATTGACCTTTACAGTAATGTGTGCATCTTTCCCATAGGAAAATGTGAGACCTGCAAAATGATGGCAATAAATATAGTATTATATAAGATTTACTGAAATTATTTTATTAGCGTTTTAGGTATTGATGAACTTTGTCTGATTTTTTTAATCTTTTTTTTTTTTTTTACAAATAAATAATTTAATAACCATACAGTGTCCACCTTATAGAGAGAATACAAGTGGTAGAGGAATGGCATTATGGGACCAATGTGGGCCATGACCATACCGCTATAAAGGGCCTGTTTATTGAGGAAACACTTCATAATTGTAATGAGCAAAACAATAATCATATTGACTATTTAATATCTACTGATCTAATATTGTTCTGCTGACTGTATTGAAATTGTTTTACAGTTATATAAATTAAAGCAGTGCTTATAAACATTGCAACTATATAGAGTAGTGGGCACTATAGATCTATCGAATGTAAATTGTTTACTATAATTATATAATATACAAAAAATAAACTTTCACAAAGAAGAAAAAAAAACAATTAAAGGTCTATTATCATTGAGATGTTAATGACCATCATTAGAAAAGAAGACAGCATCCACTATCATTAGCAAAATTCAGTTATATAGTCAATTTTGGTTATTTACTGGCTACAAGATTAATGAGGCACAATACCACCTTGGACAGAAATTAGCTTCAGAAATGTAATAAAATCAGTCATTGGTTGTGATTGTAATACCAATAAGGAAACAATCCATATTTCTTTCTGTTATGAATGTGATTAGGAGCAGCTTTGAACATAATCTTCCATTGGGTCTTTTTAGTGAAAACAGAGGTATAATTTCAAATAAAGAGGATATATGTATTTGTTAACATTTTCACTTGAACAGCCCATTGACACCTGGAAGATTAGACAGTATATACTCAACAATTCATCTCTTGACAAACTAATTCACAAACTACAGCTGCATGAGGTGGGCCTGAAACAGAATTCTTATTCCTATCTGTAATGAATTCAGGTTTTCTCAAAGTACTGATGAGAAAATGTCATTGTACACTTGCCAAAACTAGCAAAATGATGAAGATTCAGGAATTGTGGGTGAGATCAGATTGATCCAATAAAAGGTTTGCAGGGCACTGTAGAAATCATTCACTCACTGTTGCTTGATGCCAAAAAAAGACATATACAGGTAGTGGACAAAAAAATGGAACCACCTGGGTAAATGAGGGACACCAAGTATATTGAAAGCAAAGGCTTCCACACAGGTGTGGCTCTGCGTTAATTAAGCAAATAACATCCCAGTATGCTTAGGGTCGTGTATAAAAATGCTGGACAGGCCTGGTTGCTTATAATTTTAGACGTGCTGTTTAAAAGTATTTTTTTCCACAGTCAAACTGGTTTAAATGGCCCTGCATATCAACAAAGCACTCACTAGGCATCTCCAGCCCCGCCCCACCCTTTCGTTTGCTATAGCGTTCACCTATGTAAGAAATAAATAATAATAATAATAATAATAATAATAGTCGTACATACCAATCGATCATCTCCGGATCACTCGTTTTATCACCAAACTCCTCAATAATGCGATCCAAGTCATTATTTTATTACTATAACATCTCAAAAAAGCTCTGCAAATGTCCGTGTTTTCTGTGCGCTGATTCAGTCAGCCAACTTGTTTACTTACGACCCGTCCCGTTATCTGATACCAGATACCATGTATGACTATTCATGAGATACGCCTTTTTTTTTTTTTTTTTCGACTTGTCTCGGCTCTTGTCGCTCCCACTCGGCAATTGAATGGTTTTCTCGGCTTTTTCCGGAGAAAAAACGACTAGAAACCCGTTTTTTGCGTTGCTATAATGATGTCGGACCCAGTCCGACAAAGGACCTGTGAGGAATAATTGCAATGTCGGACCCAGTCCGACAATGGACCGGAAAGGGTTAATAATATAAGAACATTTCCAAGTTTGTTCATTCTTAGCCATCATTTTTATACCATGTTTCCATGAACCACAGAACTCGGGTATGCTATCACAGTTTTAATCGACAATAACGATCAACCATTTTGTTACAGACTTTCTAACAACTCTGGCATAAAACATTTTGGCTGTTACTTAATTAAACCCTTGCAAAAAAAAACAAAAAACAGAAAAATGCTTAACATAGGGGGTCCCCGAATGGCTCATCCAGTTAAAGCACTGCCACTGGGAGCGCAGAATGAGTCACACAGCTTGGACGCAGGTGCCGGATCGCGTCCAGGCTGTGCAAAGAGGTTGAACTTTGCTGGGGACTCCAAAGGGGGTGTCATATTGGCTCTGATGCTCCCAGGGCTGTGGATGGGAAACTGACAGGGACTTATTCTCCTCATCGCGCAACAGGCTTGTGAGATCAGAGGACGCTCATACGCCCTCAGAACGTCCGTGCTGTGTGGGGACTCGCTGCAGTGAGGAGAAAAAACATAATTGGACATTTCAAATTGGAGGAAAATTAATAAAAAATAATAATTGGTCACTCTAAACAAAATACAAAAATGCTTAACAGAAAAAAGAACAGTACTACTATAGTAGCAGGCGCAATTTACAATGCCTCTGGGTTTCTGATTGCATCAGATCAATTCCAGATTTTTTTAATCCTTTGATAGAAATGTCCAGCCTACTTTTAATGTTTTCAAGCAAATTGGCTTCTTCACTGCCATTCTCATATCCACTTTGACATCTGACACATTATTTCCCTTGTTCAGCACTTTCACCTGTTCTGCATACCAGTCTGCCAGAGGACGGGATTGCTACGAGCACTGTATGCAACCGTCTGATTGGTGGAAATATTATTGGTGATCCAATCAAAAGCACCAATAAAGCCTAAATAAATTCTAAACCAAAATTTTCCGTTATACGGTAATTATACACCCGGGTTTGTGAACGCCAAAAACAAGTAATGTGAGAGACATTTTTACTATGCAAGCATGTTTTTTTTTTTTTTTTTTTTTAAGCCCAGCATTCTGATCTTCAAGGGAAAAGCTTGTCAAAAAGAATCCTTACAAAAATGTGTGTTTTTTATGTTGTGTTTTTCGTGAAATCAGGTCAATTATTGTATTTTGCTTCATAATAACTGAATATATTGTATTTAAAGTGCTTAATACATACAGTATAAACTGACATAATGGTAAAAACACCAGTGTGTTACATTTAAAGTTTAATACAGTGTAGATCTACAGTAAAATACAAATTACACAGAAACTGTGTAGGCTCTGCAATGTTCTCTTCCTTGTTCTTGTGTATTTTGCTGCCATCAAGAGATAGCCTAACACATACTGTACTGCACAACAATGCTAGTATTTAAAATGTCTTGCTCACAAACATTCCATGTTTTACAGTATGTGTCTAGACAATTTAATTATAATATAATCTGCAGCAAAGACGTATTTCTGGGGAAAATCAGTAGTATTTCCTTACTCACGTGATAACTCAGGTAACTCGGAAAAGCATGGAAACACCACATTTTTCACCAACTTGAGTTGTCCATCAACTTGAGTTCTGGGAGAATTCGGTTCAATTCGAGTGCACTCGAGTCAACTTGAGTTAGCTGTCCATGGAAACGAGGTATAAGTTAATATGAGGACATAAGAGCAGTGCATGGCAAACAACTGCCTAAGGAAGTGCTGAGGGCAGTACTGTGGAGGACTCTAGATTTTCCTTTGGAATGTACAAATTAGTCAACAGATGTCTTTATGGGTTTATGTTATTATAAACAACAGAAAATGTATTGATCCTGAAGTCATTGAGATCACTTGCGATTTCAAGGAAGACAGTTGCTTCTTATATTTGCTTTTTATATATATCCCATATACTGTACATGTATATGTGTGTATATATATATATATATATATATATATATATATATATATATATATATATATATATATATATATATATATATATATATATATATGTATGGGAGATACTGAAATTTAAATCAAGGGAAGTAATGTTAAAACTTTACAATGCATTAGTAAGACCTTATCTAGAATATTGTGTTCAGTTCTGGTCACCTTGTTACAAAAAGGATATTGCTGCTCTAGAAAGAGTGCAAAGAAGAGCAACCAGAATTATCCCGGGTTTAAAAGGCATGTCGTATGCAGACAGGCTAAAAGAATTGAATCTATTCAGTCTTGAACAAAGAAGACTACGTGGTGATTCAAGCATTCAAAATTCTAAAAGGTATTGACAATGTCGACCCAGGGGACTTCTTTGACCTGAAAAAAGAAACAAGGACCAGGGGTCACAAATGGAGATTAGATAAAGGGGCATTCAGAACAGAAAATAGGAGGCACTTTTTTACACAGAGAATTGTGAGGGTCTGGAACCAACTCCCCAGTAATGTTGTTGAAGCTGACACCCTGGGATCCTTCAAGAAGCTGCTTGATGAGATTCTGGGATCAATAAGCTACTAACAACCAAACGAGCAAGATGGGACGAATGCCCTCCTCTCGTTTCTAAACTTTCTTATGTTCTTATGTTATATTGACCAATATGAAATAACTAGCAATAACATAAACTAAATTATTCTTTTGAGCTGTTTATTGCAGATTTTGCAGAATAAAAAACTGGGGCAGAAAAATCAAACCAATAATGTTTATTTCATATACACAGCATGATTTGTGCTTCTAAATTGATAAGGCATGTTGTGACAGGATTGACCGAGGTTTGAGACTCAGACAGTATAAAGTTCAAAAATAAAGTTTTTAATAAACAAAAATACAAAATAAACCAGCACGAGGGCCAAACAAAAAGATTTCAAACACAAAACAAACACAAAGCAAAAAGCAAAACTTACAAAAATAAAGGTTTCCAGGCTGGGCGTTGCCTTCACTGGAACAGAAAAACAGCACATACAAACACACTCTTGCTTCTAGAACTCTCCTTCAACTCTCTCTCCTAGCCAGGGCCTCTCCCCTGGCTTTTATTCCCTGTGGCTGGAGCCCAATTAATCAATAATTGCTAATTAGTCAATTAGGGCTCCAGCCACATTCTCACATGTTTTCCTGGCAGGGAGGAATTTTAACCCCCTCCCTGCCAGTCCCAACCATGATCATAAAGACGGGGCAGTACCCCGTCACATATCCCCCCCCTTGTGCCAAGCACAACATGGCCTAAATGGCCACCTCCCCCCTCAGTCTCAGTCCCGGAAGAGGGGGAAGCACAGTGTCCATGGGGGTGGCCATGGTGGGACATCCGGCACCACCCAATTCTTCGTGGCCAGCAGCTCCCTCTTCCGGGGCTCCGGCCACACACCATCTTGCCGCGAAAGTGCAGCTGGGGGAGCTGGTCTCCTGACCTCCCTCCCCCTCTTCATGGTCAGCAACTCCCCTCCGTGGGGCTCCGGCCACAGTGTAGCGACCCCAGGCGAAGCAGGATCCCCGAAGACCCCAAGCGACGGCAGCAGCAGCGGACCCTCGGGAGGCGACGGCAGCAGCGGACCCTTGGGAGGCGACTGCAGCAGCAGCAGCGGACCCTCGGGAGGCGACGGCAGCAGCGGACCCTCGGGAGGCGACGGCAGCAGCAGCGGACCCTCGGGAGGCGACGGCAGCAGCAGCGGACCCTCGGGAGGCGGCGACGGCAGCAGCAGCGGACCCTCTGCTGGCGGAGACGGGAACGGCGGCCCGGCTCCCTCTGCTGGCGGAGACGGGAACGGCGGCCCGGCTCCCTCTGCTGGCGGAGGCGGGAACGGCGGCCCGGCTCCCTCTGCTGGCGGAGGCGGGAACAGCAACTCGTCTCCCTTTGCTGGCGGAGGCGGAAACAGCAGCTCGTCTCCCTCTGCTGGCGGAGGCGGAAACAGCAGCTCTTCTCCCTCTGCTGGCGGTGGAGGGAGAAACAGCTCCGGTTGTTCCCCATCTGCTGGCGGTGGAGGGATAGACAGCTCCGACTGTTCCCCCTCTGCTGGCGGTGGAGGGATAGACAGCTCCGACTGTTCCCCCTCTGCTGGCGGTGGAGGTGGGAACAGCCTGTATTCTTCCCCTGCGGGTCCCTTCAGCCCTGGGCCTGTGGGCTTCCCCTTCTCGGGCCGTGGACGCACCGACTCCTCCCGCTCGGGCCGTGGACGTTCGGGCTCCTCCCTCTCGGGCCGTGGACGTTCGGGCTCCTCCCTCTCGGGCTGTGGACGTTCGGGCTCCTCCCTCTCGGGCTGTGGACGTCCGGGCTCCTCCCTCTCTGGGCGACGGCAGCGGCCCCCATTCTGGCTCTCGGGACGGCGGCTCCTCCCCTTCTGGCTCTCGGGACGGAAGCTCCTCCCCTTCTGGCTCTCGGGACGGCAGCTCCTCCCCTTCTGGCTCTCGGGACGGCAGCTCCTCCCCTTCTGGCTCTCGGGACGACAGCTCACCCCTCTCTGGCTCTCGGGACGACAGCTCACCCCTCTCTGGCTCTCGGGACGGCAGCTCCTCCCCTTCTGGCTCTCGGGACGGCAGCTCCTCCCCTTCTGGCTCTCGGGACGACAGCTCACCCCTCTCTGGCTCTCGGGACGACAGCTCACCCCTCTCTGGCTCTCGGGACGACAGCTCACCCCTCTCTGGCTCTCGGGACGACAGCTCCTCCCCTTCTGGCTCTAGGGACGGCGGCTCACCCCTTTCTGGCTCTCGGGACGACAGCTCACCCCTCTCTGGCTTTCGGGACGACAGCTCACCCCTCTCTGGCTCTCGGGAAGACAGCTCCACCTTCTTTATTGGAATGACTGGGGGCTCTCCCATATCTACCGCCAGGTAGTTTACGACCATCAGGGCCAGCTCTGCGAAGGATGCCGGGTGATGCTGTTCCTCCCACTTTTCCCACCTCCCCCCATCTCGACGCCACAGCGTGCTGATAACTATGGGGAGGTCGTGGAAGAGGTCCGCTTCAGGGTGCATCAACCAGTCCCATATTTCCTGGGATGGTGGTGAAGGCGGTGATGTTGGAAGTGGTGGGGTGGCTGCCGAGGACGGGGTTTGCAGCTGCTCCTGGTCCAGATTGTGGGGGCATCCTGCCCAGCTGTGGCCATCCGCCTCACAGCGCCCACACCAGTCAGCTGGTGGCCCATCTGGACAGGACCTCCACCGATTATCCACCTTCCCACACCAAGAGCACCAGGGAAAAAGGCTGGCTGGGTCCTCCAGCTGGGGTGGCTGTTGTTGCAGCAGCTTACATTTCTTCACCTGCTGCATCTCCTGCCTTTGCCGCTGTCTGCTCTTCTTCCCCATTTTCTCTTCTTTTTTCTTTAAAAAAAAAAAAAACTCCCAAAATTCAAGGAAAAAGAAAAAAAAAAAAAAATTACTGCTCTGAGCCTCCAGGTGGCGCGATCCCGTTTCTGACACCAACTGTGACAGGATTGACCGAGGTTTGAGACTCAGAGACAGTATAAAGTTCAAAAATAAAGTTTTTAATAAACAAAAATACAAAATAAACCAGCACGAGGGCCAAACAAAAAGATTTCAAACACAAAACAAACACAAAGCAAAAAGCAAAACTTACAAAAATAAAGGTTTCCAGGCTGGCGTTGCCTTCACTGGAACAGAAAAACAGCACATACAAACACACTCTTGCTTCTAGAACTCGCCTTCAACTCTCTCTCCTAGCCAGGGCCTCTCCCCTGGCTTTTATTCCCTGTGGCTGGAGCCCAATTAATCAATAATTGCTAATTAGTCAATTAGGGCTCCAGCCACATTCTCACATGTTTTCCTGGCAGGGAGGAATTTTAACCCCCTCCCTGCCAGTCCCAACCATGATCATAAAGACGGGGCAGTACCCCGTCACACATGTCTTTTTGTGATTTTAATTTTGGGACTTTATTTAAAATAATTGAAATATATTGTTGGTAGATGGCAAAGGGTTTCCAAAAAGATAATAATTTGCCACATGTGGTGGATTTTATAAAGAAAAAAAAAGTGTTCTGTCCCCTGTTTGAGGTAGTTGGTCACTTTGGATAACTGGCACCGCAAGTTTAGGCTATAACTACATTGTGTTTAAATGAGTATTGGACACAGCTACAAAGGGCATTGAAATGACATTGTGAGGATAACAGAACTGCTTGTCGACCCTTTATACTGGAAGTAATTTATGAGGACATCATAAATGTTTATTAGCTTTTCTATTTATAACTGAAGTAAGTGCGACAGCTCTAAATGTGCCCTTGTGCCTTTCCATTTTATGACCATTGCAAATACCGTGCTGAAATACACTGCAAAAATGTTTTAAGACTTAGCCATTCATTCTACAGTACATGCTGAATGGGTGCTGTTTCAGTGTTTGAGGTATGATTTAAGGAGACAAGTCACTAACACTGTTTTATCCGTGGGTTAATAAATGATGTCTCCTTTATATACCCAGGTAGCTTGTAAAAACCCCACAAAGTGTTACAGGTACAGTATAGCTATGTTTTACACTAAGTTTCACCACTGTATATTGCAGAAATGCACCCTTATCTGGCACAGTACTTTTCTTGTAATTCAAGGTATATTAAATTGGGGGGCCCCGCATGGCCATAGTTACAGTGATAATTTATCTGCGGTCCAAACACCGACCACCACATAGAGTCAGCCTTACATATTGCATACCTGTGTTAAATTGGTGGCAGTTTGTTGTTGCTCACTACAGCCACCAAAAGCAGCAGGTGATTCTAAAGGGCATACTAGAGATATTACTGGAAACTAGTCCATAAGGGGCACTCTTATTTTCATCAACATTTGTTTTTGTTTTCTTCTGAAAAAAATTCCAATAAACTATCCTGACGTTTTGCCATTGTAGTCGTCAAAGTGGAGAGAAGAGAGTTGTTTAAGCTTTCAGCAGGCCCCAAAGTGTCTGTTATCCATTAAAAATAAACACACAGAAAAAAAAAATAATTGGTTGAGATATCAGGACTTAGAAATTCCACTAAATTAAATGTCATTCAACAAAACTACACATATAGTGTATTATATTCACATATAGACAATTATCAGTCATACCAGCTAGCTGCAGTCTGATCAATTAATCTCTTATGTCTGTTTAAATACCTTTAAATTAAATGCATTAATACAGTAAAAGAGAAATTCATTAGCAGTTTGTATTTTTTACATAGTAAATATTTTTTTTTACTTGATAATGAACCATCTAAAGTATATTTTAAATACATTTTCATGACTGTTTTGTTCGATCAGTAGTTCATTTTGTTACGTAGCCCAATGCACAGAAGTTCATACAAGAAGGAATCTTAATAAAATATTAATAAATTAAACAGAATATTCCATTTTCACTTTAGAAAAATCCAAGGTTAATCTGAGGTTAACTGAATAAAACAGTTTCTTGCTTAACTGCTTTTAACCTTTTTATAAGACTGACTCATTTTCATTCATTTCATTTTCTGTATACACAACAGGCATAATTATGTACAATTAGTATTTTAAAATGTAATTCTTAACTGAATTAATTTATATTTTGTGTGTCCACTGTCCACACTGACGCTGATGTAGTTTTTTCTCACAGGACAACTGGTGCCTCACAGTGGCAGGGCATACTTCCTTGCACTTGAACCCTGAACCCAGTATCTGGTATAGCAGATTTTGTTTATATGTGCACATTAACCATTTCAATAATGTCCCCAAATATCAGTGGTGTGCAGTGACTTTTTAGCAAGGAATGCAGCAACTTTTAGATGAGAGTGTGAACAGGCTGGCTGTAGGGGTGATGTCAGGCCAGAAAGAAACACACGCAGACAGTACTGGCAGGTGAAACTGAGACGCTGCGGCGCTAAGTGCGTTTAATTGTAAAAATAAAAGGTTTAAACAAAAACAGTACACAGCACTTGAGGCCAAAATAAATAGACAAACAAAACGAACAGACACTAACAAACAGAGTGGACGAACGCTAAACAAACACATAACACACACATGGGCGGGGCACACTGCCACACAGAGAAAAACATTTTCTTATAATGTAGGCTACTAATAGCGATTCAATAACCAAATACCACACATTCATTCACAATTGTACACCGCTTCGCTGAAATACTGTTTCAACACTCCTTCTTTTCTGTAAGTACATACTACTTGCAATTTTGGTTTTGGCCTTCCAATTTCTGTTTTTGTGGCTCCCGAGTGGCGCATCCAGTAAAGGCGCTCCGTGTGGAGTGCAGGATGTGCCCTATAGTCTGGACGTCGCGAGTTCGAGTCCAGGCTATTCCTTTGCTGATCGAGGACGGGAGCTTCCATGGGGCAGTGCTCAATTGGCCGAGCGCCACCGGGGGGGAGGGAGGGTTAGGTCTGCCAGGGTGTCCTTGGCTCACCGCGCACCAGCGACCCCTGTAGTCTGGCCGGGCGGCTGTGGGCTTGCCTGTAAGGTGCACGAGAGCGGCGTTGTCCTTCGACGCTGTAGCTCTTGGTTGGCTGCATGGTGAGTCTGCAGTGTGAAAAAAAGTGGTCGGCTGACGGCACACGCTTCGGAGGACAGCGTGTGTTCGTCTTCACCCTCCCGAGTCAGCACAGGGGTGGTAGCTGTGAGTTGAGCCTAAAAATAATTGGCCACTCCAAATCGGGAGAAAATAAAAAAAATAAAAAAAATAAAATAATAATAATAATAATAATAATAATAATAATAATAATAATAATAATAATAATAATAATAATTTCTGTTTTTGTTGCACTAAACGGATTAGTCAACAAACTTTTCATTAAGTTTTCCATTTTGATTTTGACAACAAGAGTTTGCGCGCCACTCAGTGTTCAGTCGAGGAGGATTCAATTCTACAGTTGTGTGCCTTGGCAACCTGATGCAACTTGGAGCATTGCATGCGTTGACCAACAAAATAAGAAGACTGTCGGGGCGAACAGATTACTTGCATACAGTGTTATCATATACATACTTCAAAATGTTGTAGAATAGGGCTCCCGAGTAGCGTATCCAGTAAAAGCACTCCACCCGGAGTGCAGGATGCGCCCTAAGCTTGGAGATTGCCAGTTGGACAGACTAAATAAAAAATATAAAATAAAAAGGTATATTAAATTGACTGTACAGAGTTTTAAAAGCAGATGATTTGACTGACTAAACCAAGAACAAAGTTATTGTTTAGCTGCTAGAAATTAACCAGGTTTCAATTAAGCTTCTTGAAAAAAAGAAAAACTACCACAATCAGTACAGCTGGGTCTGGTATTTCTAAAAAAGGAAAAAAAGGACTATTGTTTTAGCACTCATGTTTGGATGCTTTAGAATTAATTTATTGTTTTCTTTAATTAAATGTTTAAAATTCTATTGGCATGTTCAAATGTTGTTTTGTTAGGTTAATTTAATCAACTTTAATTATTTTATCGGCACATTACTAAAAAGAGCCTCACTGGTAGGGTTTGTTATGCTTGGGAACCAGATTACACTAGCCTTATATCAGTGTTCATACAGAGAATGTCCACAAATTGAGAGTGCAGTGTTTTTTTTCTTCTGGCAGCATGTGCTCAAATTAATCACAGCGCACTCTTTAAAGTGCAGGCTAGCAGTTGTAATTTGTGGCAGCGTAGGTGTAACTTTATGAAATAATTACTTCATGGACCTCTCGGCTACGCAGTAGCTTAAAATAAACAGAGATACGACTGAAAAAAAGGTTAGGCATGGATTGAAATAAGAGTAGGAGCTGTTCCTCTTGGAAGATTTATTATTTATGTTCATGCCATGGCATAGGTTCAACCAGTTCCCCACTTCTGGCAGCTGTCCACAGTGCTTTTTCCTTCCACCTGCTCGGCGAAAAACACCCACTACCAACGTGAGCCTGGATAAATCTGTCACACTGCCATGTGTCTGAGCTCTTCAGAGAAAGAGTAAAGTCATCCATGGAATAAATCAAATTTTCACTAGCAGAAAGGTTGTCCAAATTCACAACATCTCTGTTTCTTTAGTGTGGGCCTTGTTTACTGCCAGTGCTGTTGTCTGACATCTTGAAGAACAGACTTTTGCTTTTCATGTACTGTAAGTTTATGCTTATAATCTATAACTCAAATTCTTGGTCCCATGTCAAAAGCAGCAAACAGTGGTCAACTTTTTCACAAGACCTTCTGCCCTGGCATGGAGTACTAAGAATGAATAACTCTGAAGCACAATATCCTTTCTGCAGTATATGACAGATAAGCATGTATCACACAAGTAGGGCTCGAAATATGGGGAGGCTTGGAGGCTAAAGCACCCCCATAAGAGACGAAAGCCCCCTTATAACGGTTTGAATTCATAACCTGGAGGGGTCTCTGTATTGCTTCTGCATTCTGTCGGAGTTGTCAAGGTTAAAGCCAGTTGGGTGAGTAGTATAAGTGTTATAAGTATCAGCTGCACAAGGTGTGGTGCTGTTTATAACACGCTCACTTAAATAATGAAGCTCAATTGAGGATTTCCAACACGCAGGGTCTGTTAATTGAAAGGAACCTAGTGTAAAGTCTGCACTATAAATGATATACCAGTAACCCAGAAGCTTTAGAAAATGAAACATTGTATTGTTTAGGCATTATCTAGGGGTGTTTGTTTTACATCATGTTGTATAGAAAGCAACCAAATTTAGTTTTGCTTTAAACTTTGGTTACATGTTAAAGGTAAACAAAGGGAATGTGTGGTATCTATTATATACTGGAAACTGATGCACAATGAAAGCAGTTTAAGTTTTACATCATTAGCTCATTGGGCACATACATAATGTTATTTACATTTTAAATATTGAACAGGTAGGTTTGTTGATTGTTTGAGTAGTATTGTTCCTTGGGATAACATAAAAACGCCAGGTGCTCAGTGTTTGGTATTTTAGTTAAAATGAGTTAAAATTGCCAAAATGAGTTGATTAAGAATCTGTATAAATAGCCATTCAAAAAGACATGACGCAAGAACAGCAAAAGATACAACCATGCCCCGCTTGAGTAATGAAGATCGCCTGGTTGCTATTGGCATGATTGAAGGCGGCCTGTCTGTGAGAGAAGTTGCCCAGAAAATGAGATGTTCTGCTTCAACAATCAGCAGACTAATCTAGAGAAACCAGGAAACCGGCTCTGTGAGGGACAGGCCATGTCCTGAAAGGCAGAGGGTTACCACACCGGCCCAGCACCGTCACATCCGACTGATCCATCTGCGTAATCGTTTTCAGACTGCAGTGGCTAAAGCATGACAAATTCCAGGAAAAAATAACCTGCGCATCAGCAGAATGATGGTAGCTCGCCATCTGCATGAAAATGACTTGCATGCTCAGAGGCCATTCAGGGATAACATGTTGACAGCTAACAGACGAAATCACCATCATCTGTGGACCAGAGAACATCTGAGGTGGCGGCAGAGAGAGTGGTGGAGTGTTTTATTCATCAATGAATGCCGTTTTGCCCTTGACAGACCTGACGGAAGACAAATTGTGTGGCGACATCGTGGTGAGCGTTATGCTGACTGCTGGATTGTTCAAGCCAACCGGTGGGGTGGTGGTGTGATGATGTGGGGAGGAATTTCCTTTAACACAAGAACACCTTTGGTACAGATTGAGGGCAACCTTACTGCTCAGCAACACACTGACAAAGTCCTTGAGGCAACAGGTTTTCCATTCCTGCAAGCCAATCCGGTAGTGTTTATTTTCCAACAGGACAATGCAAGACCACACAGTGCTAGGATTACAATTGCATGACTTCAAGAAAAAATGTTGAGGTCTTTTTCTCCTGACCTGTGTCCAATAGAACATCTGTGGGACCAAATCGCCAGTTCCGTCCACAGGAGACAACCCCGACCAGCCAACTGGCTGCAGCTGCACAGGACGAGTGGCGAAACAACCTACAGCAGTCTATCCAGAGGCTGATCAGCTCTATGCATCAATGCTGCCAGGAGGTCATACCCGATACTAACTTTGTAATGTTTTCATTTTGACAGTGTGTCACGTTTCATACTGAAAACTTATCATGATTCTTTGATCTGTATTTTTGTTCACATTTTCTGTGATTTCGTTATCACAGAAAATGATATATGCGCTTTACTTGCTCTTATCTGCCCCCTATTTTACTGCATTTAATCCTGTACTTCATATCAGTGGTTCTCAACCTTTTTTTAGGGAAGGGACACCCGGGCACTTGAAATTATTCTGAGGCACACCACATTATATAATCTTAAAATTGTAGTTTAATCACAGATAATATTGCTTTTTATATTACTAATTGTACATAGGCAATCAGTGCACTATGGGCACTGCATTCCCTATGGGCAAATCATTACTGACAAAAATAATTTAAAAAATACCATTATATACTTATTGGTGCAATTGCAACGGACCATCTGAATCAGATTGGTGATTCAGGTTTAAACTGGATTTAAACCTCAGGTTTAAACTGGATTTAAACCTCAGGTTTAAACTTCAGATTGTCTGTTGCAATTGCAATTCAGGATAAACAATGTATCCATGTTTTTGACTAAAGACACAGACTAAAATGTAACAAAGGACAATCTTAAACATTGCAATGAGCACTCCTATTCAAATCGAGAACAAAACACTTAGTATAAGTCAAACAACTGATTTAAGCTAATATAGCATTGAGTTAATTTTAAATTATTAATCAAACAATTAATTCAAATAAAAACTAGTTTAATTTATGTTGCTAATTAGGCATTATAAAAGCCAAGAAAAACCATGTCAGAATGTTCAAAACTGAAAGCACTGTCCTTAACACGGTAAACATCTATATATATATATATATATATATATATATATATATATATATATATATATATATATATATATATATATATATATATATTACTTTTATTTCTTTTAATACTTTAAAATAAATTATTTAAATCAAAAACCATTTCTCAACAATATATGCGTATGTGCTCAAACTGTAATTGAAGATCGAAGTGAAATTAAAAACAATTGGTTGACAAAAGTGTTGTGCGTGTTGCTATTCATAGTCTGTTATGAAAGGCAAAAAAATATATATATATCTGTGTGACACCTGTGCCTGTTTTGTGGCACAGAGGTGTTTAATCCTTGGGGGAATCGTTGACAGTGACACTCGGAGTGGTTGTTCCACAGATCGCAGCCGCTGTCTTTGTTTGTTCTTGATGTAAGTAAGGCTTGAAAAACTTAACTCACACATGTAAGTTGTCGAAAATTGCTTGTCGCTATAGTTACATCTCACGTGACAGAAACACACCGCTAGCTATCGGCCTACTTAGCGTAACGTTGCTTGCAACATTGTATTAGCTAACGTTAGCTACGTATTTCAAACGTGTATGAGGGTTTAATGTAAATGTAACGTTAGCTAACTAACTACGCTAACATTAGCTAGCTAACAGTAATGTTTTCATTTTTTTCCACGGAACACCTGCACACATCCCATGGAACACCACTGTTCCGCAGAAAACCGGATGAGAAACACTGCTTTAGAGTACTGTAATCTGTCAAGTGTTATTTAATCTGTAGTATTTTGTATTTAATTATATCCTGATGAAACTATCACTGACACTGTTATCTGCTCCGTTATTGAATCGTATTTTACTTGTACTTGCTACAACCAAAGACATTGTATTTATCTTGCTCTTAATTGTATTATTACTTGTACTGTGATTCTTGAAATGTATTTTTGTTTACCACTGTAAGTCACCCTGGATAAGGGCATCTGCTAAGAAATAAATAATAATAATAATAATAATATCTATGTTTAAAATATTTGATTAAATCCATTAGACCTGAGTGCTGCATTTCTTTTGTGCATCAGTATATACAATATATAAAATATATATATATATATATATATAAATAGTAAATATGGACTGGAGAGGAGGGCTATAGTGGAAAATTATTGACCTGAGTGAAGACTATTGTTACCAACACGGGGCTATAATGCCCAAAGCCGTAGGCTGAGGCAATTGCACCCAGGAGGTAACAACAGTCTTCCCAGCGGGCATTTAATTTTCCACTATTAGCTGAGTTTGCAGTACATATCAAATATATGAGTCGGTCAAAATAATAAGAGAGGCAAAGTTGGATAGTAAATATGACTTATTTGCGAGCCTTTTTTTTTGCGTTTTATACTTGTATGATAAAAAAAAAACGTAACATTTTTTGGCACGAATATCTTAGTACATACAGTATAATAAAGTAATATACTATTACCAGTGCAACAGATTGCCAATATGTCTGGAGCAAAATAGGTTTCATGGGTACGATTCGCCAAATATTTTGTTTGCAAATATTTATGGCTTTACAGTATTTTGTTAAAATATAGCTGATACAGCATAATTAAATAATTAAATAACATAAATAAATACATAAAATGTTTTTGAAGTTCATACCGCAAGTTTTTTTCTTTCTTTTGTAAAATGTTTTGTAATTCATTTTCTGTTAAGTCACAGAATTGCCGTTCAGCAGTTTTTTCATTCAGCCATTTTATCTTGTTGTTTTAGAGTGGAGGTGGAGGGCGTTCCTTTGAAAAGGGGTGGGACTGACAGTGATGTGAACCAATCACATGACAGACCGAGACTATTAACCGGTGGTGTAAGGATGTGAGGGCAGTACTTAAATCTATTTTTGCTCCTATGATGAGGTATATATATTAGAGGTCGGCACAGATACTCGTCGGGTGTTGAATTACCCGACCAGACCCGGGTCTCTTTTTACTACCCGGGTATCGATTATTCATTTGAGAATTTTAAGAAAATGTAGAAAATATGGCAATGCAGATATAGGGTGAATTCGTAAACTCAATCTGAAAGTGCGACCAAGAAATCTCTTCGGAGTGCTTCAGAGCGTGAATTTTCGCTTTAGTTTTTGAACAACCTAGAATGGTTTGAAAATGGAAGTCTATATATATTAGGCCTGTCAAGCGATTTAATCTCGCTAGCACAATTGAATCTTTTAAATCCTGTTTGAAAATGTATTTGTTTGAGTCTGTTTATTTGTAGATGGATTAAATATTTGACACAGGCTTTTTTATATTTATTTTGTAAAGCGCCCTGGAATGCTTGCATGAAGAGCGCTATATAAGTGTGTGGCAAAGTGGTTAACAGTGTCCAGGTGCAGGAATGCAGTAGTGATCAATGAACAGACAGACAACGATAAGCCAGGTGCAATGATGTTTTATTTGTAAATCCAAAGTCTGATGACAAAACGGCAGTAAACAATAACAATGAGAACAGGTAATAGAGCGGCGTGTATTGCTCTGTTGTAATCCACAGGTTGGTCCCGAAAAAATAACAGTCCCGTTTCCTAAACACCCAGACTTTGAAAGAGGGGTGATTGTTGAGGCGCGTTTGGCAGGAGCTTCAGTGACCAAGACAGCTCATCTTGCTGATGTTTCACGAGCAACGGTGTCTAAGGTGATGTCGGCATGGAACTCCGAGGGAAAGACATCATCAGCAAAGGGCAACAGTGGGCGGAAGCGCATATCCGTGCATTAATTCGAAGTGCAAGGCAAAACAGGCGAGCAACTGCAGATCGACTGCAAATTTCAACCTGGGGCACGAGCAGCCAGTTTCATCAAAAACGGTCCGCCGAGAACTCCACAGAGCGGGATACCATAGTGGCCCAACACCCTATTAAGTGACATTAAATTGGTGTTTCTATTTTTTTGTCCACCACCTACCTATATATATATATATATATATATATATATATATATATATATATATATATATTGTGACAAAGCACAACTTACTCGGGTTCGTGCCCCTTTAAAAATACGACCCAGAACAATGAAATTGAGTTTTAAGCGCTAGTGCGCTATTTTTAATAAACAAAATGAAACAAACACAAAACAACACCTAGCTCCTCTTGGAGCACTAACTCAACTTCCAGGAACACCCTTCCTAACACGGGACAGCTAAGCTGTTTTCCCGTCCTTACAAAAACACACTGGTGTCACACCGCACTTACTTCTTCTCTGGCTACTCGGAGACAGAGCACCTCTCCTGCCTCCTTCTACTCAGCAGCCTAGAGCAGACTGACTGCTCTCCTTATAAACCCTGCACCTGGCTCTAATTTACAATCATAGCCAGGTGCAGGTGATAATTAACAATAAAACAATTAACAGAAAACATTCCGCACATGTTTTTACTGCAGAGAGGTTTTAACCCCCTCCCTGCTGTCTCACACATCCCCCCCCATGTCTTTTCAAGACACCGGCCATACCACGGCCACCTCCCTCCACCCTTAAAAGACCACCCAGCCTCAAGTCCAGCAATGTCCATTGCCGCCCTCTTCCACGGGCGGGCTTGAGGATGGGTCGGTCCTTCCGGCGCTGCCAGGAAGGGACCGCAAACCGGCGACACGGGACCCCACCGGGCTAACAGGGCCGACCGAAGCGTAGGCCGGGGCACTGGAGGATGCCGCAGTGGACACAAGTCTTCCCCTGGGAACTGGCGCAGTGATGTCCGATCACCCAGGGGGAGCGAAGCAGCTAACAGGGGGAGCAACAGCGACGTCTGGCAGCAGCCCAGCGACGTCTGGGTGCTCGGGGAGAGCGGAGCAGGTAACCAGGGGCAGAGCTGTGGCCAGTGCTGCAGACTCCTGGGCTCCAGGTCCAGCACAGGGAGGTCCAGGAAGACCGGCAGGGTGTCCAGGAGCAAGGGGTGAGGGACTGGACGCAGCGGCGCCGAACTGGACTGTAGGGGTGGTGGTCGGGGCTGTGGTGGCGGTATGCTTTTCACCTCCTCCCCTCTGGGCTCCTCCCCTCTGGGCTCCAGAAGCGGCGGCTCCTCCCCTCTGGGCTCCGGAAGCGGTGGCTCCTCCCCTCTGGGCTCCGGAAGCGGCGGCTCCTCCCCTCTGGGCTCCGGAAGCGGCGGCTCCTCCCCTCTGGGCTCTGGAGCTGGAGTCAGCGGGGTACCTCTTACTTGCTCCCACTTTTGGAGTAGCAGGTCTAGCTCTGTCGGCTCAGGATCCGGTAGCCCCCACTCCTGTCTCCACTTCTTTGTCTGCTCTTTCTGAGCAGCAGTATTACGATTGATCATTGCGATCAATTCTTTAAAATCCATTTTCTGGGTCGTAGGGGTGCCCACACACTCTGCCCGCATTCTCCACCAAATGTGACAAAGCACAACTTACTCGGGTTCGTGCCCCTTTAAAAATACGACCCAGAACAATGAAATTGAGTTTTAAGCGCTAGTGCGCTATTTTTAATAAACAAAATGAAACAAACACAAAACAACACCTAGCTCCTCTTGGAGCACTAACTCAACTTCCAGGAACACCCTTCCTAACACGGGACAGCTAAGCTGTTTTCCCGTCCTTACAAAAACACACTGGTGTCACACCGCACTTACTTCTTCTCTGGCTACTCGGAGACAGAGCACCTCTCCTGCCTCCTTCTACTCAGCAGCCTAGAGCAGACTGACTGCTCTCCTTATAAACCCTGCACCTGGCTCTAATTTACAATCATAGCCAGGTGCAGGTGATAATTAACAATAAAACAATTAACAGAAAACATTCCGCACATGTTTTTACTGCAGAGAGGTTTTAACCCCCTCCCTGCTGTCTCACAATATATATATATATATATATATATATATATACACACACACATATATATGCTCTGTTTCATGTTGTTGTGCTGACTTGCTGGCATATTATAGACCACTTTCTATGACAAATCTATAAATGCACAGATGCCAAGGGCTGACTATGCTAAAGAGTGAGACGTCCAGCCCTAAAGAGTGAGATTTTACAATTGATGTAATAGTTTATTTTAAAATGTACACTGAAATCAATTATTTATCTATCTGTCTATCTATATCTACAGTGCCCTGCAAAAGTATTCAGACCCCTGACCAATTCTCTCATATTACTGAATTACAAATGGTATATTGAAATTTCGTTCTGTTTGATATTTTATTTTAAAACACTGAAACTCAAAATCAATTACTGTAAGGTGACATTGGTTTTATGTTGGGAAATATTTTTAAGAAAAATAAAAAAACTGAAATATCTTGCTTGCATAAGTATTCAACCCCTGTGCTGTGGAAGCTCCCAGTTTACACCGATGAAAGAAATTGCCCTAACGAGGACACAATTACCTTACCATTGGCCTCCACCTGTGAACCATTAAAGTTGCTGTCACATTTTCTGGATAAAAACCCCACTGTTGAAGGATCATTGGTCAGGCTGTGAATCTGAAGGAAAATGAAAACCAAAGAGCATTCTACAGAAGTTAGAGATAACATAATACAAATGCATAGATTAGGGAAAGGGTACAAAATAATATCCAAGTGTTTGGATATCCCAGTGAGCACAGTTGGATCAATAATCAGGAAGTGGAAGCTGCATCACACCACCCAGGCACTGCCAAGAAAAGGCCACCCTCAAAACTCAGCGCTCAAACAAGAAGGAGACTTGTGAGATAAGCCACAGAGAGGCCAACAATCACTTTGAAGGAGCTACAGAGTTCAGTGGCTGGGAGTGGAGTAATGGTGCACCAGTCAGCCATATCAAGAGCTCTGCATAACACTGGCCTGTATGGGAGGGTGGCAAGAAAGAAGCCGTTACTCAAAAAGTACCATCTAAAAGCACGTCTGGAGTTTGCCAGAAAGCATGACCCAGCTGCGATGTGGGAAAAGGTTTTGTGGTCAGATGAGACCAAGATAGAGCTTTTTGGCCAAAACTCAAAGCGCTATATGTGGCGCAAACCTAACACTGCCCATGCCTCAAGACACACCATCCCTACAGTGAAGTATGGTGGTGGCAGCATCATGCTGTGGAGATGCTTCTCATCAGCAGGGACTGGGCATCTTGTTAAAATTGAAGGAAGAATGGATGGAGCAAAGTACAGGGAAATACTGCAAGAGAACCTGCTTCAGTCCGCTAAAAAACTGAAGCTTGGGAGGAAATTCACCTTTCAGCAGGACAATGATCCCAAGCACAAGGCCAAAGCAACATTGGAGTGGCTCAAGAACAAAAAGATGAATGTCCTACAGTGGCCCAGTCAAAGTCCTGATCTCAATCCCATTGAGAATCTGTGGCACTATTTGAAAATTGCGGTCAACAAGCGTTGTCCAACCAACCTGAACATCCTGGAGCAAATCTGCCAAGAAGAATGGGCCAAAATCACTCTGACACTGTGTGCAAAGCTGGTACATACTTACCCCAAAAGACTTAAAGCTGTTATTGCAGTGAAAGGTGGCTCTACCAAATATTAATGTGTGGGGGTTGAATACTTATGCAAGCAAGATATTTCAGTTTTTTATTTTTCTTAAAAATATTTCCCAACATAAAACCAATGTCACCTTACAATAATTGATTTAGATTTTCAGTGTTTTAAAATAAAATATCAAACAGAACGAAATTTCAATGTACCATTTGTAATTCATTGTACTTCTGCAAGGCACTGTATATATATATATATATATATATATATATATATATATATATATGCAGACCCCCCCAAGAGGCAAAGTGTAATTCGAACACAGCACAAAAGACACATTTACATTTCCAGCTAACAAAGCAAACCCGATAAAAACACACTCAGCACAAATAATCCAATGCACAGACACAAAGACTTCAAAATTGTTCCCTGATAAAATGTTTTTATTATTGTTATTAGCATTATTATTGAACTCAATATAAACTTTAAATAAATTAAGTTAATGTGAAACATAGTTGATGTATTTTATGTTAACTTTAAACACTCACTATGTAGCTTCTAAATCTGCAAACTTTTTTTTTTAAACAAACAAAATCCAAACAAATGCATGTTCAAAGCATGTTGCTAATTTATTTGCACCATAAGAAAATAGGAATGCAATTTCCTATCTTTAATGTACAGTACCTTGTCGTCATTATTATAGTATAGTGCTACCCCATTATAATTAGGTCCATAATTAGGAGACTGTGTTATTTGTGTTTCACCTTATAATGAATATTGGCATTTTTGTTCCCGAAATGATTTACAATGCCCACAATATGGTGGAAAATGAAGGAAGGAGACACATAATTTGCAGTTACTCAAATCTGCGGTTTATTGGGACGATAATTCCCTGGGCCTAGTGATGAGCGATTATCACTTTTACGATTTTTCGATTATCGACTCGATATTTGATAATAATCCCGACTGTTCCCTTGACTACAGATCCCAGAGTGAGAGCAGCTTCAGTGGTTGCCTGACGTGAACTGCTGAAATCCAAGGTTTCTGTGTTTAATGTAATAATTGTAAATGAACCGTATTTTCAATTAATTGCTCATCATTACCTGGGCCACACCAAAAACAAAAAACAGTTGCACTCTCACAACACATTCCCTATATGCTTTCATGTCCCCGCCTCCCTGGACGTCACCCACCAATCCCGGCTGAGGCAAGCTTACCGCTTCCCTACTAACAAACACACACACACAAACAACAGGGTCCGTAGACCAGTCCAACAACAGTATGAATCCCGGGTCGATACAATCTATATAGTATAATAGAAACTGCTATTCCACCAGTTTAAAGTTTACACCACTCTTACTTAAGTTGTATATTCTTCTATAATAAATATTGTAATCTGTACATAAATAACACAGAATCCAAGGACGTTTATACTCACTTGTATTGTTTGTGTAAACATGGGAGCTTTATAAATACTATATGTCCCAGTTTCAACTTAAATGCGTTTACAGTTATGTAAAAACCACAATAAAACAAAATCACAGTGTTGTAGGTTTTCTTTTCTTTTTTTGAGTTTCTATTACAATTTATTCAAGCATAATTCACGATAATATCACCAGGATCACTTAAAGTATCTGGAACGTTCACCCAACACATTGCATTCTGGGGGAAATAGGAACCACAACCTTACCGTGTTATAACCGGTTCCGCACTATAACAGGTCATGTTATAACAGGGTAGCACTGATTATAGTGTAAAAGTCAATGTAACAGTGTGAATGACTGGAGACGACTAGGGTCCAAGGTCAGCGTTATATCCAGATTTTATTTACAGAGAAAGTCCTCGCAAGTTTGTAAGTAAACTATCTCCAAAAACAAAGAACCACCATTGCAGTATCCCTCAACACAGCATAAAAAGGGGCTAACTGATCTACAGAAATGCATTTGACTTTTTTTTTAAAGTATGATTCACTGCTAAATACTTATTGATCATTGCAATGCACATTTTTATAATGTATAATATTGTATACAAGTTTTATATTGTTTTGTTACATTATGCATGGTGAGGTGATATTTTAGTTGATAGATTTTAATTTACTGTATCTTGTTTTATGTCAAATAAACCTATACTGTAACCACATCTTCCTAGTGTTGCCAATGTGATGCACGGGACATCCATTGTAAATAATATGTTATTAATAGCAAAAATAAAACATCACACAAAATTACATTTGTTAACCCTTTCAGGACCAGGTGTTTTTTGGCTGTAGTTGACTCTCTTCCTATAAAAATTGGAAATGGTGTCCTTTTTTTCAGAACACTGGGGAACATTATAAAGTCTTTCAGAAACCATAACAACTTTTCACTTTTTATTTCAACACAATATATATATATATTTGAAAGAAAAGGTTTTTTTTTTAAATGTACACAAAAAGATTAAAAAATATTTTATTTTCAGGACGTTTCGGAGAAAAGCCTTTCTTCAGCTGAAGAAGGGCTTTTGCCCAAAACGTCCTAAAAATAAAATATTTTGTGAGTGGTTTACCAGAAAGTCCAGCAGCTACTATACTGTATATACAACAGCAGCGCAGAATTATTATTTTTTTCCAAAGAAGAAAAAAAATCAACACCAGCTCTGATCCCTCTGGTCTCATGTCTGCAGCTACAGCTGATTGTGTTTACATGTTGTGTTCCCAAGGAGACAGCTTAGTGACACTGGGGGCATTGCTCTGCGTGAGCCACCTCAGGAGCGGATGCATTCACAGTAGAGAACGAAAGTGTTCCTGAGCCAAGTCTTGAGTAGGTAACACTTATGATGGCTCAAACTAGAACAGCTGGGTTTACTAACAAAAAGACTCCTACAGAAAATAGTGAGTGGATTCTATAGGGTTACACAATGTGGACCAGCGGTGTTCGTTTTTCGATGCACAAGGGGTCTGGGACCTATAAGGCCCCCAGTGGGGTCCAGAGGCAAAGCCCCTGGGGATTTTTTTCAGTGCCGGACAATTTTACACCTGAAAAGATGACGGTGTTAATAATTGGGGAGCCTGGGTCCATGAAAAATCATATTGTTAGTTAGATGGGAAAATGTAAATTTGCATGTAAAAAATGATATTATGTGCAGATTGGAAGTTTTAGGCTATCAGTAATCCAGTAAAATAATTAAAATTAATAGTAGAACATGCTAAACTGTAAAATGCTGCCAATCTCACTGTTGGGTAGATTGTCTATGGAAGGTTCTTATTTGGCTGCAAGTCTATATTCGGTGCAAGTCTATATTCGGTGCAATACTGGATTTTCAAAAATGTTAATGCCGGACTGTAAAATGCTGCCAATCTCACTGTTGGGTAGATTGTCTATGGAAGGTTCTTATTTGGCTGCAAGTCTATATTCGGTGCAATACTGGATTTTCAAAAATGTTAATGCCGGATGTTAGCACATGAAACCATCTGGAAAACAATCTGAATATTCACATCTCCTAACTGGTCCCAAAAAAAAATGTTTAAACATTTTAAATAAAAAAACAGTTGTTAAATACACACATTTGTTATGATTAGACAATAATTATTTAAAACCGGAGAACAAAGATATATTGTACACAAAACGAGAGGCAAATAACAAGGCCTTGAAGTCACATATTCACTGTAAGGAAGAATATCCTTCCTCCTTTCGATCATTGGTGTATTATTTATTAATAAAACTAATAATAATAATAATAATAATAATAATAATAATAATAATAATAATAATAATAATCACAGATCACTGAAATTAGAAACACAGAATGCATATTTAAAAAAAAAAACATTAAAAATCAGAAAAATAAAAAATAACATGACAAAATGTATGCAATATAATAAAGAACAGAAGGCTTACATTATAGCCTAGTAAAAATGGGTGTGCAGTGTCCTATTAAACACTGATATGAGATTAAATAACTTTCGCTATATTATAAGCTTTCACAATTATTTTCAGCAAATTCAGAGATCTTGCTAGGAACGCAGGATCAATGAGGGAGGCAGTTTTGGAAGAAAACAAACCAAGGTCAGCTGTTATACAAATTTTCACTTAGTTTACTTTAGAAATGTCTTAACTGAACCAATACATTATTATTATGTGATAACATTGTTTAAAAAAAATAAATATTCGCCCCAAAACAGTTGTCACATCAATTTAATCTACTCTGAAGTCACAGTTTTGATTTACGACATGAGGCGCTCTTTTGAAGCAAGTGCAAAGGCAAATTGTCATAGACAGTTTAAATCTAACAAGAATAATCATAGGATACAATTTTATTTTGGCAATGTTATCGTTTCAGCAGCTTTTAAAAAGTACCAGACAAGAAAACAAACAACAATATAACCAATGATCAAGATAACCGATGGTTAATGGTATTTTATGCAGAGTTAGTATAATATAATTACACTCAGTTACCACACATTTTATTATTTGGTAGTTTTTAAATGCCATTATATGTTTCTTGCTAGTTTTATACTATTCAAATTGATGTGTTCCTCTGAAAGAAATACAGGGCCTTTGTTCTTCTTTAACAGGTTTTTGGCTTTGCCGAATCAGACCCCACTATTATTAGGAGCTATGTGATCTGAGGTCTGTGCTAGGTTTCATCATTTAGGAGACAGACTATAATAAAATTGTTATCTGTCATTCAGAAATGTTTTAGCCCAAAATACAAATATGAATCCAAACAATTGTAAGACAACAACTGCACACAGTCCTTGGGCTAAGTCATAATATCTCAGCAAGCATTTTAATGTGCTTCACCTTGACAAAAAAATATATATATATATATATATTTTTTTTTTTACCAATACACAAAAGGTTTCCAATCCCTGACTTTTAGGTCAACGTGATGGAATAGTCTTGGCTGTTGTTTGTTACTGCACACAGAAATGACAAGAGGCCACAAGTGTCTTATATTGTACATACAACTTACCAGGAAGAGAAATGTGTGTTAATAGAATGGATGGGAGACAAATAGCCCTTACGAAAAATTTGAAATGCTGAGATCCAGATAAATATGTTGGGGGTGTGCTGAGTACGAAAAATAACAAATAAGTAAAAAGCCTACTACCATATTATTTTTATGTAAAAAAAAATGCTTTAAATTGTGGGGGTGCTTTGGATTCAATTAAAACAGGGAAAGGATCTGTTAAGACAAATAACTCTTCTTTTCCTGCCACCTTAAACTATTTAGAATACTTAAAAACATCTGTTAAAATATATGTCAAACAATGCTTAACACTGAGAAGAATTTACCACAGAGAGAAAATATTTTACAGTTAGCACAGCAACTTCGCAAGAAAAATTTGGAACAGAGGGAGACTGCCAAGCGTGTACCCACAGCTGAAGCTGGCAACCCCGCTAAGAGCCGCAAGAGACGCCAATGCCAGGTTGGCAAGTGCAATAAAAATAAAACTTCTGACAGCTGTGCCCTGTGCAGAAAGGCGGTGTGGAGAAGCGCATTATCTGTGTTGATTGTGAACAGCCTTAGACTCAAGGTAAAGGAATACCCTTTTGTCAAAAAAAGAAAAATAAATAGACTTATTTTTATAACTTCTTGTGCTGTGCGCTTCTGTAAAATGTTTATTTATCTACGTTGTTCAGTTGCTTTTGCTCATAATAAACAGATTACTGTTGAAAAGTTAAAAATGTATTGCTATCGTTTCAGTTTTATAAATATGTACATTTTGTTGAATTAGAAATAATTTATGCACAGTTTTTCAAACAAACTTTTTTTATTCAAAGCTGTAGTGTTTAAACTGAACACTGTTATATGAGGAAGAGGTTAAATGTCAGCAAAACTTGCAAAGAAAATGTACAAAATGAAATTTACTGGTTGCATAAGTATTCAGCCCCTTAAGTCAGTACTTGGTAGAGGCACCTTTTGCAGCAATTACTGCTATGAGTCTTTTTGGATAGGTCTCTACTAGCTTTGCACAGTAGGATGGTGAAATTTTTGCCCATTCTTCACGGGGAAAATTGCTCCAGTTCCGATAAGTTTGTTGGGGATCGTCGATGGACTGCAATCTTCAAGTCTCGCCATACATTTTCGATTGGATTCAAGTCAGGACTTTGACTGGGCCACTCAAGAACATTAATGCTTTTCTTGTTCAACCACTCCATTGTGGATTTGGCTTTGTGCTTCGGGTTATTGTCCTGCTGAAATGTGAATTTCCTCCCCAGTTTCAGAGTCTTGGCTGACTCAAACAGGTTTTCCTCAAGGATTCGTCTGTACTTTGCACCATCCATTCTCCCCTCTATCCTGACAAGCTTCCCAGTCCCATCCCGAACCAGTTTCCTGCTTGCCAGGCTGCTCAGTTTGGGAGGGTGACCTGATTTGGGTAGTATGATGCATCTTCCACTTCTTAATGATAGACTTTACTGTGCTGAGAGGGATAATCAGTGCCTTTTAAATTTGCTTGTACCCTTCTCCTGCTCTGTGCCTCTCTACCACTTTATCCCTGACTTGTTTCGAAAGCTCCTTGGTCTTCATGGTTGCTTTGTTGGCTCACTATGTGAGTTGCAGCTTGAACATCTTTATATACCTGAGGGAAAATACCTACAAGTTAAACCACTCTGAGTACACACAGGCTGAAACCATTTCACTAATTTTGTGACCTTTCAAACAAATCATTTGCACCTGAGCTGATTTAGGGCTGCAGTAGCAAAGGGGTTGAATACTTATGCAACTGAGATGAATCTGTTTTTTTTCTGTAAATCTTACTTATTTATATTCTATATGCATTTTTTAACGTTATCAATGTGCAGTAGTTTGTGTAGATTCTACATGTAAAGTCTAATTTGAAAGCGTCGTGGAGTACACTCAGGTGCCAACAAAATGTGAAAACTTTACAGGGGGGTGAATACTTCTGCAAACCACTGTGTATATATATATATATATATATATATATATATATATATATATATATATATATATATATATATATATATATGCTTTGGTTGTTCAGATGTTTATGTGATGTACTCAATAAAAAAAGACTGCTGCAGGGCTTCTATTATTATTTCTTAGCAGACACCCTTACCCAGGGCAACTTACAATTGTTACAAGATATCACATTATTTTTACATACAATTACATTATTTTTTACACATTATTTTTACATACAATTACCCATTCATACAGTTGGGTTTTTACTGGAGCAATCTAGGTAAAGTACCTTGCTCAAGGGTACAGCAGCAGTGTCCCCCCACCTGGGATTGAACCCACGACCCTCCGGTCAAGAGTCCAGAGCCCTAACCACTACTCCACACCGCTGCTTCTAGGTATGAGTATATCTCCAGGCCTTCTAGTGTTAAGGCATTACAATAAATTAAGATATGTTGATACATTTTCTATTCTCTGGATCTTAAGATGGAAATAATTATCTTTGCAACCACTGCCTAAACAAGGAAAATACACTTTTCTGAGAACAGATTTGACAGAGAAACTGAGCAATATGCTGAGCAGTAAGCATTAAAAATGTATACTGTTACCTCGCATCCTTTTTTAAAATGATACTACATTTTCCACTTACTGAACATTTGAATTTGAGGTACATTCTTTTTTACCAGTCCACAGCCTTAGTATTATTACCATAACTGTTACTACCAACTGTTATTTTACATCTGGAATATGCTACTGTTAACACTAGAAGCCCTGCAGCAGTCATTTTGGCGGTTTTTGGTTTTAAAATGTAATTTTCTCCACTCATGTAACACATATGGGGCTGCGCGTTTATGCACCTTTCTGTCCATATGTATTAAATATTCTCACAAAGCATGAAACCCAGGAGTGCAGAAATAAAGCAGATATATTACATTATACCTATGACGGCCACACAGAAAACAATTGTATTTTGATTATACAGAACGGTATTGTACTTTAGTATTTTTATTTACCAGTCCACAATGTGTTTAGCTGTAATTAGATTAGTCTCTACTCTCTGCCTGAGTGAATGAGTCTATTGTTTTTCAATCAGACTTTTCAAAGGCTGGTGCCTGCTTGCCAGGTGTGCTTTTTTGGTCAGTCAATTAGCATCAGGACTATTGAAAAAAAATACCAGAGCCCGTGGAGTTTTACAACTCAACAAAATACGGAGTTGATGTTTTGGATCAGATGGCACAGAAGTATTCTGTGAAAGCTGGCTCCCCCCGGTTGCCTGTTCAGGTGTTTTACAATGTATTGGACCTTCAACTCCTGGGTACTTTACAAAGAATGCACAGAGAAGAATTTATCAAAGAGAGAATATATTTTACAGTTAGCACAGGAACTTCGAAAGAAGCATTTGGAACAGATGGAGACTGCCAAGCGTGTACCCACAGCTGAAGCTGGCAACCCCACTGAGAGCCGCAAGAGACGCCAATGCCAGGTTGGCAAGTGCAATAAAAATAAAACTTCGGACAGCTGTGCCCTGTGCAGAAATGTGGTGTGTGGAAAGTGCACTGCACGTGTGGAGAAGCACATTATCTGTATTGATTGTAAACAGCCTTAGACTCAAGGTAAAGGAATACCCTTTTGTCAAAAAAAGGTTGTGCTGCAGCGCTTCTGTAAAAAGTTTTCTTCTAAGTTTATTTATCTACGTTGTTCAGTTGCTTTTGCTCATCTGACAATAAAGTGATTTCTGTTGAAAAGTTAAAAATGTATTGCTATCGTTTCAGTTTTATAAATGTGTATGTTGTAAACCGATGTCTGTTCAGATGTTTATTTATTTACATGTTCTTGTTTTGATTTGTAAAATAAATGTTTCCCACCCCTTGTGCATATGTATGTATATATTATTTATATACATATGTTTTTGTATTATATATATATATATATATATATATATATATATATATATATATATATATATATATATATACACACTACCGGTCAAAAGTTTTAGAACACCCCACATTTTTCCAGTTTTTATTGACATTTAAGCAGTTCAAGTCCAGTGAATAACCTGAAATGGTACAAAGGTAAGCGGTAAACTGCCAGAGGTTAAAAAAAAAAGTTTAGGTTACCAAAAACTGAAAAATAATGTACATTTCAGAGTTATACAAAAAGGCCTTTTTCAGGGAACAAGTAATGGGTTAACAACTTACAGCTGTTCTGCAGCAATGGAAGT
This sequence comes from Acipenser ruthenus, assembly GCF_902713425.1. Lineage (NCBI taxonomy): Eukaryota > Metazoa > Chordata > Actinopteri > Acipenseriformes > Acipenseridae > Acipenser > Acipenser ruthenus. The sequence continues at coordinate 49,793,597 of NC_081194.1, read as the reverse complement.
AAATTAAGCCTTGAAAGTTGATGCTAACAGTTCCTACAGGTGTCCCAACTTTTGTTGATTACTTACAAACCCTCTGTCTTTATAAAAGCAGTGTTGGAACAGACTGTGTTACTACACCCTCTTAAGCATTATTTGGACAGTATTGTACTGCAGGAAGTAGTATACTGCTCTCATAATGGCGAGAAAAAGGCAATTAACAAAGGAAGTCAGACAGACCATTATAACCCTTAAAAGTGTAGGTCTTTCCTTTAGAGAAATTGCAAAGAAAGCCAAGGTGTCAGTGAGTACTGTTTCCTACACCATCAAAAGGCACTTGGAAACTGGAGGAAACTCTGACAGGAAGAGGTCTGGCAGACCCAAAGCCACAACAGAATCAGAAGACAAGTTTCTGAGAGTCAACAGCTTGCGTGATAGGCGGCTCACAGGACAACAGCTTCAAGCACAGCTTAACACTGGTCGAAGTAAGCAAGTCTCAGTTTCAACTGTGAAGAGAAGACTTCGAGCTGCAGGTTTGACAGGTCGAGTGGCAGTAAGAAAGCCAGTGCTAAGATGGCAAAATAAGAAAAAGAGGCTTGCCTGGGCCATGAAGCACCGCCAGTGGACTACTGAAGACAGGAAGAAGGTCTTATGGACCGATGAATCAAAATTTGAAATCTTCGGTTCATCAAGCAGGGTTTTTGTAAGCCGTCGAGTAGGCGAAAGGATGGTTCCTCGGTGTGTGACACCAACTGTCAAACATGGAGGAGGAAGCGTGATGGTCTGGGGCTCTTTTGCTGGATCCAGTGTCGGCGACTTGCACAGAGTGAGTGGCACCCTGAACCAAAACTGCGACCACAGCATTTTGCAGCGCCATGCAATACCCTCTGGTATACGCCTAGTTGGTCAGGGGTTCATCCTACAGCAAGATAATGACCCAAAACATACCTCCAGGCTATGTCAGAACTACCTTAGAAGAAAAGAACAAGACGGTAGGCTTCAAATCATGGAATGGCCAGCACAGTCTCCAGACTTAAACCCCATCGAGCTGGTTTGGGATGAACTGGACAGAAAGCAAAGCAACCTACAAGTGCAACACATTTGTGGGAACTTCTGCAACAGTGTTGGGAAGAACTTTCCGAACAATATAGGATCAGATTTGCTGAAGCTACGGTTCTGTAGGAAAATGTGTATATTATGTATGTATGTGTATATAGGCCTATACTTCGGATGAGACATAAAACTGAGGTCCTATTTGTATGTGACTCTGGTGCCGCAGTGTTGTTGATGCATAGTTCATACCTAGTCTCTGGGTAAGTTGCTTTGGTTAAAAGTGTCTGCTAAATGACTAATTATTATTATTATTATTATTATTATTATTATTATTATTATTATTATTAATAATAGGTTTATAATAAATATATATTCAGTCAAAGTTAAAGATAGTACACAGCACTTTCTTATGGAATGTTATTTATTAATATTTGTGTAATGCTATATCTGTTTTTTTTTTAGTAAAAGAAATGTTGGTGGCAAAATGAGGCAGGCTGCACTTTCAGTGTTTTAACACAACCTAAAAACGGAAACCCCATTTAAGAAAGCTGTACGATATCAGTAAAGCCCGCTGCACACAGCCCGACTCAAGCCATCACAACTGATCTCATCTGAGTGTGCACAGATTTTGCAATCAGTTGTGCTCAGTTTTGGTTTGATGTCACAATTGAGTTTTTCCCGACTGGGTGTCGCACACTGCTAAGACTGAATTAGACGGACCACAACTAGATCCTGGTGATTACTATGTATGCAGATTTAATTAATACTGCCTTGTACACATTTTTGTATTAACTTAGCCCAACATAGCGACCCTCATATTATGCATGGCATCGTATGCTGATTAGACGGCGGAGACAGCGCAGCGAGGCAACCAAAAGAAGCGCTTAGCCTATTAATTAATAGACCATTTACACCGTGCAAACGTTTCAGGCAGTGTTTGACTTTTTGTATAGTTTGTCTACTACACTTTAGTCTGTGGTAAATAAAATCGAAGCTGTTGATTTTTATTTGACTTTGGTGTTTTTTTTCTCAGCGTGTGGATCTAGGGGCTTGGGATTTGTGACCTATTGGAGATCGACACACCGGTTACTTCTGTTTTAGCGCAGTAAGAAAATATTGCTGCCAGTAGATTGATAATAAAACACCTAAAAAAACCTATTCAAATGTACACATATCTGATATTTCTGAATTCAGGACACTCAGAGCAATTCAAGACTAATGTATTTTTACCTGTGGAACTAAAGCTGTCAATGTTCCGCCATCTTATGACAAGTTACATGACAAGCTACGTCACTTAAACCTGCTTCACGATTGGTTGACACCCTTATGACTAATCGGTCTCAGTCAGTCTTGGTCGGCAACCGCTGCACACAGACAGACTGATCACATCTGAACGAAACTGCGTCTGAAAAAGATTCAACATGTTCAATCTTCAAATCTGAAGACATCCTGACTGAAATCTGCATAATCTTGGTTTTAAGGGCACACACACTGATACGATTCATCCAGACTCTGTACGGCCAGTTGAGATGAGATGAGTTGGGACGGCTTGAGTCGGGCTGTGTGCGGCGGGCTTAAGTCGCACAAGGCCAAATTGGAACTCAGACAGAAACATTTAAATATACTCGCCTATATATATATATATTTTTTTTTTTTAAATTTAGTCGTTGCCAATTAGTTTTTTTTTATTATTTTCTCCCCAATTTGAAATGCCCAATTATTTTTAGGCTCAGCTCACCGCTACCACCCCTGCGCTGACTCAGGAGGGGTGAAGATGAACACACGCTGTCCTCCGAAGCGTGTGCCATCAGCCGCCCGCTTCTTTACACTCTGCAGACTCACCGTGCAGCCGCCTCAGAGCTACAGCGTCGGAGGACAACGCAGCTCTGGGCAGCTTACAGGCAAGTCCGCAGGCGCCTGGCCAGACTACAGGGGTCACTGGTGCGCGGTGAGCCGAGGACACCCTGGCCGACCTAACCCTCCCTCCCCCGGACGACGCTCGGCCAATTGAGCGCCGCCCCCTGGGAGCTCCGGTCCACGGTCGGCTGTGGAATAGCCTGGACTCGAAGCGGCGACATCCAGGCTATAGAGCGCATCCTGCCCTCTAGCGAGTGCTTTTACTGGATGCGCCACTCGGGAGCCCCTACTCGCCTATATTTTAATATGAATTAGGTTATTTGCATTTGGAATGAGAATATCTGTGGCTAACAGAAAACTACATGGAAACACACGCAACCCGGCAGTACTACCAAAATAGAGAGAGATTTTTCTTTTTCCATGGAAATTGTCCCACTGTCAATTGTGGTTCTAGTACGTTTTATAAAATACGAATACAAAGCATATGTTTAGGCATTTTTTATTTACGGTACGATGAGGCTTACGATGAACACACAGTTTTAAAGATAATATTAATAATACAGGAATGACAAGTTAAATTAATACTGCAGCTTTGCCCCTTTCAGGTATCCATCTGAATACAGTAATTCATTGGATTTGATGCAAGTTGTGCAGCTATATCTCAATCATGTAGAGCAGCTCCCAGGTTAGATAAAGGGAAACAACAACAACCTAAAATAACTTTCTCAGCCCCTTGCAAAGCTACTCTGCTCTGTCCTTTGGTTAAAGAGGAGTGATGTCACAGCAGAGATGTTGTGATAAAGCACCATGAATTCCCTGTGCAGCACATTATCTAATGTTCACTGTGTGAATATGTGTAAAAGCAGACTCCAAACACAGCCATTAGTGCTAGCCTCCCATAGGTATAGGAGTTATGAAGACCTGTATACTCAGAACATCTATAGACAGATTTCTGTCAAACACATACATAATAATTCACTCGTAATTACTTCTAAGTGTAAGGATTGATTTTTTTTTTTAATTGCATGCAAAATCGCATTGCTTCAGCTTGTGTTGGTTTAACGTAATTACTCTCATTATATACTTATATACTCTTCTTATTACTCCTATTATGGGTGGGAGGACTTTTTTCCTGGTTGATGGTTATTACAAAGAGTAACACTCACTTATTTTAACTGAACCTTTGACATTTATTATTAAGGAACGCCTATTTTTTGACATGATGAGTAAGAAGCAGATATGCACCTACCCTAATGAAATGCAGTGGCACTCCAATGACAATGACTATGTACTGATGCAATGATAGAAAAGTACCACAGTGTACTGTGTACTGTAGCATTTTTATATTTTGACATACCAATGGTTTCACAGTGGTATTAAACACTACACACTGGTAATCCATTGCAGTACGGTGGTTCTAAATTAGTAGCTTTGTGCTCAGATATCAGCAAATACCTTGTATTGCCATTGCTGGTAATGCTCTGATTTGCTAATGTAGTAGCTAGGAATTATTTAGCATAATTGTATTGTAATAGTAGAAATGTAAGTAGAAATAGAATCCATATTAGGACATAGGAACTGCAGCTAAAATCTCTGTGTCAAACTGATTTGCACTATATTTGTCTGATCAGTCTTATTGACGAAGGGCGGGAGATATTTGTGTATTTTGTGGGTAGGGATGGCACAGAAGTGGCAGGCAAAAAGAAGTGTCTCTCAAACTGTACTAGTAGCTCCTCCTGCTGATTTATTACTCAGACCCGCTATTGAGGAAAAGATACCTATCCCACCTAGCATGTGCAGAACCATTTTATTTTCTTAATTACTCACATACTGATATGTGTACCATGCATCTTGTGTTACACATCCTACACGTGCACATCGTGCTAATCACAGCATTGCTTTCTATGAAACCATTGGTTTTGGTCCAGCAAACATATCCTTTCAAATACATTTTATAAATCTTCATTGCTCTCTCACGGCATCTAAAAGTGTTATAGCAGTAAGAGCTGGTTTAGGGCCTGCCAGACCTGTGAAAAGGTCAGTAAAAGGAGAATGCAGATTCTTCTCAACATGACCTGGCTGGTAAACTGTAAACAAAGGGAATATTTATTTCAGGCGGGCGGCTACTTCATAGAAGCTGCATCTGATGGAAAGGAAGACAACTCTAAGGATTAGAGAGGTCTGTGTGACCGTTGGAATCCAGTGCTGACAGACTGGGCTTATTAAAAGTACACTGCTACATACGGCTCACCATTGATGCCTCTGACACTGCAGGACTTCAGAAGGATGAGGAATAATGGGGCGACTGTACTGCTCTCTGGACAGTGGGGCAAGGGGCTTCTCTAATTTGTCAAAGTTGTATCTAATTCCACAGAACAATGCCGCAGGAGAAAGACCTGAAGTTATGTTCATTCAGCAGTGCCCTGATTTAGCGATAGGCAAATCCAGAGCCTGGCTCGGCTGCCAGCGTAACCTGAGACTCCCCAATCAGTTTCTGATAAACAACGCTGCCCTGCGGACATGACAGCTTTGTATGTTTCTTGTTTAATGGGATAATTCCTCTTAATATTAAAAGGTAACATCAGCATCTTTCAATGGCCGTCTCTGCTAACCCCCTGGGGACAGGAATACATATTTAGGATCTGCAGTTGATTACTTCACAGTACCTCACTGCAATATTATAACAAGTTTTATACATGATAAGGGGACTAAATGTACAATTCACAGATAATGACAAAATCAATATCGGGAATACTTTTTAAAATAATTCCTGAAGCAGCAATTACAAATGGCTGGATTTGTGTAGAACTTGTCCACCTGCATTATCCCCCCTCATAGGTGAGTTTTGCATGCATATGATTCTAAATAGTCATACTGAATTGTAGCTGTTGAGTTTTATGTTGTTTTACCTAATTTTTTGACAGAACATCTGTTTAATGTTCTAATCAGAGAAAGTTCCTCCATTTTCTCAATGGAGATTTGTTTACACAATATGTGCATAGCAAGCTGACTGTTTCCTCAGTGATACCAATTGCAATATAAACTGTTTACAACTGGTGTCATTGGGGAAACAAACTGTGACAAAACAAAACACTTTATCTTAGATACGGCAAAGTAAAAGATTTGTCACTACACAAGTTGCATGCACAAAATGACAAAGTTGGATTTCTTATGTTAGATAAAATACCGGTATCACTCCAAAACCTTAAGAATTCTGATTAAAAAATCCACAACAGTATAATCTTTGAAAAACAAAATGAGATATTGAAGCAGGTTTACAATCTGGAGGTGTTCTATCAAAATTAAATATTGTGTGAATGACTAATAATTAATATTGATTTGGGTCGAACGGAAAGAAAAAAATACCAATATCACAATTACAGATTAGACATTATTGTTGCTATCTTCACAGAGCTATCTGAAAAGGGCTACATTTTATATTTACAGAAATTGATGCAGTGAACATTGTAATACATTGTTGTGTCAACTATTTGAAAGTGTGGTATGTATACGAAACCATCCTACAATACAGTTATGCAATGCTTGGAGTTGGATTAATGCAGTGTTGTGTACTAACATCTGGTCAAACTGTAAATCCTCTTCAATCACTGCATGTACCATTGTACCATGTTAGGGTTTCTGTCTATGCTACTGTTCAAATAAACTGTCTTCAAAATGGGATTGAAGGGCATATTATACTGTTTTGATAAGTTAAATATGTTATTGTATAACTTGAATAAATGTGAACACTTTCTGATAAGGTTAACTATTCATTTGATAAAACAAGTGAAAATGTTTTAGCTGATTCAGTAAGGGTTTAACTTGGGTGGAGGAGCATAGCAAGAACTAGGCAGTTTGGATCCCAGAGTTTATTTTTTATTTTATTTTTTTTAAAGCATCCCACCCCTTTCCTGGTTCCCAATTAAAGGCTCATTAAACACTTTCCATTGCATCCCAATCAATAGCTGGAACTCCAGCTACAGGCCTGTAATGCTGTTGGAAAGTGGGTTGTGTCAAGGGAAGCTCAAACCTCTGGGGCTAATCTTCTAAATCCATTGCTTGTTTCTGCAGGTAATACAGGATTTGGCTTAGGATTTTGGACACAGCTGTCTAAAAACTCTAAATATTCTTAACATACCTGGAGGATCTTTTTTGAAAAAAAAAAAAAACTCATGCAGGGTATGAGGCCTAGGCCTAGAATGTGATGGGAATCTGCCCTCAGGTTGCTACCAACAAACAGGCCCTGGCATATTGATGAAATTGTTCATCTAAAAAAAAACAAAAGAGCACCTGTCAATATAATAACCATTCAACGTTGAAATGGTCTGCATTAGTGTTCTGCCTTAATCCCATTTTGTACAGCAGAGGAGAAAAAAAGTGATGATTGTGCAATATGAAATTATAATTGAACTATTAGTCATGAGGAATACTGAAAAACCATGAACAGGTTACCCATATGATATATTCAGCAAAGTCTACCGAAACCAACAAAAAGTGCTGCTGTTCTGACTACAGTAAATGTTTTATGCATTCTACATTTCTTTTGCTAATTCAACTGTTACTGAGAAATATTTTTGCAATGACATTTATGCAAATGCCAGTCTGATTATGATGATGTCTATAACTGGTGGGTAGTTATCAATACATAAACAAGTGTTGAAATATTTTTGGTTATAATATTTTATGGTTGTAAAATCATACATTTGGAACCAGTACTACATTATGTCACATATTTAATAAGAATTCTACAGTTATTTAACATTCCATTTACAAATTACTATGTACATATTTTACTTAAAGTATTTGTAACTAAGAAAATAATTTCATAAATGTTACCTGTTACTGATTTTCATTTTAAAATGTGATTATCTGGCACTACACTGGGTTAAAGACATATCTGTTTGCACACCCTTCCAGTAGTGTTGATCTTCTCTGGTAAATTTCCGGTAACACTTTCTTTCCAATCTTTAACCAGCCAACTGCTTCCTCTGTTGACTAACATGCTTTCAGCAGTAACATGCTTTGACCCTGAAGACACTGATGAGATAAAATGTAGTTAGGAACTAGATTGGTGGTATAAGTAGTTTTGGTCTCAATTCACAATATACAACAGGTATACTTATGAAATGTTATTATATATCCCCAAAATAAATACAAATAACAATTTTGTTGTTTCATATTACATTTACAACAGTTTTAGAAAAGTAAAAGCAAAAGACAACAAACATAAAATAACTCAATTTAACAGTCTTAGGGGGGGAAAAGTAAGTGAAGAAATTACAATCATTCTCTCTTTCTTCTGACTTATTACTGTGGTATTTTCTCAGAATTGCCTTCTTTACACAACACCTTTGAAACAAAGATTACCCCAAGGCAGAAAAAATAGCTATTTTAATACAAACTACCCTTTATCCTACCTTACTTAGGGAGGGTCTTAATGACAAGGTGGGTTGTTTTTATTCCCACCTGTCTGGTTTAAGATCTACCCCTCCCTGATCCCTGACCAGTGAGAGTCTACTATTTCAGTTGTTCCCTATCCAGCAGCCATGCATTTGTGTCACTCCATGATGTTTTGATAAAAGCTCATCACCTAGCTCCTTAAGGGCAAAACCCGATACAGATTTGGGGGGCCAAGAACTGCACAGCAAGTTAGCAGCATGCACCACATTGTAGGGCCGTAGACAGCCATGAAAAATGAGGCACTTGCCCATGCGCCTCCCACCATTAACATTTTTATAATGGAAGAAAAACTATATAAGGAGATTATTATATATTGTTTATTTAAATATAAAAGTTTAGTTAACAGGTTGTGAGAGTCTGGCTCGCAGTGGTGATGTGTGATGACGTCACGGACCAGGAAGTACAGAAACCAAACAACAGTGGATGGGCGGGTGAAGCTGAATGCTATTGCATTCAGGGTATTTAATTAATCAAAAAAACAAAAACAAAAGATTTAAACAATGAACAAAACACAAAACAAAAAGGCGAGATGGCCAAACAAATAGAAACAAGTATATTTGTTTAAATATAGCAATTGTTAATTTTATATGTTCTCGCGCTCTCTCTCTCCGCTCTCCCGTACTCTCCTCTCTACACTCAACCACGAGTGCAGAGAGCTGCAGGTTTATATACTCTGGCCGAGGGATTAACTAGTTGTTAATTATCTTATTACCCCTCGGCCAGAGTCTGCACACGTTTGGTAAGGATGCATGACTGTCAGCTAGTTAAATAATCAGTAGCTGATCAGTCATGCATCCTCATGGGGTTTTTAAATATAATAATAAAAGACGCAACGCTTTTATCCGCGCCGCAAAAAATAACGCAAATAATAATAGGGTCGGGACACTCCGCCACACATGCCCCCCCTTGTGCGCAGCACTCATGGCCTTTTCGGCCACCTCCCCCCTTATTCCCTAAAGTCCCGGTTAGCAGTCCTCCCACCCAAACAACTGTAGCGTCCCAGTGGACCACGCACAGACCAGTTCCTCTGGCCAGAAACAATTTGGGGGTGGTCTCCAGACCTGACCCCCCTTCTTCATGGCCGGCAGCTCCCCTTCATGGGGCTCCAGCCACAGTATTTCCTGCCGCGAAAGTGCGGCTGGGGAAGCTGGTCTCCTGACCTCCCCCCCCTTTTCCGTGGCCGGCAGCTCCCCTTCATGGGGCTCCAGCCACAGTATTTCCTGCCGCATGGCAGGACTAGTAGCGACCCCAGGCATCACAGGACCCTCGGGAGGCGAAGGTAGCAGCTGTAGACCTTCGGCAGGCAATGGCAGCAGCAGCGGACCCTCAGGGGGCGACGGCAGCCGCAGCGGACCCTCGGGAGGTGAACTCGGGAGGGGAGCCCCTGGCCATGGAGGCGGGAGCTCCACTTCTCCCTCGTTCCCTGTAACTGATGGCTCTCCAGGCGATGTGGAGCAACAGGCAGCCTCAGGCGATGCGGAGCAACAGGCAGCCCCAGGCAATGCGGAGCAACAGGCAGCCCCAGGTGATGCGGAGCAACAGGCAGCCCCAGGTGATGCGGAGCAACAGGCAGCCCCAGGTGATGCGGAGCAACAGGCAGCCCCAGGCGATGCGGAGCAACAGGCAGCCCTAGGCGTTGCGGAGAAACAGGCAACCCCAGGCGATGCGAAGCGAGGCAGGCATCCTTGGGCAGTGCAAGGCAGGCATCCTTGGGCGGTGCGAGGCAGGGCAGGAGCAGTCCTTCCCATGACGGTGGATGAGGAACCAGCAGGTATTCACCCTCTGCTGGTAGAGGTGGGAGGGGCAAGCAATCCTCCCACGGCGGTTGAGGCGGAACCAGCAGACATTCACCCTCTGCTGGCGGAGCTAGGAGCGACAAGCAGTCCTCCCACGGCGGCTGAGGCGGAACCAGCAGGCATTCACCCTCTGCTGGTGGAGGTGGGAGGGGCAAGCAGTCTTCCCACGGCGGTTGAGGCAGAACCAGCAGGCATTCACCCTCTGCTGGTGGAGGTGGCGGAGGTAGAGGTAGCTCTTGCTGCTCTGCTCCTGGCGATAGTGGAGACAGAAGCAGCTCCTGCTGCTCTGCTCCTGGTGGTGGTGGAGACAGAGGCAGCTCCTGCTGCTCTGCTCCTGGTGGTGGGGAGACAGAGGCAGCTCCTGCTGCTCTGCTCCTGGTGGTGGTGGAGACAGAGGCAGCTCCTGCTGCTCTGCTCCTGGTGGTGGGGAGACAGAGGCAGCTCCTGCTGCTCTGCTCCTGGTGGTGGTGGAGACAGAGAAGTGAAAGACTCAGTACTATGTGTATGAAGCGCCAATGCACGTGTTTATTATAAATAAATAAATCCTCTGAACAACCCAACCAAGACTGAGAGGTTCCTGCCTCTTTTTATGCAGCGGTGCCTGAGCTTGATTGGTTGTTAATCACATTTTACACATGATTTGCTAGGGAAGGCAATTAACCCTTCCCTGCCAACCTAAAACACCCATGTACAAATACATACATTTTAAATAATAATAACACAACACAAAATATGCACAGGGGCGGGGATACACATGAGTGGCACAGAAAAAGCAGCATTTTGCCATGCATATTGTTCTTAATTTATTTCTACGAGACTGAACTCACATTGACGAAAAAATAGTTGCGGAAAAGTTTATAAATTATTATTTTTAGTTGTTCTAAGCCTTTACATTAAAAAAAAACATTCAGATTACTTCTCTCATGTAGGTCTAACTCTTTCATTTTTTTTTTCAAGGAATGACACAAGCCCACAGGCAGAAGGCACAGTAATAATAGATTGTCAAAGTGTCATAGTAAGCTCATAAAGCAGTTAAACAAGGAGTGGTTGAACCTGATTATGTCAAGGAATGTGGTTAGTAATAAACCAGTGATTTTTAGAAAAAGGATAAAACAACATTATGGATATGAATTACAATATGGCTAAAAAGGATTTAGTCATATTGTACTTTAAAGCTATCCATGTCAGGAATCACAAAAAACTTTTGTTTAATAGTTTTAGTCCAAAAAATAAGTTAAACGTTTTTGGGATACACTTTAACTGTATTAAATACATGTTAATGTTTCATCATTACAATCATAGAATTGAGCACACTAGTCCCTGTAGATGGCTTAGGGAGGCGTGTTAATGTATTGTAACAAATGGCAGCATTTGCAAATACTTTACAAATAATCCATACATATAATTTAATTACAATACATTTAAATACGAATCTCAATGCTAATTAATGGATTATGCTATATAATGCTTTATAAACCCTGTTTTACATGCAATTTAAATATAATGATTTTCATTAAGTTTCATAAAAACAGGTTGTAGGAGGGTGTGAGAATTCACTGGACACAAGACAGAAATGTAGTTGAAAACGCCACTTGGCACACAGATTTATTTAAGGTGGCACTGTAGCACTGTCTCCAGAGCACAACCCAATACCAGCAATGGTAAAAGGTTGGCCGTTCACTAGCGGTGCACACGCAGGTGCTCAAAATAATATTACAAACAAAAGGGCGAACGTAAAAAGGAAAATAAAACACAGTAACAAAACTACAAAATAAAAGGTGCTGCTCTTGCAGCGTCCCACACCGTCGCTACCTGCACGGCTCGGGTCTTCAGCCTGCACTTTGCTACTCCCCTACTATACTATATGAGGTTGCCCTGGGTTTCCCCACTAATCTACACACGTCCTAATTCAGGTACGTAAATACAGATTATTTAATTTATTTTCTTCTCTAGGTTGGCTGTCTTCCTCAGCCTCATTTACCTGTCCCTTCGTGGTTTCTCCAGACCCTCACGATCAGGGCTGTCACTGTAATTCTTCCTAGATGGGCGGGGCTGAGGAATAACAAAGCACAGTTTTTATAGGTCAGGCACCACCACAAGGCCTGCCTCCCGACCACTCAGACAGAGGGAGAGTACACACCCTCACCCAACCTCCCGCCTGTCAATCACAATGATTGACAGGCGGATCCTACAGGGATCCCGACCCCTCCCCTACAGGATCATGCATACGCCAGGTAGCCAGTACAGATCTCGCCCTGTTACACAGGCATTTACAACAAATCATTATTTTTACATTTCAAAAACATTTATTTGCTATTATAAGCTTCTTAATTGCTTTGATGTGTTTATTTCCACATCATAATATTAGCATGATATTAAAAATGTATCTGTGAAGTTAAAACATTTTACCTTACAGTAACTGCAAATTTAAAAGACTAAAACAATGACATTGTGACACTGTGAGCAACACTGCCTACCAAATGCCAAATAAATAAAGGGCCTCATTTACGAAAGGGCACTAAATTTGGAGTTAGCACGCGCGATAAATATTTACTGCCCCATTTACTAACAGAGAATGTATTAATTTACGTGCACAGTATTTGGCTAATTTACATACCATACCGTGCACCCTACATGTATACTATAATTTAATGTGCATGATAATGTCAGAGACTTACCCATGACAACGATGATATCAAAGGCCCCAGCAGTCCTGGCGTATCTTTTGTATGAGTGACATTCCCATTAAGCCAATCACAGCTCACAGAGGTAGTAAAATAGCCAATCAAACAGCACACAGGATCTGTTTCCTCACGCACACAGCACACATACTTTTGATTAGAATAGTGAAGTGAAAGCTTGTTTAAACTATTTATTTTACTTCGTGTAAAATTTAAAATCAATAGCAAAAAAGTAGTTGGAGATGTCACAGAAGCGAAAGGTGGAGGCGGAACACAGAAGATTCCAAAATTGTTAGTTAGATGATTATTTGTTCAATGAATGATTTTGACGACAAGGCAATATGTTTGATTTGCAGTACAATGGTTCAAGTTCTGATTATAACATACAACATCACTATGACACGCTGTACAAAGCAACGTATTTTGAGTTTACTGGAAATGAAAGAAGCTATGGAGTCAACAAAAGGTTTTTCTGAAAAGTGCTGTGGATGACATGAACAACACAACTACAGGAAAGGACTTTTTTTTAACTTCAGGAAGTGCAGAATTACCTTGAAAGAAAGTAACCGGGATTGCAACAGAGTTGACAGGACCTGAGCCAAAGGCGAGGGCGCTAACGAAAGTCAAGGTCAACTACCACACAGTAGAGCCTTCATCGAGAGGGCACTATTGTTCATTATTTTCTTTAAAACCTGGACTTACCTTGAACTTGAATGATTCGTCACTGAGAAATGTTTTAGGAACATTTTTCATAAAGGATCACATACATAATTAGAGAAAAAAAAAACTTTATTAAACAAATTGCTTTTTATTTATATGGACAATGCCAGACATCTGAATGGAGTAATATTACTGAATTGTTCATGTCTCGGTTTATTATTGTTAAAGGATGCTGTCTGAGCTCCAGTCGAGCTGACAGGCTGTGATTGGCTGACTTGGCAGTTCTGGGAACAGGATTGGTTGCTTTCGTCAGTGCAAAGTATTGATTTCTGGTTTTGGTCGATAATAAAATGAATTTGGACCAATTGTGTCTTTTTTTAGCATTTGCTGTCCAATAGATGAAATGAGATTTGAATACAGCAAGTCAAAATGAAAAAGACGGCACTTGTGGATTTATTTTGAGTTTGATTCATAGTTGGTGGTGCTACTGCCTGTTAGAAGCACGATGGAGCTGAAGGCTGACTTTGATGATACTGAATCATTTTCTAATGTCATACAATGCCTTATTAAAAAAGTAGAATACATATTTTATGCATTTACAGTATAACACTTAATAATTGTTAGTAAACTATTTGAAAATGACACCTTAATAATAATGAAATGTTACCAAAAAGATCTAAGTACTAAAGTGTACTTTTTTCAATTTTAAAAGATATTTCGATTTTAAAAAAGCAATAAACAATGTTTTTAGAACAGTTGTCATTAATTAGTGTCATCTCTCAGCCATGCCTTATTTGCCATTCAGTTATTGAGTAATAACAGAAAAGTCGATTGTTGTGTAACAAAGGATCTAGTCCACCCACGCTGAGACACCTTTCTATACAACTGACACCCCAACAATACACCAGATTTTACCAGAAAACAGAATTCATGCTATGAAGATGAAAGCTTAAATCTGTCATTCTTTTTTTTTTTTAAATCTTGTGATATATAACTGGTCATTCTGGTACCCATAACTAACTTATTAAAATCCTAAAAGTCCCTCTAAATAAGGTAGCAAGTAACATTTCATGTCAAATGTCATTCTTGAAAAATTTTGATTTAAAAAAATAAAATAGAATCCAGGTCTTCCTGTTACAATTCGTATTGCACCTGAAAAGGCTATTTAAGATTTTAGCTGTGCGTGGGAAATTTACAATTTCCACTAAGTGTTTGAATATTGTCGAGGACCATAATCTTTTTTTTTTTTTTCTGTAAGTGAAATAATTTTTGTTATAGTTTTTAACTGGAGTTTTTGTGCCATTTTTTTTTCTTCTCTGATTTAAAGGATACCATTAATCTTAAAACAGTCAGGTCCTATGGGTTTCACTGTGTAACTCAACACCAGCCAAGGTTAATGCAAGTGCAAGAGATGATTTATTTTAATTGCTACATTGTAATTTTGAAATTTAAACAAACTGTCCCTTTTCTTGAAGTTAAATACTAAATTACATTACAGCTCTACTAGAAACTGTTAAGTGTCGTACCACTTTATCCCAGCAGAATTAATAGTCTTATACAATAACAGAACCTGTGATTTAAAGCAGAAATCGCTCACAGTAAAATGATATCAGATAGGGTAGAAATAGGTTGCCTTTGTAAAAAGATTACCATATATAATATTGAGGCTTGCTGTGATCAGCTCTTTCAGACAGCCCTTTTCCCAACCCTTTTCCATTTGTTTTTGTTAACTGTCATTAATAAAATATGCACAGGGACTGAATGAAATTATAGTCACATCAAGGATAGAGGAAATAAGTACAGTCTGCTAAGTACATGAACTTTTGAAGCTGAGGTTTAACAGGCTGCTATTATCAATTACACAGTGATTCAACAACTTATTAATAACAATAATTATATTATAATATAGGATTTACAGCAAGTCCTTTGAGGTAATATGGGGGCAATATTGTATTGAAATATTGTGTTCATTATGTTTGTCTATTACATTAACAAAAATGAAAAATGTTTGTAAAGATGTTAATAAGCTACAAGTGGTGTTGTTTTTTTTCCAGCTAATTATTCAAATCTTTAAAATGAAGTGTGCTCACTGCACCCTTTAAAATTGGAAAGGAGTATTTTTACAGAGACAAAAAAGAATATGTGGGTGTAAATGCACATGGAAGTAACTCTTTTCCTCAAGCCTTCATCAGTCACGATTTTGGCAAACAGTGCCTCTGTTCTAAATAGAGATATTGCTGCAGCTCAGTCCCACTTCATCATGTGACAAGTTTCAACCCCCTTAACTGGAATTGTCTACCTCTGATCCTTCTGGTAAATTCTAATAAAAAAATTCAGGCTGTACAGATGTAATAGAGATAACATACTAATTAATGTTTACACACAATTTGTCAATTAAAATAATAATTGTAAGATTGAATAACATTTGTGGTAAGGATGGCTGTAGAGGTGACGTCAGACCTGGAACAGAAACACACAGAGTGGTGAGTGAATTGCACTGATGCGCCGGTTTATTGTAAAATAAAAAGATTTAACAAGACAAAAACATTTTGTAAAATAAAACGGAGCGGTGGCCAAAATAATCAGACAACAAACAATAACAAGTAGTATGCTGGTTGCAAAACCAGCATAGGTAGCAATTGTTATTTTAATTCTTTTTAGTTTTTACTCTACTCTCCACACCCGTTCTCCACTCCCGAACACACAACCCCGAGTGAGTGAAACTGATTCTTGTTATGCAACTGTACCGAGACTCAGTTGCTAATCAATCATTCAATTGGAATTGGTACATCTGCATGTGAACTAATTGTGCTTCCCATGCTTCCATCCTAATACCCTCTTTAATCTGCACATGGAGTGATTGCGCAATCCTGTGCCTAAATACAATTATACATTTTACATCACATGTGCTACATAACCCACACTCCATGAACCAATACATACACACAACATACAACATATAACACAAAATACACACAGGGGCGGGGCACCCTGCCACACATTATACTGGTTTGTTCTTGGATTTTGGTTCAAAAATGGTTCAAACAAAAAAAGCAGCAATGTGTGTTGACCCTTTAAATAGTAGAGGGATCTACTTATTGTTTATATTGACTTACATTCTGAATATACAATCAGACCTGTACAAAATACTATACTTATATATGGGTGTTCTCTGTGTGGAGTTGTGTGTCCTCCACTGTAAAACTTGCTATTTTATTTTTAAGTTAATACCACACTGGAACCTACATGCACATCTATGATTGGGATTACCTGTGAACTAAGTGAATCTGAACTCATCGAAAAAGTCATATTTAACTGCTTGCATTGTTGTAAGTAGCTGTTCTTTAGCACAGTTGTGCACTGCTATTTTTACCCTCTCAAAGCATTCTGGGACACCCTGGCACTCCATAAGCAGACGCTATCCAGATGGGAACCTGGCAATATTATTACTTATTATTGATATAATCCAGTACCACCTGTTTGTCTTGTGGTTCCTGCCAATATTTCCCAATAACACTTCTATTTAATATCTAATACCTGAGTTGGTTAACACAGAAGGGTGATTGTAGTAAAACAAGAAACTTTAATTTGTGTAAGGCTGCTTCTGTGGACACAGAAAGACCTCCAAAGTTATAGTGCTGTAATGCTGAGAGCTAATGGCTGACAATACACCCTGCAGAACTGCATTTCTGAGGTAATGACATTGCATTTTGTCACTACAGCAATGCCAGTTTCTTTTCTTTAATGTTCTGAAGGTATAATACATTTTCAACTCTATGGGCCCTATTTAGCAAATATGTGCGCCGCTGCTATCGCTAGGGCAAAAATGACAGCGTTAGCGAACCACTGCGATAGTGCACGAAAACGTGATTTAGAAGTCGGGTCTCATGCGTGGGCTAACGCACATCAAATAGCAAATCATGCGCCCAGTCAGTCAAAGCACAGTGGGAGTAAGGTTACAACCAATAAGGATTCAACATTCCCTTTAAGAGCACCTGTGCGTCTGCGATGGCAAATGGAGGGTATTTTGAAACCAAAAAAAAAGAAGGAAGACAAAAGTGCAATTTTTATTTTAAATGTCCAGCAGCCCAAGTGAAGAAGATGACCAAGCCCCTCCACCAAGGCTACACATTGTTTTTAGCAGCCTGGAGAGGGAGAGTGAATATGAAATTAAAAAAAGTGATCTATAAGCAAAATAAAGTTCCATATTTTTTTTCCTGTTTCACTTGCTGAGTGAGCGTGTGAGTGACGGGGGGGGGGTTAGTGTTAGGGTTAGGGTTTTTTCAGGAGTTTTCCTTAAATTAGGCATGTATAGAACTGTGAGCACCGTCACTGCCTTTATTATAAATGCTGCCCTGTTAAAAAAAAGATATACTGATGGTACGCATTTGCGTCAAAGAACAATAACTAAGTCCACTTTTTTTTTATTGGTCCGCATGCGTACCTGCGTATCAGTTATGTGAACCCCTGTCTAGAAAGCTTTGTCTGGCCTGCCTGGCACTTACAGCATCTGCAGCCTCCAACACTGGGGCTTCAAATTCAGCATCTGCTTCCCTCAAACCCTGTAATCTTTCCTCTGTAAGTTCAACATCCATTATGGAGAGCGATGTTGTGTAAAACACAACAAGCCAGGATGATATTGCTAACCTTCTGAGGAGTGTACTGTAGTGTTCACCCAGAGACATCCAAACATCGGAATCGCATTAGGAGGATTCCAAATGTTCGCTCAATTACAGTACGAGCACATTTAAAGTTATGATTATACCTTTGGCAGGGGTCGTGGGGTTCAGTGCATACCAGTTGTCCCCTATCAACCAGCCTCTCAGACTGTCATCCTGCTGAAATGCAGCTGCCACCTGCGAATTAGCGAGGATAAACAAGTCATGAGCGGAGCAACGATAGTTTGCATACACATTTGTCATGTAGTTGTTGGCATCACAGATCACACACTACTTGCACGTTGACAGAATAGGTTCCCTTTACGATTTATGTAGAGGTGCCTATTCTGTGTTGGTGCACGTACCTTAGTGCTACAAACAACAAAGACAGATGACTTCTAAATATTTGGGGACATCTCCTCCTCTCTTTTTCTGGCCACTTAGAAATTATTATTATTATTATTATTTATTTGCAGACACCCTTATCAAGGCCGCTTACAATTGTTACAAAATCACAGTACAAAGTATCACATTAATCCAGTGCAGACTCCATTCTTCATTAATTCTCTCTCTCTTTTCTTTGCCTGCTTCCCTGGTAGTTTCCGGTAGTAAAGTGCTACATTTGCATGTAAATGAGGACATTTCCCTAAAGTTCAGCCCACGTCCAGCGCTAACACTGACTTGCCTGGTGGGCACTTAAACACGGTTGTTAAATCACATATGTGGGCAAAGTCTGTTTGCTCACACGTGCGCCTAACTCTGGTGCGCTAAGTGTTCGCAAAAGTGTTTTGCGAACTTTGCTAAATAGGGCCCTACATGTGCAAAATGAAGTCATCTGGAAATACAAGTGCATACATGAAAACTAAAAAAAGGGTCAATTATGCTTTTGAAAGGGTTATAACAAAGGCTTTGAAGCATGTCCTTACTTCTCATTAACTTTTTTTTCACTTGTTCCTTATTATCTTTTGTAGTTTTAACTTAACTTTTGGTGATTCCAAATTATCCTATATATAATATAATATATATAATATATATATATATATATATAATTCGCAGATTAAATGATACTTTTGGGTTGCAGGGGTTAATAAAACTAACAGAATCCACACGATTACATTGCTAGCTTTCGACCAAATCCAACACACACCTTGAATCTATTTGAACCGTTCACACAATAAATTACATTAACAAAAAAAGTTTCTTCTGTATAACTTGTGGGATTTATCATTAAACTATTAAACACTCAATACTGCTGGGTTTAGTAATACAAAAAAATAAAAAATACAACATGACAAACGTTTCAGTTTGGTCTTTTTCAGTGCCTTCTTTTTTTCTGAGGGTCAGACACAGTCACTAGATTCAGAGATCAGCGACTGTGCCAAAAGAGCCAGACACCCTTTGCAGAACAGACAGACCTGACTGTAGATAACTGATCTCGACTTTATATTCTCTTAGCTGTACATCTATTTCATGAATTATGTATAAAAAAAGAAAACATTGAAAAAGACTTCTAGTGAAAACATTTGTCATTTTTTTATTTCTTTAATATTTCTTAACTTATAGATTGTAAAGCGTTTTTAATTGGGTGTTCAATAGACACTAATGGAAAATGAGTGTAAATGAAACATCATCACAAAAAAAAGAAGCACATTTCATGGTAGAATAATTTGTAGCAAACTACTTTAAGTGAGCTTGTAATATTCCCAATTAAGAACATAAGAAAGTTTACAAACGAGAGGAGGCCATTCAGCCCATCTTGCTCGTTTGGTTGTTAGTAGCTTATTGATCCCAGAATCTCATCAAGCAGCTTCTTGAAGGATCCCAGGGTGTCAGCTTCAACAACATTATTGGGGAGTTGGTTCCAGACCCTCACAATTTGCCCAGGGCAATTTGTTTTTGACCTGATGATGTCTTGCAATAGAGAATAAACTGTTTAAAAACCTGTAAAATGTGTTTATTACATCTATAAAACTATACAAAATGCTTAGAGACCCAAACTAATCCAGTAAGCTGCACACTGTAGCCAGTTAATCATTCTGCTAAATAATGAAATTGAAACTGGGAACTGCTTTGATAGGACATGGGTAGTTGTTATTAATAATTTCACAGAATATAACTCATAGTCATTTATACAGAAAGTTCAGCTCATTCAGTCTCAAAGAATATCTCGCTGTAATGGAATATTTCCCTAAGCCCCTCGCTAACAAGCTTCTGTTGCATAACTGGCATACCTTAAAAGAACAATGCAAGAAGCTGCAAAACCGTTTAAAGGCTCTTGGGATTTCGGGTTTGTTTTTACAAATGAAACTTTACATGCTATTGCAGTGAGAATGCAAGTATCATGTGAATACTCTACCTCAAAAAATGTGCACTTTAGCCTTCCATATAATCTATCAAAGCTCAGAAAAGGAAGGCAAATACATGATAAATGTGGCATGAAAAATGCTACCCATTGCCTATGAAAGCCTTCGCTTAAAACAGTTCTGACAATGTAAGGTTCTAATATTAGTTTTAGCAAACCTCATTTATCATCCATGTTTCCTCAGACAGCTTAAAGGTAAAGAATGGCATGAATGAGTATTATCAAAGACAGAGGTTTTTAATCATGGCTTCATAGAACACGAATCCCAAATGTTGAAGCTTAAGCCAGTTTTTGAATGCTCACCATACCAGGGAATATTAAAAATACGACACGATAAATCCTAAAGAGCTATATTTTCATATTTGGGTTATAAAAATTACTTATCTGTGTACTTGAAATCCTCTAGGTCAATTGCAAAGATGAAATCTAAGGATATTGTTGCTTTTATGGGGGAAAATCCTAAATAGGATTGTGTACAGCTATGGCCAAACGTTTTGCATATAAAATAAACTAATCCTGTTTTATGAAGTCGAATGAAGCCTGCTGACTGTAGACAAGCTTTTAAGAACATAAGAAAGTTTACAAACGAGAGGAGGCCATTCAGCCCATCTTGCTCGTTTGGTTGTTAGTAGCTTATTGATCCCAGAATCTCATCAAGCAGCTTCTTGAAGGATCCCAGGGTGTCAGCTTCAACAACATTACTGGGGAGTTGGTTCCAGACCCTCACAATTCTCTGTGTAAAAAAGTGCCTCCTATTTTCTGTTCTGAATGCCCCTTTATCTAATCTCCATATGTGACCCCTGGTCCTTGTTTCTTTTTTCAGGTCAAAGAAGTCCCCTGGGTCGACATTGTCTATACCTTTTAGGATTTTGAATGTTTGAATCAGATTTTCTAGTGTCTTTATACTTTATACAAAAAAAAATGGAAACTTTTGATCACTGGCTCTTCTATGAAGACACTTTGGTTAATCTTTGGTAGACAACTAGAATGGACAGCTCTTCAGCACAGGTGAAAGCACCTTGACACGGACTTACTGTATAATAATAAAAACAACACAGAGGGTCAACTGCAGTATACCAGTGATTTACTCCACATCCAGTGGACTAAAATGCAGACTAGAAAATCCTGCAAATCTGTACTAACTTAATCCTGATTGCAGTGTGGAATAAGTTAGACCGATAATGAGGACTAACCTATAGCCAAAAGTTTTGCATTACCCTGTGGAATTAACTAATTTTCATAAAGTCGAATGAAACCTGCTGAATAATGTTACGTTAACATATTGAATTACATACCGCTTTGTAGTTTTCCATATTCTACAATTATGGCTTCCGTTAGACTATTGCAATATAATGTTATAGTTTATTTGATTACATGATGTTAAATAAAAGATCTAAATTATGTTCATGTAGTTTTTTAATTTGTTATTATGTCTCAATCCTAAAATTCTAGGTGATGAAAAACTGTTTAGCCATAGCTGTACAATCTTAAAAAATCTAATCCATAGATTTTAATCTAATCAGACATAAATGTTAATGTTGATGATTGTCACTAGGGTAAGAAAAAAAATTAACTAGTTTAACTATTGTACCTAGCTCCTAGTCACCTAGTCATTGTGGGTCATTTTTGACTTTTTATGGATCCAGCGCAAGATTTTCTAAACACCCTTATTTTTCTTTAATGATTCCCACTTTCAGACAAGGAGATTTCAAACAATTACATTCTGATACTCATTCATAGTGTTCCACGTTTCCGATTTATTCAGAATTTTACCGAAAAATTACTGGATTTCTTTTTAACTGAACGTCAGTTTTTTAGTAATTTTTACCAGATTTTTGTCTACTATTCAATATTTTCCCGGTATTATTTTCTAGGAAATACACAATATTTTGATTAAAATACTGTTTTATTTTGACTCCGACATTATAATAAGCAGCCCTACACTGTATCCTAGGATACAGCATGTATGTTTAGACGTCAGAGAATCAAATAACGTTCAGACATCGTTCTCTGTTCACAAGCACATTATCACCTGATTATGTTGGCCAATCAAAGTCTGATTATTGTGGCAGTTGTTGGGCGTGGTAACTACTAGCTTGATGAAAAACTAAATAGAAATACTTACTTGAAAATATAATATTTTTAGTGGATGAGGAATGATGATAAAACGTAAATCAGTTTATGAATATAGAAAAGAAAAGTAATGTTTCGAAGTATACAAAAAGCAAAAATAGTAGAAGTGGGTCAGATGAGGCAGAGGATGCATAGCGCTGCAAATACTACTGCATTGAGGCACATGTTGGTGCTGACAATAAAAGAACATACTGAAGAATAAGCAACACATTAAACTAAAACAATAAAAAGAACTGAGAAACAAGCAATCCATTTACCGGTATGCAGCTTTTACATAAAAGAGAGCGCAGAAGGACCATGTTAATGAGTGTCAGAGCGCTGTGCTTTGCTGGAGAGACACGGTTTATTGCAGAGAGGTATGTATTGGTGACCTTTTGTGGTACTGTCCATCAGCTAAAACACTGCCTAACGCAGACAATCTTAATCGTAGATATTTGACAGATAATGGTGATGCTTTAGTTGCTAAACTTATGGAACCCATTGATGGAAATGTCCAGTGTGATTTTTGACGCATCTCCCGATGGCTTGGATTGTCCAGTTCTGTCAATTCTCTTTTCTTTTTATGATTTCAATGTGAATAAACCTGGCTTGTTTTGTGCTGATGTCATGTTCATACCTTCTGGAGATACTATTTCCGTCAGCACAGTTATTGCCCAAACGTTCGTAAAATACCAGCTAACTTGGGAAAATGTGGACGAAGGATTCTGCTTCATCATACATGCCAAGGAGCAGGGATATTAAACTTAATCAGAAACCAGAACTGCTACGCTTCATATTCCACATGAAAAGTGCGTATACAGATATTTTTTTCAAATTTTACCCCTATCTTAATACATGTAAAATAAACTCTGAAAAATTCCCGGAATTTTTTTTAAAGATAAAAACCAAAAATGAGGAAGACAACTCATTCAACATTAAGAGGCTGGGAGGAAGTGGTGTATATGACATGTAGCTAGGGCTTGAAGTATTCAGGTTTAATTTTTGATCACATGATGTTCCTTTAAACTTATTTTGAGGTGATTCTGTTTCCTAATTAAACAGAAGGAGCTGTTAATTACAAAACAATGTCACATTAATTGTTCATTGCTGATCCTAATTGCATTTCATTCTTGCAGTTGCCAAGTTTATCATTGTGCTTTTGTTATTTTCACTCACTTAACAGAGTTGATAGATTTTCTTTTCGGCATAAAATACTCAGTACGGAGTTTACACTAATAGCAAGTCCATTCTTGATTTGTAGCAAAGAAAATAAAGAAATCTTAAACCCATTTTTCAATTAATTATTTTCTCTTTATTAGGATGCAGCAACAGCTTAACTACTAATTAATATTTAAAGGGAGGTTGGAAAATAAAAACCAAAATGTTCAAGCCTACATGTGGCATACTCTTTATTTACTTTGTTTTTTAAATGTTGCACTTGTGGAATCATATAAGCAAACAAGTAAATATTACCATGGTCCAATGAAGGCCATTACTATCTAGCTATGGTTTAATTATATCAGGCATACAATGTATTGCAAAATACTTTCCTAGTTAGCAATTCTCAAGAGCAGTCTAGCAATTTTAAATAAACACAAAATTAGATGGCACAAATTTTAGCAATCAATGAATGTGGCAGAACGGCTTCGTGGATGACGTCTCCAGACCAGGAAGTTGACAGTCACACAAGTACTGCAGGTTGAAGCACTGCTGCGCGTATTTATTCAAACAAAATAAATGAAAAACACTTTCACAAAAACAAATCACGAACACAATATCTCCACCCAAAAACAAATACCGTGCTGGTCCTTCCGTCTCTCTCACTCACATACCTCCTCTCTGTACATCCACCTCGTTCAGCCAAAGCTGTAGGTTTTGCTGTGCTTACAAAGGTACCACGAAATATTCCTGTCAGGACAACTGAGGAAGTCAGCACCTCCGGTCACTTTTTTTAACGTAACAAAAACACTTATTCACTGCCAAACATGAATTACTTTAGATATTTTATGACTACAGTATAGGATACTGACCTTAAGGAGGAGAGGATTATTCATTGTTTTATTAACAGGTTTTTATACATGTGACCATCTCCAAACTATACATTAATCAAGCTGGAGATGGCCACATTCTGCGCGAGATTTTTAACAGCGTGTTAGATAGCCAATTTGTCAATAAATCATTAGTTGCTGACCACGCATTCTCACAAGATGTAGTCTGGCAGAGACAAGCTCCAAACAACGCCCCTACCAAACCACATTAAACCATAACAAATTGATTCAACACATTGTGTTTTTAAACCCCTAACAATACATTACATCCAAATCATAATACAACAATAATCATTCATTTTCAAATCAGAATTATACATTTAACAGCTCTGCCCTGCCACGTATTTACGTGGAGGGCTATGCCATGCCACAACGACTACAAATACAATTACGTTAGCAAATAAATAGACATTACAAAATTAGCTCAAATTATTGGCACATGGATAAAAATGGGGGGTTGTAGTATATGAAACAAACCGCCTTTCATGTTTTGATACAATAAACATGTATTCTGTCAATCCAGTTATTTAAATGTTTACATCCTGGACATCATTTTATACACAAGGCAAACACATTAGTTACATTAGCTAGCTTCCTTGCCAGGCTTAGAATAGAATTAGGCTATTTGGAGAAAGGTTTATTGCCCAACGCTTTCAGAGTTGCAACAAGTGCTGACATTTAAATTGAGATGTTTAAGAGGGAAATAACTTTGGTGGAAATCAGCAGAGCAGTTTATAATAGGCATAGTAAGGTATTAGACTATCAACGATCCCCTCTTAAAGAATTTGTTTTACCAGACAAAACTAAAACACTGCTTCAGCATTGTTGTGCTTTAAATATTTTACAAGTTTAATACGAAATCAGTTTTATTGCATTTTGATTGTATCTTCTACCAAAGACTACTAATTTCCCTTGCAGTCTTTTTGAACCCATTAACAGCCTTTCATAGGATACTTCACCCCAAAACCAAAAAGAGACATATGGGACCAGATTTTCTGGAGCTGTCACCAAGGGCCAGCACAAAACCCAGAACAGCACTTCACTTTTGTCACACATAAACTTATATCACCCACCACGAGCACTACAGCACGCACCCAGGACTGGTGACCGTGTTTGTACATTGTGGGAAAGATACGTGTGTTTATTATTTGGGACTGCAACCCGTTTATTTATTCCAGTGCATTACTCATTGTTGTGTATTCCCTGGAGTTATTGTTTGGTCACCAGACCAGGATTATAATTAAAAACCCTTTCCAGCTGGATTAAAACTCTCTGTCTGTTAATTACGCACTGCATCACTCCTGCACCTGTACACAATCAACCACTTTGCCACAATAACTCACTCAATTATAAATGCAACTTAAAACTAAACAGCAACAGGAAAAATCCAAGTTAACAAACCATTCTGTTGTAGTGTCACCTGTCCAAGTTTACTACTTTATTCTGCACCATACAGAAAGCATGTTTTCCTTATTGAAGTTTTTATTTCTACTGTTCAAATGTAAGCCCAACGTGTATCTGAAGTGCAAAGCAATGTGTACACTGTATCATTGTTCAACATCAATCTCTAACCCTAAATAAAATTTTAGTTCTGTAGTATATTTATGGACCTTATCGTTTCCTCCAGAATGGTTTGTTAAATTGCCTTTTTTTCTTGTTCAGGTCTGTGTGAATATGCTATATTAAATGGGGAAAGCACAAAACTTAAAAATGGGTTATTCGACAAGATAGCAAACGAAAGCAAATTCCATGTTAGACAGGGAAGAGTACATATGGATAAGAAGCTGGCCGAATAAGAAGCCAACTTCAGCATTGTCTCGCAATAATGTTTTTTTTTGTAATTTTATAGTTGGACACATTTGGTTCTACCCTGGATAATAATTGAAATTAGTCTCACTTTGACACGAAGGGATGGTCGGATCTTCAGTTCGGCTTGAGGTAAAGTGAATTGTATGCATTGCAATGGGATTGTATTTCAGCTTGGGATCATAATACACACACACAGAGACACACAGACACACACACACAGCTGCTTCTAACATAGGATCCATGTTAAATGCCAGAGGGACTCGGTCTGACTTGCTATCACTCTGTTTTTTACTGGTGGACAGTCGTATTGACCGTGCTGAAGCAGGCGGAAAACTAACTGGTGAAAGTTTCTATTATCCACCACTTTTGTCTTTAGAAAATCGACACAGATTCTTAGATCATTACGTATTCCACCAAAAGAAACCATCAGAATAACTAATGAACCAAACTAGCGGATAGAGTCCTGCTGTGTTTTACACAGCTTTAGAAAATACTGAATCTGTGGGAAAAACAGGTGTGCAGAAAAAAAACGGATCTCCTTTGAAAATAACCCCCATTGTGTATCTTAAAAAGACATACAAGGCCGCATTCACAACACTTTAAGGACTGGTTTAAGCAATTTGTTATACTGTTTTTTAAAGCTCATATCGAACAATTAAATTAAGTTCAAGTAGTTCATGAAACTTTTTCAAATGAGAAGATTTGAAGTTTATTCACATTTTTCAAAGCACTGTTTAATCTAAGAAAATGTTTATTAACTCCCTTATAGTTTTGTGAATAGGACCCATGGTATGGTTCAATCCGTTGGGAAGCCCCAGCCTATATAATTGGTGAATACTTCCAGTTTATAGGATACCTGATTGAATTCCTAAGGGGGACTTAAGAAACAATAGGGAAGGAAGAATATAGGAAGTAACTACAGCTAAATTAAGGATTCCAAGCTGTGTGTGTGTGTGTGTGTTTGTGTGTGTGCGTGTGTGTGTGTGTATGAGAGAAACTTTAAGGTAATTCTAGGAACCCCATGGGAAAATGGCTGTCCCATGAAATGTACATTCACTAGCCCTTTAAGAGTCATTTAATAGCCTTTCATTGTCATTTTAACTTGTTGAATTCATCCATTTGTGTTCCGGAGGTCTTAGTCCAGCTCTGAGTTCATTTCATGAATCACAGATTATTGCTAAAAAAACTGTTTAAAGCATAAATAAAGTTTTGCATTCATGGAGAAATACAACCAAAGTCTAGCGCAGCGTATGTCTAATACTAACAGTGTTTCAAAAAGCAGTATTTAAAGTTTAAATCCCTTATAAAGGAATAGGATTTTACATAGTTTTCACATAACAACAATAGGCTTGATTCTTTACGCGTAATTATCATAAGCAGTAAAGAACAATGTACCCAATAAAGTTGCCAACCCAGAATTAAATAATTCTGAAATTGATTTAAGGGACTGTGACAGAGAGCGAATGAATCGTAGTCAACAATCTCCCTCCCGACCTGTGAGGGCGCTGTATAACAGGAACAGTGTACCTCGTACTGGATGGTTTGACAGTTCATTCCAGGGTCAGTCGGAAGTCGGCCATCCAAAAAGGGGGTGAAGCAACAATACTAGAAGTCAGCTTCTTACTGTGGTAGGCGATGTGTCAGTCATGGATTGGAGGAGACGTGATTGCACTCGCTACCAAAGGGGGGCGTGACTGAAGGTATATCAGGGAATGTGGCCGAGCGATCTGTTGCTTTGTTATGGTTGTGAAAGACATGTAAAGGACGGTAAAAACCGAAAGTAACCGTGAGTTTTTGTCATGTTTTTGTCGCCTTTGGCTCGGGATACATAATTCCAGTTGCTGTATGTCTATTAATTGTCACCCTTAATATTCATAGAAGACTAAATCTGGGAGCTGTTGCTATTCAGCCAGCATCAACCCCAGACTGCACTGCACTACTGTTTCACTGTTACTGTATAATTCACCACTTACACAAGGAGCACTCACTGTTGGGATTCGTGACCGTGTCTGTGTATAGTGTGTGTTATTATTATATCGGGACTGAACCCCGTGGTTTTGACTGGCTTTATACATCACTGTATATAGTCAGTCTTATTATTTAAAGCAACAAATAAAGCTTTGTTTTCACCATTGGAACTGTTGTTGGACTGTTGTTATTTAGCACTGCATCACCTCTACACCTGTGCACTACTAACCACTTTGCCACAGGGGCTTGTAAGGGTTATGAAGTTGTATGGTATTATAATTTCAAATGGTGTTGGTGTTATAAACAGAACAATTTCAACAGTAATAAAAAGGTATGTATTTTTATTTCAAACAAATAATTTACAATGGATTTCATCTTTAAATTACTCAAGAGATAAACCTTTATGTTCTTAAATTGCATTGCCAAGTTTCCAATACAAGTGATCTAATTTCTGAAAAATCCTTCTATCCCTTTTTGATTAAATTGATTGCATATTGTGTAACTTCCAGCAGTATTGTAGTCTAATGCTGCCCTCTACAGTAAGAGCATGATGTGCAATATCACTCTCTCTTTGCTCTGACAACTGATCCCAGGACATTCCAAATCTGTCATAACTTGTAACATGCTAAAGCTATACAAGTCTTACATATCAGTTAAGCCAATTATAGTAAGTCACCAGCATAAGCCTTTTAATGAGCACTGTAAATCCACATAACACCTTGCTTTTTTTAAAGACAAAATGCTAATAAAAGCTCATTTGGAATGCCATTCCTGGTCTGTGAGTAAAGTTGAACCGAATTAATCTTCTACTTGCTACTCCTTGAACGCAAGTTATAAAAACAAATAAGTCAGAACTGCTTACTGGCATTACAAACAATATATATATATATATATATATATATATATATATATAGAGAGAGAGAGAGAGAGAGAGAGAGAGAGAGAGAGAGAGAGAGAGATGCAAGTAGGCTTGACATAGGTTTTTGATTGAGTTTTTTAACCCTTTACTGTTGGGGTGGGTCTACATTAGTCATGCAAAAGAACCCTGAGGATAGTACAGTCTGGTAGTTCACAACAGGAACGCTACTGTACAGACAAGGTCGACAACCAAGGTGCGATTAAAAATTGCTAAAAGTACCTTTATGGTTACTTTATAAATGTTAAATCTCTAATTTACAGGTTTATTTTTTTAAACTTTTGCTTTCCTACTGTTTCAGTATCTGAATGTTACATGGCCACCTACCATGTGGTACTGCCCTGCAATAGAGTTTCCTGATTGCTGGATGAAAGTTCTGAGGTTTCTAATTGTAATAAGCAAATGATTCAGTATCATCAGCCAATCATCTTCCAGCTCTAGTGGGCTTCTACCAGATAGTATATGCCCGCTCGAACATCACAGCATGAACTGTGAATCAAACTTAAATAGATCCGGAATTTTCCCTTTCCGGTCCAATGTTGGACCCTGTCCGACATCATCAAAAAGACGCAAAAAACAGGTCTCTAGTCGTTTTTTCTCTGGAAAAAGCAGAGAAAACCATTCAATGGCCGAGTGAGACCAATAGGAGCCGAGAGAAGCTGAAAAAAAAGGGGCTTATCTCATGAATACTGATAGACCCGACACCACATAGATAATACGGACATAAACAAACAAGATAGCTGCTTCCGCATCCAGCGCTCAAAGAACATCACAGACATTTGCAGAGCTTTTTTTAGATGTTATAGTAATAAAATATCAACTTGGATCGCATTATTGAGGAGTTTGGTGATAAAAACGAGTGATCAGGAGATGATTTATCGTTATGTACTACTATTACGAGATATGTAAAAAATATAGCGAACAAGGGGTGGGGCGGGGCTGGAGATGCAGTACTGAGTGTCCTGTTGATATGCAGTGCCTTTTAAACCTGTTTTACTGTGAAAAAAAATACTTTTAAAAAGCGCGTCTAAAATAAACTGCGCGTGTGAAAATAAATTGGACCTGACGCGCCTGACAAATGCTGAATAAATGGACCGCAAAGTGTTAAATTTGTACTTGCCATAATGAAAGGCCAGTTGACATCTATTGGACAGCAAACACTAAACCAACAAAATTGGTCCAAATTTATTTCATTATCCTCCAAAAACCAGCCAATCAATACTTTGCATTGACAAAAGCAACCAATTCTGTACTCGCAACTCCCGAGTCAGCCAATCACAGTCTGTCAGCTCGACTGGAGCACAGAGAACATCTTTCAACAACAACAAAGCGAGACACGGACAGTTCAGTAATATTGCTCCATTCAAATATCTGGCACGGTCCATATAAACTGTAAGTAACTTCTACAAATTCTGTTTAATAAAGTTATTCTTTTTTTGTTCTCTCTCTTTATGTATGTGGTCCTTTATGAACATTTTTGGGACTATTTTCCTAAAACTTTTCTCAGCAGAAGGGTACCCAATGAATCATTACAAGTTAAAGGTAAATCTAGGTTTTAAAGTGTTGTTTTAAATAAAATAATGATTTTTTTTTCTAGCAATAGTGCCTTCTTGTGTGGTAGCTGACCTTGACTTTCATTAGCACTCTCGCCTTTGGCTCGGGATACATAACTCCAGTTGCGGTCAAATACCACACAACGGGCACTATCTCTTAATTGGAAAACGTTTCAGTACCATCAGCCAATCAGCTTCCAGTTCTAGCTGGCTTCTGTCAGACAGCCTGTTATATATCTGTGTACGCTGTATTTCACCCTAATAGCTAAGGCTGAAATAAGTGGAAATGTATTTATTAATTTTTGGGATCAATTTAATAACCATGTTGTCAGCATTTTCTTCTTATTGTTTCTATAAAGGTGACAATTAATTGTTGTTAGAAGAACACAGAGGCAACAAAGTTTATAATGTCCCAAACTATTAAATTGGTAAAGATAAATAAATAAATAATAATAATAGTAAGATGACAACAAAGAAGAAGAAATCCTCTATAAGACAAAGAACTTCTTGTCAACAATGACAGAAATCTGAAATACCAAACAGGTTATATATTATAAATATGGACTGGAGAGGAGGACTATAGTGCTAAATTATTGACCCGAGGGAAGACTATTACCCGAGGTAACAATAGTCTTCCCGAGGGGCATTTCATTTTCCGCTATGAGCTGAGTCTGCAGTACATATTTAATATATGAGTCAGTCAAAATAATGAGAGGCAAGGTTGGATAGTAAATATGACTTTATATACTGTAAAGCCATAAATATTTGCAAGGCTTTTATTATGCGTTTTTTGCATACGAAAACATTTTTGACACAAATATCTTAAGTGCTGTACATATAATGAAGCAATACACTACTACCAGTGCAACAGGTCGCCAACATTTCTGGAGCAAAATAGATTGTATGGGTGTGATTCGGCAAATATTTTGGTCGCAAATATTTATGTAACTAAACAACATAAATAAATAACAGAAAAAGTTTTTGAAGTTCATACTGCAAGTTTTTTTTTCTTTCTTTTGTAGTATGTTTTGTAATTCATTTTCTGTTAAGTCACAAATCGCCATTCAGCAGTTTTTTCATTCAGCCATTTTATTTTGTTGTTGGCGTGGAGATGGAGGGCGTTACTTTGAAAAGGGTCGGGACTGACAGTGATGTGAACCAATCACATGACAGATGGAGACTATTTCACGATGGTGTAAGGATGTTAAGGCAATAGTTCAATCTATTTTTCACCCTATGAACAGGTCTTAACCAATCACAGACCAGAATTTCCAACCACTGACTATATCTCAAGCTTTCACATTTGAGGGCTTTCTTCACAGATGACTAGTTTGCTGACAGAAGATCAGCCAAGCAGTGCTGAAAGATGAAAAGTATAGGGATATGATACAAAAGACTTGTTTTAAGTTTGACACATTGCATGTGAAAAACATAAAAGGGTTAGCAATGTGTTTTAGGATACTGCACACAAACTTGGTCTTGAAACAGAATTCTCTTCTCGATTCAAGATATACTTTAAAAAATCTGTTGATATTGTTTATTTTACTAAAGAAGAAGCATTCATCTTGTCTTTATGTGGTAAAACAAGGGCTAAATTTGGATAAGTTGGACCGTTGGCCAACTCCATAGACAGTGTGCACAATAATATCCTTGTTTAATACATTTATGCTAAAGCCTGATGTTTTTTTATTATTATTCTTGGGGGTACAAAACACATGTGTGGCTAATATGTACTTCAATATATATATATATATATATATATATATATATATATATATATATGAACACATACAGTACATATACTGTATTTATAATAATAATAAATAATATATTTAATGTTTGATGTAATGTCAGAAATCTGGGTGGTCTTATGTTTCATCAGGCATTACCACGTCTAAGGGCTTATTTTCATAGGCCAATAGGAGGCTAGCTTTCTTTCACTGTGAACACACTAATCAGGAGCCAGCTGTTTATATTCCATTAAAAGGGAGTTCTCATTGAAGAGAGTTTCAGCATGCACCGTCATTCCCCCTAGGAGTGCTAAAGGTCATTTGAGAAACTGAACTAGATCTCACTTACCATCGCCAAAATAGACTCTAGAGATTGCTGTTTGTTGCTAAAGAGCACTCGCGTCATAAACAATCTGGCAGTATTGCTTATACCCATAAACAAGCCAGGTAAAAGGAAACACTAGCAGCAAAGTGATTAAATACTTAATGACAACATTATTTGACTGCTGGGATTACAATTAGGTGTTTGGTGAGAAAGCATTTTGAAGAAAGTGTAACACCCAGGATCGTTTAATGGTCTTGTTGTTTGCTTTTATGTGGCAAAAAAATTAAAACTGGTAACTTCAAAACTGGACAACTGCCAAATTTCCATAGGGCATTAGCAACCAACTGGTAAACCTCATTAAAAAAGTAGAGAAACCTATAACCATTAAAAGTCCATTAAGCAGCATGTAATTTTGTGGAACTAAATAGCAGACAGTAATCAAAAGCACATGAACCCCAGCTGGGCTACTAAGCAAATTGTTTCGAATACAGGAGAATCCATCATAAAACGTCGGTTTTGGGGTTAATTTTTCTTTCTCCCTGGCAAGTTCAATTTTCATTGTAATTAGTTTGAGTGATGCAGATAACAGACAACAGGGGTGAGGAGTGACCAAAATAGCCAATGCATCTGCATGCATCAAACAACAACATGCAGCAGCAGGCCCGACAAGGTTATAAATTTGTTACCTGGTGTAAATAGACATTTGTTAACTTCCAAAGCATGAATTATTAATATAATAACATACAAGACAATTCCACCCAGGTCCCCAGATACACATAGGAGCGAGTTCTGAGTTTCATGAGCACGAAGGGCAAGGGGGCAAATTATCCCCAAAGGGTGTCTACAATGGAGTGCACATTAAGAAAATACATCCCATGGATCCACTACCAGTCCTCGTAAACCTTTCTCTACCTTCTACTCCCTCCTTAGCCCTCCCTCCCCTCCTCCACCCTCATCCATCTCGGCTGATCACTTTGCCTCCATCTTCTCCAAAATCGCAGACATCCGCAAACTTCACTACCTCGCCTCCTTCTCTGTTCACTCCCTCCCCATCACCCTCTGCAACCCCTACTATTCTACCCTCCTTTTCCTCCTTCTCACACCTCTCTGCTCCCTGCTCCAGAGCCATAAACCCACCAAGTGTGCTCGGGACCCCCTCCCCACTCACCTCTTCCAGCCAGATGCCCCTGCTCAACTCCCTTTTATTTCCTCTCTTCTCAACACCTCTCTGCTCTCTGGCTGTTTCCCCTCTGCCTTCAAACAAGCTTGCCTCACCCCCTTCTTAAAAAATACCCTCCCAGCATCCCTAATCCTCCAGAACTACCGTCCTGTCTCCCTCCTCCCGTTCCTCTCTAAAACCATCGAGCAAGGCGTACACCGCCAACTCTCTGTTTTCCTGTCAACACATTCTGTGCTCAACCCCCTCCAATCTGGTTTTCGCTTGGCACACTCCACTGAAACTGCTCTTCTCACCGTCACAAACCCTCTACTCTCTGCTCGTGCCGCCTCCCTCTCCTCTGTCCTGATTCTCCTCGACCTCTCTGCTGCCTTTGACACAGTTGACCACTCTATTCTCTTGTCCTACCTCGCTTACCTGGGACTCTCTGGCACTGCTCTTGCCTGGTTGTCCTCCTACATCTCCGAGCGCACGTACCGGGTGTCCTGGCATTGCTCACCCTCCGCCTCTTGCTCTCTTTCGACAGGTGTCCCCCGAGCTCAGTCCTGGGACCCCTCCTGTTTTCTCTGTACACCCGGTCCCCTCATCTCCTCCCATGGCTTCTCATATCACTTCTGTGCTGATGATGTGCAGATCTTCCTCTCCTTTCCCACCTCTGATTCTGACATTTCCTCCTGTATCTCTACCTGCCTTTCGGCCATCTCAAACTCAATCTCTCAAAATCCAATCTCCTTTTCTTCCCCCCTCTTCCTCTCCCACTGCTGATCTCTCTATATCTATATTAATCCACCACCCTCTCTCCTTCCTCTACCACCACAACTCT
Source organism: Acipenser ruthenus (assembly GCF_902713425.1). NCBI lineage: Eukaryota > Metazoa > Chordata > Actinopteri > Acipenseriformes > Acipenseridae > Acipenser > Acipenser ruthenus. The sequence goes on along the minus strand of NC_081194.1, from coordinate 49,758,633 downwards.
CAACCATACTGGACTGTATGGCACCCAATTGTACCAGTACTTGAATCAGCTCGTACTTGCACTGGGCTGCTCCATACCTTGCCACATTCAACTACTGCTCCTAACTATAACTACTTACCATATCTTGTATCTGATTTTACTCTTATAGGTAACCCTACTCAAGTTTTTTGTAATTGCTCTTATTTGAAATCATTCTCATCCATTTATCATACTTACTACCTGTTCTTACTGGACTTTACTCATATAAGCAGATATTTACTATACGTTTTAACTGCTCTTAGTCGAACTCGCTCTTACTTATAATTTACTGTATTCTTTATTTTGCTCTTACTTGAATTTGATCTTATTGTACTTTCATAACTGCTCTTACCTGTTTTATTATATTATGGAATGTGATACTTTATAATGTGATAACTTGTAATGTGTTATTTTATAATGCAATACTTTGTACTGTGATACTTTGTAACAATTGTAAGTTGCTCTGGATAAGAGCGTTGGCTAAGAAATAAATAATAATAATAATAATAATAATAATAATTTATAACTGTTTTTAGCAAGTACTAGTGTTTCTTATTCTGAACAGTATTAATGTATTTTCTGCAAGTCGCAGAATACTGTATGTGATATGATATTGTTTGCATTATTATTTATTATTATTTATTTCTTAGCAGCCCCCCTTATCCAGGGCGACTTACAATTGTTACACATTATCACATTATTTTTACATACAATTACATTATTTTTTAATACAATTACCTATTCATACAGTTGGGTTTTTACTGGAGCAATCTAGGTAAAGTACCTTGCTCAAGGGTACAGCAGCAGTGTCCCCACCTGGGATTGAACCCACAACCCTCCGGTCAAGAGTCCAGAGCCCTAACCACTCCTCCACACTGCTGCATGTTCAATATTACCAATTCTAAAAGGAGTACTGCCTGTACAAAGTCCATGCAGCTCGCCCAAAATCAACCTCAGGCTAACTAACCTTTAGGGAATCTATTGATATTCTAAAAACCCTTACACCAGTGTGCATTTCGTTAGTACTTAAAAACAAAAATTAAACTTTTTACTCACAATAATCCTGTTAAATGGCTGTAAGTTACAGATTTATTATGTATAAAATGTCATTACATACAGTACATCAAGTGGCATTTATTAGTACTCTATCGTCAGCTTTAATCATAATTGTTAGCATTAATTTCTGTTCTGGAGAACATATAAAAGTTGGATTCAAGATATTTATATCCCCTATTGCCTCCATCAAGTACCGTATTCCTTTGAATTTAAGATGCCGTCGAATTTAAGACTTGCCCAAATTTCACACCCTCAATTTGAGGAAAAAATAAAACGCATATAAGAGCCATTTATACAAAGGAATGCTCTATTGCTTGCAATGAAATGCTACAAACTCGTCTCTAAGGCATATAGTATATTGGTAAATTAACATTCCTGTAACAGCAATATTCCTTTTCTCTCCACAACTCTTGAAAGGGCTGTAGCCAGCCAGCTGATGGAACATCTCACAGACAACAATCTGCTTGAATCTCTGCACTCTGCAGCCTGACTTCCGGCCGCATCACAGTACCAAGATTGTAAATGATCTTCTGCTAATGCTGCTGCTGCTGCTCCCTCTGTCCTTATCCTCCTTGACCTAACTGCTGCTTTTGATACCATAGATCATAGCACTCTACTTGACCGCCTGCAAAAGTATGTTGGGATCTCTGGAATCTGTCTCTTCTGGCTGTCCTCTTACCTATCTGGATGCATGCATGCATTTCTATGATGGAAGCAGTGCTGACGCAAACCCGGTCACTTGCAGAGTCCCTCAAGGGTCTGTTCTTAGGCCTCTTCTCTTCAACATCTACATGCTTCCCCTGGGTTGCCTCATCCACCAACATAGCCTCATGGTTCACTCCTATGCAGATGACACCCAGCTCTACCTAAAACTAGACCCTGGATGTCCCTCTGTCAAGGTCCGGCTCTCAGCTTGCATCCAAGACATCAAGGCCTGGATGTCTGCCAATTTTTTTCAGCTCAACACTAACAAATCTGAACTTCTTCTAGTAGGATCGAAAACTCAGCTCAAGAATCTCAATATTGCTGCCTTGAACATTGGAAACTGTCTGCTGCTGTCTTCTGCCACTGTATGAAGCCTTGGTGTACTTCTGGATAGTAACCTCTCCTTTCATGCCCAAATCTCCTCTGTAGTCAAATCCTCTTTCTACCACCTCCGAAACATCTCAAAGGTCTGTCCCTACCTTTCCCTCCCGGATGCAGAGATACTCTGTCATGCATAGTCTCCTCTGGACTCGACCACTGCAACTCTCTCTATGGTGGCCTTCTGTCACACACCATAAACTGATTGTAGCTGGTTCAAAATGCTACTGTTAGGATCCTTACCAGATGTAAAAAACATGATCACATGAACCCCTGTCTTGCCCAGCTGCACTGGCTACCTGTAAAGTTCAGGATTACTTTCAAAATGATCCTGCTTGCCTACAAGGCTCTTCATCACACAGGTCCACAGTATCTCTCCAACTTGCTGACCTGCTATGTCCCTGCATGCAAGCTGAGGTCCTCTGACTCAGGCTTGCTTGTTATACCCGAGCAAAAGTGCACCACACTCAGAGAGCACTGTTTTAGCTTCATGGCCCAACTCTGGAACTCTCTCCCAGCTTTAGTGTGTGTAGCTCCCACAATCGCTCGCTTCAAATCAACTGTCAATACCCAATTGTTCTCGCATGCTTTCAATGCTCATTAAGTCTGATATCTGTTATTATCTGTTGTCTAAATTGCTATTTCAGGTTTTTCACTCCATCTTATTCGTATGATTCTGTATGACACAAGCATCCACAATGTTTAGAATTCACATCTATTTAATGTATTATGCCTGTATTTAATGTATTTGCATTTTTTTTTTTACTGTTTGTATTTAATGTACTATGCCCTGTATTTCACTGTATTTAATGTATTATGCATTGTTCCTCACTATCTTGTAAAGCGCTTTGTGTTGGTGGTCCACTATGAAAGGCGCCATGTAAAATAAATATTGTTTGTAGTTGATTTTGCACTCAGTAAAGGATATTCACTTGGCGTTGTTACTTTCATCACACAACAAGCCTAAAGGACGAGCTATGGCACCTACTTTGTCCCGGAAAACATGGGAGAATTGACAGGTCTGCATTGTGTTGCTATCCATTTCAATATTTTAACTAAATAAATTACAAACTTAATAAATGTAAACCATAGTCTCGTATCTTGTAAAGCGCTTTGTGATGGTGATCCACTATGAAAGGCGCTATATAAAAATAAAGATTATTATTATTATTATTATTATTATTATTATTTACTCCCTCTGTCAATAACTTGTAAAAACATTAACCCGGTATCAGCCGCATTCCTGTTGCCAGTGACAATAACACCCAATTAAATAAATAATAAATAATTTACTATATTACTATTGTTGATAAAAGTCCATTTAATATACAAAAATATTTTAAAAAAAAAAAAATCTTGGCATTTATTAACAATGCCAATGACAGTAACATCCAATTCAATAAATTGTAAAATGAAATCTTCAGCATTTATTCATGTTGTCAGTGACCATAACAATCTATTCAATGTATTGCAAAGAATAGCATTACTATCTGCACACGGTATGTGTGGTGCAATAAAAAAAACTTGGGCTCTTTTAATCCACATTCGATTACTATTGAGGTGATGGGTATTGTACATTTCCAGTCAAGTTGTCTCTGGCTAGGGTTAAGTAAACAATGCTATATCCACCGCATCAACAATTATCAATTGTATCTTAAACTTTAAAGGAGAGTAAATTATGTAATTATTTTAGAAAATATTGCTGCTGTTGTTAATTCCTTGCAAAGACTCTCTGCCCACCTTTCCTCTGTTCACCCACATATTGATTGGCGTTTAACATTATAGTCTTTGATGACTCCAATGGACTGTTTGCACAGAAGACAGAGAGGTTTGCCCCTCTTCTCGATTACAAAATATTGTTCTGTCCATTGGTCTTGAAACGTTCGAAATTCTTCTTGCGCTTCTCATTTTTTTCCCCGCTGCTGCCATTGCTTGCGTAGCAGAATTCACCATCACAACTGGCATGCACGTAGAAACCGTTGCGTCAGTCTGTCATTAGTGTTCATGCATTGTACCTGCAAAAGTATTTTCCTATATTATTATGCAAGTTCCTACATAATCCTACTCCCCTGCCTGCCTGCATGCTGCGTCATATCAACAAACTGCTTTGGGCACCTCTGCTGTAAATCAAGTGCTTGGCAGCTGCTCCATTCATTGCGGGCCACATTAAAGGGGTTGTCGGGCCATGCTTTGGGCACCCTTGCTTTAAAGTAACTGTTCAAAACTGTTCAGAGTAAAAAAATAAAAAACATTGTGTCACTACCTACATTTAACTTTAATATATACCTTATATACAGTATATATATATATATATATATATATATATATATATATATATATATATATATATATATGTGTGTGTGTGTGTGTGTATTACGGTAAAAGTCTGATTATTGGCAAATTTTAAGATGTACTGGTAAATGTCAGAAATAAACTGGTAAATCTCAAGAATAACCAAGTGCCTTTGGCTAATGTCCAAATGTTTTTATAAAATACATATGATAACACTTTACTTTGGACATTTACCGGTAAATCTCAAGAATAATCAAGTGCCTTTGGCTAATGTACCACGATGCTCTGAAGGTTTTCATGTACAAATTTAAGTGGATTTGAAAACAATGGTGGTAAGTAATGGTCTTGTTTCAATAATAAATGTTAATTTTAAAGTTATACATTAAAATTATACATAGCATTTGTAACAGGCACTTCAAGTGACGGTCTTATCACGGGTCAGACCTTAATTTCATACTCCAAATCTTAAAACCCGTACGTAAAAAATATAAGGTTCTAATATAAATTTACAATTGTATCTGTAATGTATAAAATAATAGATAAGGGTCTATTTTCTTTGCGTAGGGTTCGCCATTGACAATGAAAATAGTGCTGAGTGTTGCTGTGGCGCATTTGTACAATTGCATTGACTACTTGATCCGGTGGTCTCAGTAAACAGAATCTGATTTTCAAATGACAGCTTAGTATGTCTGTGTTCCTTGCAGTGATGGTTGTGTTGTTAAAGTAAATACACACAGTCTCGTATGCGCTCTTCCCCATGTAGTATAATGCATAATATGATAAATCGGAGAGACTGTTCAGTTATGTTTCTAAGAACAACATAAAAAACAGCAAATCTGAAACGTAAGACACTGCACCCGCAAAAAGTATGTGACAGCTTGATATTGAAGAATTTTATATAAGTTTAGTGAAACTTTTGAAATTTAGCCTAAGGTAGTTACAGGAATTATTATTCTTATAGTTGTTGTTGTTAATAACAACAACAGTAACAACAACAATAACAACAATATATGCCAGAATTTCGCAATTTCATTCAATTCAGTATGACTTTTTGATACTTTTGACGAGCCTTATTAACTTGGTATTAAAATTATTTTGTGTAAGGGATAGAAATAAGACTCTTATTGCACAACAGTTGGATCCATTTCATATTCTATGAGCTGCAGGCTCTTGTGTTTTCTGCTTCATTAGGTCAGTTTATACAAGGGGCCTGCAGCTTGTAAAACCTGAAATGGATCACACTGCTGTACAACGGGAGACTTGTTTCCACCCCTGTAGTGTATAGTGCTAGTTTTTGATTGCTTGTTTTTAATATATAATATTACTGTCATGTGTAAAATAACACTATGTAACACAATTTTTGTTCCTGGGTAGTAAGTGTTATTTCCTAATTGCTTATGCCTCAAAAGTATAGAAAATGGCTATTATTCCCCACAAACTTTGCTTTTGTGACCAGGACAGTGATATTTTGAAATTTACCTATTTCCAATGAGAAAACGGGTGAATTTGTGTCTTTTCGTTCACATAAAGTCAGAAAAAAACAACATATGAATCCAAATTAACATGTATTTATACTAAAGTAATACAAAAATGACTACAAAAGATTTAGAAGTGAGTAGTTTTTCGAGATTTCTGGTTACAGGCGATTCCGATTGCCTCGAACAGACTGGTCACATTGTGGCAGAAGCAGAGCCCATCTTGACGGGTGAAGAAGCTGGAAAAAGGTTGGTGACGCTTCCTCTGATCTGCGACTTTCACACTTTCATCCAACAAGTTCCACTGCTTGAGCCTAGACGTCAAAAGCTTGGCATTGGACTTGGTGAGACCAAGATCTCTAATCAAGTCGTTGAGGTCTTTTTGGTTGGGGTAGTATGGGTTTCTCTCCTCAGCTCCACCTCTGAAATTGTCATCTGGATCTACAACGTCTTCCTCGCTCTCTGAATTGCTGCTCTCTTCTAAAGGCGGCTGCTCTCTCTCCGGAGGAGTGGGTACGGGGAGCTCATGGCAGTGTGGCACCGGGGCGATGGATGAAGGAAGGTCCGGATACGTGATAGCAGGTGTATTCTTGCCAGTCCGACGTTTGGAAGGGTCCACCATGCAGAAGTAGCAGTTGCTTGAGTGGTCAGTGGGTTCCCGCCAAATTCTTGGGATAGCGAACTTCATGGCTCTCTTTTCCCCTCTGTACCATCCTAAAAAAATACATTTATTTCACCCATGACTAATGTGTAAGAGATTCGCGCAACATTTTTCATATATGATATATTTTTTCAATAACATTGAAAATTGTAAAACATTTTAAAATTAAAAACTTTTAAAATTTGAAAAAGTTAGTCTTACTATTACTTGAAATCTTTTCAGGTGTTAAATCGAGCTTTCCAGTGTATGCTTAGCTACTGTATTTATCGTCTGTAAACTTATAAAGTAGAATAGCCCAAATGTTTAGTTTCATTTTTTAGTTATTAAGAAACCGTAATTGTGGATTTTGATATATATATATATATATATATATATATATATATATATATATATATATATATATATATATATATATATTCTATTCATTTTTAAGCTGAATAAGAAGATTCTTGATAGCTTTGCTGACTACTCTGATTATAGCCTGGATAACAGTGAAGATGATTAAGTCCCTGACACCTCAGAGGAGAGTAGTTCAGACATCAGCAACAACAGTGATGAGGTACCACTACAGAAAAGTAGGAAAAAAAGCACACCCTTGAAAAACACAGAGACTTGTTCTGCACACGATGGTGTTCTAATTAGTAGCCCAAGTGTAATGAATGAGGAAGACAGAGAATGTGATTCAGTGTCAGTCCGGGTGATTTCTAAAAAAACTGATGGATCAAGCAGCACTGGTTTGAAGCTTTTCTGCAGAGTAGGAGAATTCACTTTGAGTTGCCAATTTAAGGTTCATGTCAAGTTCAGACCCGTAAGTCAAACAGTTTGGACAGCAGCAATAGTTTGCAAATTATAACAAAAGCAAGAATAATTATATTTCAATTATATTGAAACCACTCAAGTTAAAATACTTTAAAGGAAAATATTCTGACGTGCAAAAAAAACAGGGCTGAAGGTTTATTTTATTTATTTCTATTTTCTTTCCTCTGTTAAACTGCATTACATTTTACATAACTGTTCCACAGAAAATCCATCATTTTCTAAAGTATTCTAAGAAATGTACAGTTCAAATTTCAACTCTGGAACTTAAGACTAAGTAAGATTTTGTTGTACTGCAAAATACCCTTTTTTATTCATATACATATATATATATATATATATATATATATATATATATATATATATATATATATATATATATATATATATATATACACACACACACACACACATTGCAATTATCCAGGTCACAGTGGCAGTTATTTAGCAGACATTCCAATACATTACATTGCAGGATTTGGGCCCAACTAGCTGTATAATTGTTTGATTAGTTGATGATTAATGCAATGATATAATTAAGCAGCTGGAGTGGATTGGGAGGTTTGGTAACTGACAGCCACTGCAAGGTATTGTAATGAAGTTTGCTTAGTAATGCATGCCCTTGTAGGCATTTATAAATATAAATAATTCCTCTGAAGTTAAAATGGTTGTTAAAACTGAGGGTCTTTGAAGGAGAAATTGCTTTCTTGTTGCAGGGCTACAATAACTGACTTAATTAGCAGCTATTTGATCAGTGGTGTAGTAGGTTCCATTTGCTTTTATAATTATGGCACATTTCTTAAGTTGTGCTATGTTGTCAAGTTTATTTCCAAACAAGTGTATTGCTATTCAAGCAACTCAGATTTTATTTTATTTTTAGATTGCAATTTTTATAGATTGTTTAGGGCTGAAAATATAGACTATCATTACATTTTTAGTTAAACGCTTATGTTTGGTTATATGGAGTGTGTAATGCATACAAGTGATAAACTTGTAGCTTCTGGTGTTACCAAAAAAATGTCAGTCATTGGCATTCACCTAGTTGGGTGTTGAAGTCTCCTAGCTGTTGCAACCCTCACTGTTTGGCAATAATGTTGTTTTCAAATGTTAAAACTGACTTTAAGGATTCATGCAGGACTCATTTGTACTAATGGTAAAAACTATGTAACATCCTACCTCACATTTGTTAATAAATATGTTCCTTTATTATACATGTTCTCCTTATTTTTTGGGGGACTGTGTGACAATTTATATTGAATGGACTACACAATTAAAATGCAGTATTTCTTAAATCATATATTATTTTACTGTTTACCTATATCATCATGTATCTATAGGTCTGATTGCACATTTCTGATTTTCATAATGTTTAGGGATTGTGGCATTTAATATTATTCATGCAACTAGTCTGAAATCTATAACAAAAGCAATAATAACAGAAATGTCCCTAAATGGAAGGTTTAGTCCCCAGGTTGAGGTACAATAGCAAGGTGTGTGTGTGTGCGTGTGCGTGTGCATGTGCGTGTGCGTGTGCGTGTGTGTGTGTGTGTGCGTGTGCGTGAGTGTGTGTGTCAAGAAGTCCTCAGTAGTCAGGAATTCTTGAAACTTTGTCCCCAAAAGGTGGTGAAATGTCAATCTGTTGTTTAAGGTCAAATTGAAAATCTCAAGTGATAATTATGGTTACAAACAGCTCCCAAACACACCTTATTGGTTGACTTGTTGACAGGGTATTTGGAAAGTGGTGTCGCTACAAGGGCTGTTCCAGACATGTGTCCCCACCATGTAATAAAAACAAGTATGTGTGTATGTGAGTGCCAAAAAACTTATGGCTTTTGACACAAGCCAGTATTTTGTTGCTAAAAAAAAAAAAAAGACCTGATTTAAAAGTTAGAGGGCAAATTACATTTTACGATTGCAATTGATAAATCTGAAACTAGTTAGGCAAAATAAAGATCTCAGAGAATGTTTGCGTACCTTATTTATGAATTTAATGTTATATTAGTACATTCCTCAGATTGATTTTTTCACTGTAAAAAATAATAACAAATTTCAGACAAGGATTACCTGTTGCTGATTACCGTATATAAGACTTTGTAACTTATGTACCGTATTTGACTACTGGGACATGCCTCTAAAGGTTCTAGGGGAATTGTTCTGGCAGCCCAGGGGGAGGAAGGGTTAGGTCGGCCAGGGTGGCCGGGCTCCTGCGGGCTTGCCTGTAAGCTGCCCAAGAGCTGCGTTGTCCTCTGACGCTGTAGCTCTTGGGTGGCTGCATGGTGTGAAAAAAGTGGTTGGCTGACGGCACACGCTTCGGAGGACAACTAAATTTTTTTTTTAAAAAAAAGTATCTGAAATATATTTAGCCCAGCAGCTCCTAGCTCTGGGAAAACTTCAAATTTAATTTTCAAATTGTTTGACTGTCACCTTAATGATTTAGGATAATTGTTCTTATTGCAATTACTCAAGTTCAATATATATATACAGTATAGGTAGATGGATGAATGTATAGATAGGTAGATATTTGTGTGTAACATAGGCTAGATCATTCAAACTTTCTTTATAGAAGTAAGAAGCAGTGTCAGCTAGTGATCTGCCACTTTGGATCAAGATTCCTTTTATTTTGCTGGCAATTCACTGCTGTGCACAAGATGATATTGGCATTTACTAACATAAAGACACTTGGCTGATCTATCCAACATTACATATGCCATAGTGCACTTCCTATTGGGTATTGCCTTCAGCATTTACTGCTTTACTGATGAATCCAATCCATAATCTTTCTTAATTACCTCTGTGTTTGATATTAAGTTTTTCAAAAGGACTGTAAAAGGACTAGTAAAACACCAGTAGCTAAAAAGGCAGTATTTATGTTCCAGAAACATTTAGTGACTTGAACTGTGACAAATTTTGGATATCCAGAATTATTTGTTTAGATTTTGATAACAGATAAAGAAGACGAAGTCCCAAAGTTTTGGGATATTTGTTAACTTTTGTGAAATTCAGGGGGGGGGGGGGCATGAACCAGGGCTTTGCTATTTCCTATTATCATTGACTCCCTATTTGAAACCAGTCACAGTTCAGCTCTTTCTCTTGCTTTAGCTTTTTTCCTCCTCCTCCTCACTATTTCCATATGCCGAATAAAACTAGAACTTACATTAAGCCAAGATGTGTGATGTGATTGGGGAGTCTCCACTAGGCTGGAAGAGCACAGTTGTGTTGTGAAGCAGGACCCTTCACTGCAAATCACTGTAACAGGGAAATCCCTACCAGACAAAACATTCTGCCAGGATTCTGGTTCCACCTCATTTCAGAATACAATCCAAGGCTTACTTAGGACATGCCTACACTGTTCAGGACAGTTGAATAAAGTTAGGGAGTGTCTATGGTAAAGTGGTTAAACAGACAATTATAATCCAGGTGCAATGTTGTTTAATGATTTATAATTCCAGTGCCTGATGGCAAAACAAACAGTAAACAATAAATAATGTACAGCGTGTATTACTTTATTTATAATCCCTGGGTTTGTCCCGAAATAATAGTCCTGTTCTTTATACACCCACACGAAATACAAAACACATACACAAGTCTGTTAGTGAGTGAATTAGTGCTCGCGTTGCAATACAGTTCTCAGTGATACAAGTGCAGTGATGTTGTCTGATTTGGTGCTGGCCATTGGCGACAGCTCTGGATCGTGTTAGCCATCTAATCACAATAAACAAACTGTTTTTAGACAAGACAGTACAAACAAAAAAAAACACTCACATTTTCACAAGTCTCCTTTAGGTTTGTTCTAACCATTTACAAAGGAACAGATCACCTCACTACGTCCCCTTTATATATCGTCAACCATGACCCCTTGGTTAACGAGCGCACCCGCTCCTCCAATCCGTGAATGCCACACCGTTAACCTTCTGGGTCAATGATTTAGTGTACCGTAGCTCAGTCCATTTTCTAGATGGCCGACTTCCGCCTAACCCAGGGAATGTACTGTCGGGCCATCTAGTCCACGGTACTCTGATCCCTTTAATCCGCACCCTCACAGGTGGGGAAGGAGATCTAACACCAGGAATCATTCAATCTCTGTCACAGTGTCCCATATATTTCATGATGGATGACAGCTTTGGAATAGGCAGCCAAAATGTCAAACAGAATTTCTGCTGTTGTGAAATGCTTAATCTTAATATCAAATATATGCATTATTTAATTAGTTTAGTGTACAGTGGGACAATCACTGAGGCATCCAAGATTGCCCAATCTATTCATCATGGATAGTTTTAATTGTTCAGTGGATTTGATGTTTACTTCACTATAATGCAAAACAAAATACGCTTTTGCACCTTTAAATGATAATCTTAACAGCCATGTTCCATTCCCAGGATCCTGTTATCCTATTCTGGCTTACGCAGCTTCCCATAGACTCTCTATAGACTGCTCTTAATGGGCCCTTTCAGTGGAAATCCCTGGCATAAATAGATCTAAGGTCTATTGCATACACATTCTGGAACTTTTTTATAACTGAATAGTAACAATACAGCATAGGTAATCTATTATATTTCCGGAATGTTCTAGTACTGATAAAATTAAAATAATACCTAATTCACAACAATAATAATCGTAACATAAATTAAAATGAAAGAAAATAGTAGGAACCCATCTTTTAGTTCACATGTTGTACCCGTGTTATTTATTAATTAATGGAACTTGAAATAAAGTCGGACCCATTTTTGTGATCTGTTCTGCACTAGCATGCCAGTAAATAATTGATCAGCATGCAATCAATAAATCCCCATATGTGAGTATACCAAAGATGCTGTACGCAGATATATATATATATATATATATATATATATATATATATATTTTTTAAATCCTTAGCAGGCAGATTTCCATGCCTTTGTTTTATTGCATTTTTAGGTTTCTGTGAAGCGTGAATTTTCTTTGGCAGTATGTTTTGTTTTTTTTTTTAAAGATGTTTGCTTGAAAATTTATGAGACAGATATGATGTAGTTTATTGCCAATAAATGTGTCAGGACATGCTGTAAAAACGAGAAAAAACGAAAACGAGAATTTCTCCACCTGATAAAAGCTCTGTTTACATTGATTTGACAGTGAGGATCACTTTTCATAAAACGATAGCACAAATAAAAGTATTGCCATGCAAATGCATATAGTAGTATGTGCCTACTCAAACCAAATAATCTTGTCAGTGCAATGGTTAGTAGAAAATGTTTTCATATTTGACTTATCAATGGTACGAACCAACACCTTGTAGTTCTCAATTGCAGTGCCATATAATTACTAGTGTGCCACCGTATTAAGACCACTGTGAATTGCTATTATAAATTCAATTGGTTGCCATTGCTGGTAATGCTTTTTTCAGGGTAGTACTCTGAAATGATAATGTTATATATCAGGTTTCTTGTAAGAGTAACAGTTGTATTAACAGACATGCACCACTTTTAAAACCTGGTTGGAGGAAATCAATTTATATGACTGCTTTTTTTTCTTTTTTTTTTCCAAATAAGAAATTCCAGTGCGGTTTAGTTTGATTTCAAAATAAAATGTAGTACAGTATGTATAAAATTTTCATTCTTGAGAAATGCACTTTTAATTTATTTAAAGGTTACTTTTAAAATACCTGTTTTATTGCCCTACAGATTTCCCTTGTGGTCTCATGGTTTTAAATGTTTCTTTATTTTTAAAATGTACTTCCTTTGGAAATACAGATGTTGCAGTTCACCACCTTTGCTGAAACAGCAATTGTAACAAAATACTGAAGTGCACACAAAGCAAGTTTAATCTTGATAAGATGATCTGATAACATTAAGATTAAAAAAAAAAGTTACAGAACCTTAAGTTGCTAATATTGTGCGAACCTTTCCTGTTTTGTGACAAATTGTATGATATTTTTACCAACTTGCAGTGAAAGTAAAGTTTGAATGTATTTGTCGTGAAAGACCACTTATTGTTTTACAAAAGAGAGGTTTCTAGAATATAATATTGTAGAAGTTTGTAGTCGTATTGTATAACTCAGTGTTCAAAGTTATAGATGTCTCCAGAAGAACTTGAGCCCTGTTAAGATGACTGAGTCAACAAATATGTCGCATAATAATGATGTCATTCCAGGAGCATGCGGTTGACCCCTCTCCTCACTCCCCTTATTCACGGTCATGTTTATTAGATTGATTGCGCCATACCACCATGCTCTGGGCACATTTCTTGTGTTACGAAAAGGGAGTACTGAAAGGGATGTGCTGGAATGCAAATGAAATAAACCATATTAAATTAAGTGTTAAATAATATAATTAAAAATAAAGACATGATGCTGGAAAGTAGAAACACACATGTAGCAACTTTGCCTGAAAAATATCCAGCCTCAGTGTGGATGCTGGAATCAATTGATGTAAAGTCATTAAAAAAAACAAAAAAAACCTGGATAAGTGTAACAAAAGGGACTTTTCCACTCATACTCAGTTGGCATTTGTCCTCACTACTGGCTAGGCAAACACTGAGTGACTCACGACTGCAGAGCACTGTTCTAGTGGAAACAGGTGTGTCTTGTCAGAGTTAAAAGGTTTCTGTGATTCGTGCCATTGCAAAACATCTGTTGCAGGCACGATCCGTCATGATATGCTTATATCTGGAGTTCCAGTGGTGGTTTTCAGCATATTTTTGCCAATCTAGAACAACCAGGAGACTATTGAAGAACATGTTGGGCAACAGAGCGTTGAGGGACAAGTCTGGTCCACGGGTACCTACGATGCATTGCACACAACTCTCACACAACTTATATTGGTCTAGTGGATCACGTATCATTTCACATGACAGTTTTTAAACTTTTTTACAGTGAAATATAGCACTGCCGGTTACTGAGAACGACCACATTTTGTAATTCTCTAAAATAGTGTGGTTAGACATAGCCAAATAATGGCACACCCACACTGACAATAAATGTCATAATTTTATAATGAAAATGTTTAGTAAAAACTTAACAACAGTATCAAACCACCAACTGGCAGGCGTAGCCAGAGGGTAAAGTATAACTCACTTACCAGCAGCCCATAACAGTAGGGTGTGCTATTTATCATCATTTACATTTATCACTGTCGATCTTTGCAACACAATATGGGTCAATGACTGCCACAGCATCCTGATATAAAAAATAACTAACCCTGTGCTGTAAACATCATCCATGGTTGTCAAGTTTGAACATGCATGCTGAGTGAAGAGCTGTCAAAAAAATCCACCACAGCTTAAGGATTGTCATTATTTTGGCATAGACATAAGTATAAAAACAGCCAACTTAAAGTAATATACCTCCACTAATACATGTTTAAAATAAGCGTAAAGGAGGGGGTACTTGATGACATTACATCTCAATGATTATATCAACCATGTCAAGACATTATGAATGGAATGTGTGTTTATAAATAGTACACAGTGGCTAGAGAGGATATCTGAACAGGCCATGGATTGAAAGAAGATTGCAAAAAGTTTCTTGAAATACAGTGTAGTGCTTTTCCAAATGATTGTCAATAGTAATTCAGTGGCAACACAAGCACAAGGTCACAACCTCCACAACTTTTTCATATTTTGACATACAAAGAGTATCACAATAGTATGAATCAATACGCCTCGGTGATCCCATGCAGTACCGTCATTACCCCTATGGAATATTTGAGCAAAATTCGTAGTATTGCCAATTCTGGTTTCCTTAGTGGCGAATGCATCCAGCAAGCAGTACATGTATAAAGAAAAATGCACTTTTGAATCCTAGTAGCATTCCCTTTATTTCTCAGTTTGTACACAGCAGTACCTTTTTACTTAGTTACAGCTTCTATACCCAGCTCAGATTGAGAACTACCACTTTAAAAATGCCTAAATTCCACTAAAAAAAAACCCTGTCTGAACATGTCTGGGATAATTAAAAAGCAAAACTGAAACAT
Source organism: Acipenser ruthenus (assembly GCF_902713425.1). NCBI lineage: Eukaryota > Metazoa > Chordata > Actinopteri > Acipenseriformes > Acipenseridae > Acipenser > Acipenser ruthenus. The sequence continues at coordinate 49,743,286 of NC_081194.1, read as the reverse complement.
CTTCTCCATTGCAAACCTGTCAGCCATAATATACCATAATACCCACCCCCACCCCCAACGCCTGACAAAACCAGTTTACTCTGCAGTGGTTCTTTATGGGTTATATATTTGATATGAAAGATGTGCACAGGGTGCCTCAACATTTGTTATAAAAAAAAGTTGTCAATTGAAAATGAATGGCTGGTCCTCCTTATCTTGAAAAGGGGACCTGATCCTCCAAGTTTCTCAAGGCTTGCTGAATATTGCTCTTGCGCTGCTTTCACAGTGTCAAAAGATTGATATCCAGGAAGAAGCAAGCTGAACTTTGTCATCAATTATGAAAAGAGATGTATTAATAAAAAGTGCAAACTGACTCTTGGATCTGGCTTGCATTCAATCATTTTGTTCAACCCATTAGCTAAATGGCAAAGTTACTGTGAGCAAAGCTAAACTAGGATAATGATGTAGTGTACTTGTTAAGACTAATAGCACTGAAGATATTTAACAGTAAGTTTACCATTTCAAACAAGTCCCTGTAGATAGTTTAATTTTTATTTTTAATTTAGCATATTTTTTAATTGTGTTTCTAACTGATAGTGGTTTTAATAATCATAATAATTTTAATAAGGTTCTTATTTGACTAGACACATGACAAATGAAGCTGAAGTTCTCTGCCTGCCACTGAAGCTGCATTGCTTGCAAGACTTTAATAACTCAAGATGACATTTACTAAAGAAAGACATAATAAAATTTAGTGAGAGAGTGAAAGAATGCAATTCCACCCATCAATGCTCGTCCGGTTCTTAGTAGATGATTGATCTCAAAACGTTGTCAAGTAAGGGTAAAGAGTAAGTGGTGGGGTTCCAAAAAATGTAGTGTTACATGTCCCTACGTGTTGCTACAACTGTTTAAATAACACACCTGTAATCTTTATTTTCATTGTTAACATCCTGAAAACTTTTTACACTTATAACTTTTAAATCTGTTTCAAAGCTCTTTTCAAAATGTACGCTTAGTGCACAGATAGTGTAAGTTCTATTGCCCACATTGTCAAACAGGTAACACAGCAGTAACAATCCATGGTACGGAACAGAAAAGCCAGAGCACTTGTTATGTATGTTTTTTTTTAAATCGCTCTTCTTGCAGTGATTTAGAGAACATATCTCAAACCCCAATGCACTAGAGTGTCCACTTTGAAAATAACTTTAAAACAGAATTTAAAGTTATTAGTGTAAAAAGTTGTCAGGATGTTAACAATGAAAAAAATGGCATATTTAAATAGTTGTAGCAACACATAGGGATGTATAACGCTATATTTTTCAGAACCTTGCTACTTACTCTTTAAAGAAAGGGTGCCCAAAGCGCGGCCCACGGGCCACATGTGCCCGCAGTGTCTCTCTAATTGAACCTTACATGTGGCCCGCAATAAACGGAGCAGCTGCCAAGCACTTGATTTACCACAAAGGTGCCCAAAGCGGTTTGTTGATATGACGCAGCATGCAGGCAGGCAGGGGAGTAGGATTATGTAGGAACTTGCATAATAATATAGGAAAAAACTTTTGCAGGTACAATGCATGAACACTAATGACAGACTGACGCAACGGTTTCTACGTGCATGCCAGTTGTGATGGTGAATTCTGCTACGCAAGCAATGGCAGCAGCGGGCAAGGAATTAACAACGCAGCAATATTTTCTAAAATAATTACATAATTTACTCTCCTTTAAAGTTTGAGATAGAATTGATCATTGTTGAGGTGGTGGTATAGTAATGATATTCTTTGCAATATATTTAATAGATTGTTATGGTCACTGACAACATGAATAAATGCTAAAGATTTAATTTTAGAATTTATTAAATTGGATGCTACTGTCATTGACATTGTTAAAAATATATCTTTTTTTTTGTATATTAAATTGACTTACCAACAATAGTAATATAGTAAATTATCTGATACTTTTCATTTATTTAATTGAGTGTTATTGTCACTGACAATAGGAATGCATGTTAATTGACAGAGGGTGTAAATAGTAATAAATGGCTTACATTTATTAAGTTTGTAGTTTATTTAGTTGTTGACAGATGAAATGGTAGCCAAATTAGTCCAGAGATGATCGACAAAGAAGATGTGATACCTTTTATTGGACAAACTAAACAATAACTAATCACAAGCTTTCAAGACCTCAAAAGTCTCTTCTTCAGGTGAAAGTAGGAAACAGAGATTGATGTTTACATTCAAAGGTGGCATTAGAACATTAACAAAAAGAACCCATTTTGAATCACTGCAATTCTAATGCAAGGAAAAAAAGCTGTGGAGTAAAACAGGATGAGCAGCTGCATAATAAACAATGACAATAACAAAGACAAAATAAATAAATACATTATAAGAATAAATATATAATTATATATACATTATTTATTTACTTTATTTAATTTTATTTTTTATTTTTTTATTTATTTATTATTTTATTGTATTTATCATTTGTCACTATTATTTATTTCCCCATATTAGTATTTACTGTTACAATTTTTACATTTTATTCTTAAAATGTATTTATTTTGTCTTAGTTATCGTCATTGTTTATTATGCAACCACTCTCCTGTTTTATTTATTTATTTTTTTCAACACAGCTTTTTTCCTTGCGATTCAAAATGGGTTCTTTTTGTTAAAGTTCTGATGCCACCTTTGAATGTAAACATCAATCTCTCTACTGCAGTCCCCGTTTGTACCTAGCAGGCTTTAGGGCCCAACGGAGCCCTGTGGCAGGCATGCACTCAGTGCGCAAGGCAAGCTCACATACTTGACCATCTACGATGGCTTTGCGTGCAATCAGGCCTCCCTGTAAATATATATATATATATATATATATATATATATATATATATATATAGATGAAAATTTCAAGCTTCTTGGACAACAACATATTCTCACATAATCCTAAGCAACGTTGGAAAAGGCATATTTTCTCTAAACATCTTTAATAGTAATATCTTCCATTGCCAAAGGAAAAACAGAGATCACACATGCAGAGGCCTTTACATGTTGTGACTAGTTCAGCAGATCTGTAGTAGACATGCTCCCAGACTCACAAATTGCAAAGTATTCTGCAGAAAAGTCTAAAACTAAGTCACACAAATAGTGAAAGGCATTTCTATTACAATTTCAGCATCAACATTGCTTTAGCAATTCAGATTGACTGAAACATGTGTTTATATACAGCAATAGTGTGTGCATTTTAAATTGAGTTGACAATGAAATGTTACTGACAGTGGTATTAGTGATCCGCCACATATGTGCGCTGTAATGAATAACGTTGCAATACCACATTGTTTTGTATTTCTACCCCAGAAACAGTCTGTGCCATTCTTATTTTAATTTTCTAATAATTTAATCCACTCATAAAACAAGAAAATTATATAAACAAAAAAAATATTTTTTCTTGCAGTCTACTATCAATAACTGAAGTATAGCATTCATAAAGCACCCCCCCCCCCCCCCATTTTTCTTATATTATGTACATCTAGAAATAGGGTCGAATTGTCCTGGGGATGAACTGTCATTGGGATGAATTGTCGGGGGACGAATTGTCTTGGGGACCAACGGTCGTGGGGGACCAACGGTCGTGGGGGACAAACTGTCGCAGGGGCGAATTGTCAGGGAAGAAATGTCGTGTACCTCTTGTACCAGTGTCCTCAGTTAATAGTTTAACTATTTGTGCAGTCAAAAGGTATATTTTTTACAATTAGTGAAGGAAATTCTAAATGTAATTCTTAAAGAAATGTAATTCTTACTGAAATTCTTAAAGAAACTTATGATCAACTTATTAATCATAAGTTATTAATAAATTCCATCTTTAGTCAAAAGGACAGACTCTTACTAATCTTTATTTCTACAAATTGTAAAGTGTTCCCACAATAGTTATGCAATTTAATACATTATTTAATACAAAAAATGCATTTGAAATCAGCAGTCTCAATAAATATGTTTAGCCATGCTTAGTGTTTAGAAGAGTCCAGCTGCTTATTTCTTTGCAGAGTCCTGCGCCCTCTAAACCTTCTTGGGGCAGCTTAGTATTTGTATCAAATACATTATCAGCTCCATATCTGTTGTCCTCACACTGCTAACCACTTGTAACCTAAAACAAGAAACTGTCTCTTTAATACCCCTTTTTACATTTTATTTATATCGATACTGAGCTCCTAAAGCCCAGCTGACATTGCAAAGGATATTCTCTGCATATTGTGGCACAAAGTACACAGCAGCTGTACCATTCCTGAAGTAGACACGCAAGCTGGAGCCTAGGCTCCCCGCTTTCGAACTGTGAAAGGCCACAGCCAGAGCCAAAGCACAAACAGCCTTATCATATGATAATCATTTGATCGGACGCTATGTCAGGCGATGGTGATAATTCACTCCGATTATTACTGCTCTATTTTCATTGGCAGGTTTGAAGTGCAGCGCCGGGCCCACTGACAGCAGGAATTTCGATGTGTGAATAACTCCTGGGTAATTAATCAGGGTCAGGGCAGCATCCGATTTCAGAAGGAGCAAGCTCATTACTGACATGGTATTCCAGACATAAAGGCCAGCCCATGCCCCTTTGCACTGTTATTGCACACAGTCAATAAGGAGTGAAGGGTAGATCAAGTAAAATAAATGAATTGGCTTACATCTAAAAGTATCCATATATAACCAGGAGAATTTTAAGGATTACTTGTTTTAAATGTCCAACAAGTATTGTCTACTTATTGGTATAAAGTTTGGAATAAAGTTAATTAAAACATTAAACATTTTTAGAAACTCAGTTTCATACAGGAGATTCTCAAACACCTGTTGTGTGTTATACCAAATTATAAAAGCATTATTTCCCACTGTGTTATTCATCTAATGCTCAATTAAAATACAGGACATCTATGTTATTTCCCATAAGAATAAGAATATGGAACGTCAAAAGAAAATTTTAGGAGAGATTTTGGAAGTGTGTGGTAAGTAAAACTGCTTCCCCACTTTCTGGCACTATTGAAGTCAGACCCAGTTAATTTAAGGGACGTTTGAAACTTCACTCAAAATACATTATATGTGTGTGTGTGTATATATATGTGTGTGTGTGTGTGTGTGTGTGTGTGTGTGTGTGTGTGTGTGTGTGTGTGTGTGTGTGTGTGTGTGTGTGTGTGTGTGTGTGTGTGTGTGTGTGTGTGTGTGTGTGTGTGCGTGTGAAGACTGCAGTTAATGCTTTACTTTGCATGGATTTGTGTCTAGGGTAAGTTTGACAAAATCAGACCACAGATCATATATTTAGCCTTTGCTCTTTGGTCCTTGTGTATATTGACAATAACTTAAGCACATAACAAAACTGAAGCATCCTATTTCTTTTTATAAAGGCTGGCCATCATTTAACCTGTTTGTATTATCTGCCTCTTCATCCCAAGTCCGCATTCCAGCAATGTAATCAACCTGCTTTTGATTCTGTCATAGTCCTCATACTTAATTTAGGCTAAAGACATTTGTACAATAACAGACCCCGTAATACTTTATGAATCACATATATGTATTTTAAAAACAGCTTCTGTCAAGCATGTGACTTGTATGATGAAAAAGTCATTTTGCAGTTTAGTTCACAAGGTTTTCAAGTTGGGTCACATTTAAAAAAATATGGAACATGGTCTGAATTTAAATCACAAACAGATGCACAGGTCCTATGAAAATCACACTCTTCGAATGTGTTTCCAAAAGGAATATAAATGCGATTTTTAATTTATGTTGGCTTGCGCTCGTGGTTATGTTATGGGTGATTAGAGGAATTCAGGAAACAGTGAAAAATTATCTACAGAAAGAAGTTTGACTCAATGTGACAGAGAAAGAATGAATATTGGTTATAAATCTTCCTCCCGACTTGTGCGGGCGCTGTGTAAAGGGAACAGTGTGCCCCGGACTGGATGGTTTGGTAATTCATTCCAGGGAAAGGTGGAAGTCGGCCATCTAGAAAGTACACCAAGTCATCGCCCCAGATGGGAGGCAATGTGGCAATCGCGGATTGGAGGTAAAGCGATTGCACTCACTAACCCCTTGCACATAGAAAAACGAGCACCGTTGGTCCACATTGCGTAACCCTATAGAGTCCACTCACTGTTTTCTGTAGGAGTCTAACCCTGATTTCACTTCGATCGTGTTTGTGTTCTGTGTGTGTTTATACCGTGTTTATTATTTCAGGACTGTATCCCGTGGTTTAAACTGTGCAATACATATTGCTGTGGGATTACTATTTACGGATTAAAACAAATAAATAATTGTTTATACCGTTGTTGTTTGTCATCTGTTTACGCATTGCATCACCTCTACACCTGTGCACTGCAAACCACTTTGCCACACTCAAATATAAGTAGAATGTTTGAGTCAAAAATACAGATCTAATTACATCTCAAAATTAAATTTTCTATCTGATTCTTTTCTCTTTTATTTAAACTTGCTGAATACCACAGTAAAATCTTGAACACCTTTTCTCAATATTTCTAAATTTATCATAATGCAGTTGTTCCACTATGTTTTTTTTTTGTTGTTGTTTTTTTTTAGGTGTATGGTATGGAGTATTTGCTGTGTACTGTGTATAATGGAGATTGGCTTGTACTGTAGCCTATATGTCCATTATAAAGGAGTTGTAAAAAGTTTTGGAGTAATGTTCTTAAAATATGAATTTAGGAATGTCCTCTGTTAGTTAGTTGCCATTGTGAAATTGTGTTGTTCTGAAAGCCAAAAAAGTCTCTAATGTTGGAATAAACCCATATTTTTTATTCATATTTGTATTATGGTTTTATTATTAATATGTTGTCCAGCCAGTCATAAATCCAAATACCAAATATAACTAACTTGGGGGGTTGGGGGGGTCTGATGTACTTGTGCCATATACTACTCTATATAGTATGTAAAAGACTCCAGTCTTAGTGAATATTTGCTCTCCATCTTTTAGACATATTATATCAGCTGTAAAAAAATTGTGAGCCCATTATTCCAACCAGGGCATAGCAACATGCACCTCTTGTGAAGAAGTAGCCTTTTTTTCCACAGCTATACTAGTCATAATATCTAATAATTTATAGAGTAAAAGCATTTCTAATCTGTGACATTTATATATATTTCAACTCTAAGGGGTCAGAGCATGACAATTACTGTATAACTATTAGCATCTGTATCCCACAAATTACAGCTTCATTGTTCAGTAATGGAAAGAGAGAAACTGATTAGCCTGAGTCCAGGTCTCATTTTGTTAATCAAAAAATAAATAATACAGAAAACTTGGCACAAACTCATATGGTGTGGTATTGATAAATATTGACATTGTTTATGACTTTAACCTCCTCCTCTCTATTATATAAATCGGATATATTACCACAAGCTATGCAGTTTTGTGTCTATGTGAGGCAGGTTCAGAGGTGATTGTTGTCTCTCTACCAAGCTCTGAACAGGTTTTCTTTGCTCTTGCGCTTTGCTTTTCGTCCTTGTTTCCTATGTTTTTGTTTTTTTTTTATTCAGAAACAAAGTCCTGTTGTACAGTATCTCAAGTACTTATTTGTTTCGGTGTTTAATTTTATTACAAAGCCACTCATGCATGGATTCAGATACATACAGGCATAATTCCTGGTAAACATAAAAACAGGTGTATATATATATATATATATATATATATATATATATATATTGTAAGAAAGAAGTAACGTCGCCGTTAAGGAATGGCGGCGCTACTAAGGAAAATGAAGCAAACAGCACCCAGGAACCGGAGCACTAATTGGTAGGGCGGGGTTCCTGGGGTATATAAGGAAGTAGGGTAGGACAGGACGGGGGTGATCGTGGGGAGCACCGCCGGATTGTCCTGCAGGAAATACCAAGAGAGTAGAGAGTGTTGTAAAACTTCGCAAGGTAAAGCGAACGGGTTTTGTTTGGTGAACAAGAGTTTTGTTTTGTGTAAATTGTGAGCGTTTTTCCTCTTGGTGAGGTAGCCTTTTGTTTTACTAGGATAACTTGTTTTATTTAAACGTTTGTACGAACGCCGCTCGTCAGTGTTAAGTAAAACAGTTCCGCAGCTTCCGTGTCGGTTGAGAACCGTCACAGCGGCCGTCTGTGTGTCTGTGTGAAGTATCCGGGACCTGGAAAGGGATTGTATGAGTACGCGCTGCAGGAGCAGCGGGTAGAAATAAAAGGAAAAGAAAGCAGACTGAAACAACAGTTTGGTTTGCAGGACACAGTTTATTGTAACAGGAAATAAGTACGTTTTACACAGGGGTGCTCTGGAACCTCCCAGGACACTGGCTGCCGGGGTTCTTCCCCACAGTCTGGATATAGTCATCAACGCCGTTGGGCACGTCTTGCTCGGGAGGGGGGACACAGGAGTGTTTATCCAGGAGCTCTTATTCAGGGCCCCATTACATACTCCAGCCAAGAGTCTTCCCGGTGTTTGTTACCTGTGTTACAGCGAGATTCCAGCAGAGGGAGTCGGCGCTGTATTTACCTGTTACCTGTGTTGCAGCGAGACTTCAGCAGAGGGAGTCGGCGCTGTCCTTTACCTGATTCCTGTGTTGCAGCGAGGCTCCAGCAGAGGGAGCGGTTGGACTACGTGGATTACAAAGTTCATACCACGGGGAGAGTCTACGCTGACCCTTCCTCGGGAGCGGACTTCTACAGGCTCCGACCTGTAGGACTTGGTATTCTATACTAGATAGAGAGGGGCGAAGAAGTGAGACAGTTAGTGTTCCGTACAGGGCATTCAGTGATTTAAAGAGTCTGTTGTGTTTGAATATTGTAAATAAAAGTTACTTGCCTGCAATCTGTACGTGTCTGTGCTCGTCGGTGGAAGCCGCGGAAAGGAGTATCCCGCAGGGTACCCCTCCAGTTTGTTACAATATATATATATATATATATATATATATATATATATACTTACTTTCTAATCACCCTGTATATTCATTCTTTTTTTATTCTTTTTTTTCAGTACCGTATGCAAATGTCATTATGGATGTTTCTGTGCGTATCTGTGTTTGCTTACTGTTGCTGTGGTTTCATGCTATTGTCCAGGATATTTTTGCAATCAAGAAGGCCTGATTTGAACAGGTTTCCTGCTAAAAAAGCTGAAGCTGGGACATGCCACACTAAGACACAAATATAAAGGAAACAAAAAAGCAGGTGAAATTTTAAGAAATAAATTCTACATTTTAATTATATTAAATTCAACTTGTGAGTTATACTATGGTAACTCAACAGTCGGTGACATTATAGTTTCCTTAAATGTATGCAAATTATTGTAATACATTTTCTTATTGGTCGTTGGACAGCACCTTGCTGAGCTAATTATTAAGTGCATTCATTTAATTATATTACAGATATTTCTCAGGCTCTTTATTTGATGCCGACTCCAGCCTCCACCAAATTAACATGAGTTCTGGGGCTCCTCTCCAGCTTGTTTCAGCTCTGATAAATGCTTCCTTTACAGTCAAAAACAGATTTTAATCAAAGGAGAAAAAAAATACTGCTGTCAAGATCTGATTGTTCAAATTTTAAGCTATATGGAACAAATGGCGCTGACTAGATTTGTAGAAAAATGATGATTGAAACTCTGCACATGCTGAGTCTCTTACACATGTTTACTGCTGTATATCATGGTAAAAGCATAACTAAATATAACTGAAAGTTTTGCAAATCATAAGCAAGAATGGTAAAGCAAGATAAGAAAAAAATCTATAGTAAATGCATATTTACATTGGAAAATACTTAAACAATTCTATTCCGCTGGCTGTCTTCTGGTCCTGCTGCCTGCTGCAATCCACGCTACCTATGGGTCCCATTGGCTATTGCCGACGACCCGATCAGAGGGCACCCTGCAAGCGATAATTGAACCTCATCGGCCCTGTCTGCATGTTCATTGAACCGACCCTACCCTTTCGGTCTTGTTTTTCCTGAGCTCCTGCACGCCGCGGCGCCTCGTTGGTCCTGTTGCCAACTTCCTGATTCACGGTCTACCTGCATTCGCCAGATCGCCTGGCATTACCCAACCGTTTCATGGAACTATTGTTGACCTTGCCTGCATGCTTCATTGATCTGACCGTCAATCTCTATCGGCTGCCTTACTGGATTGACCCTGCTCCCGACAGTCTGTTGTTCCGCTCTGCCTACCTGTGGCGCTCTGTGGATAGTTGCTAGCTTCTCCATCGGTCAGCCGCCTGCAGACAGTGTCTGATTGTTCCAGTCTGTCCTGTTCGTTGCCCGATTGTGGCATTTTGAACATTATGACAATGTGTTTACTGTACCTACAATGTCCTGGCGCTTTCCCAATTTCCCACGATGTGTCATTGGCTTGGAATACTGCGTAGACCACGCTATTTGCACAGGGGCTCCGTGCGCTGCTTTATTTATGATTTCTAATATTACTACTACGACTACTGATGTCAATATTCTAATATTACTACTACAACTACTGATGTTAATATTACTACTATTTGGTCTTGCCGGCGATTCCATTTGGCTAAACGTCCTGGTGCTAGACTTTGCAATTTACACTGCTTTTCTAAGGCTATTTTTGAGTTGCTGGAAGTCGACTTCCGCCTCCTGGACTTGTCAAAGTAGCGTTATTTAATACCTGCTTCCTTGCTAATAAGTCCTTGCTATTAAGCGAAGTCATCTCTGACTAGAACTTAGACTTTTTAAGTCTTACTGAAACCTGGCATAAACAGAACGACTGGGTTTGGCTAAACCAGCTTGCCATTTCAGGCTACGGTCTTCTGGAAAAGCCTTGTGCTTCAGGTCATGGTGGCGGGTTGGCTGTTGTGTATCGACTTGCTTATAATGTTACAACTGTTGCTCTCCCTGCCTTTATTACATTGAATGTCTAGCCTTTAAATTAGTCTCTGCTGTACCTGTGGTGGTGGATCTGGTTTACCGTCCCCCAAAACATAATACTTTATATTCTAATTATGATCGGATCCTGTTATCAGGAGATTTTAAAATGCATGTTGATTCTCAATCCTGTTCTATGTCAAGAGAGTTTCTGTCTCCTCTGGACTGTTTAGGGTTCACACAACATGTAAATGTCCCTTCTCACAATCGTGGTCATATTCTTGATTTAGTTATTACTACAAGCCTATCAGTTATTAATCTCCAAGCTCTCGATTTAACAATTTCTGATCATTTGGCCATTTTGTTTCATTTGGATTTACCAGTGCCTGCAGTAAAAGTTAAGCGCACTGTTAAATTTCGCAATATTAATTCTATTAGTCCAATCGCCTTTGCTGACAGTTTGTTTTCTACTCCATTTTACAACAAGCAGACTCTGGCGAATATGGTGGAGTCTTATAATACGAACCTGTGCAATGTGCTTGATATCCTGGCTCCTGAGAAAACACGTTTGGTTTCCTGTACCCTTGTTCTCCATGGTATAATGATCAGTTACGCTCCATGAAAACTGCAGGGCATGGGCTTGAACGCAGGTGGAGCGATACTGGCCTAACTGTTCATTTTGAAATATGAAGGGAGCATAAAACATTATATAGGAATGCCCTAATCTCAGCCAGGTCACTGTTTTATTCTAATCTCATTAGAGAGGGCTCTGCTAATCCCAGGCATCTCTTCTCGACAATAAATTGCATGCTACTACCTAAACACGCTTCTGTATCTACTGGTTCTAGGGAGCAATGTGATAGGTTTCTTGACTATTTTCTAACTAAAATCGATAACATCATACAGGCACTGTTAGTTTCTGCCCTGCTTGCCATTCTGCCCCCTAATATATTGTTTTTTAACAGTACCTGTTTGTTCTGTTTTGCTGAGGTTACTTCTTTAAGGCTGGTTGAAATAGTCACTAAAAGGAAACCTACCACTTGCTCCCTAGATCCAGTCCCTTCACCACTCATTGTGTCACATTTTTCAGTTCTCAGTCCGGTGGTGACTGATATCATCAACGAGTCACTGAGTTCTGGAGTAGTTCCACCAGCATTTAAATATGCCGTTGTGACTCCTCTCTAATCTGCCCTTTCTGTCTAAAATCCTAGAACGCATAGTGGCTCAGCTGCTACAGAGTCATCTATCGGAATGCGATATTTATGAACCTTTGCAGTCAGGTTTTAGATCAAGACACAGCACTGAAACAGCCCTTGTTAAGGTTGTTAATGATCTGTTCATGGCCGCTGACTCGGGTGCACTGAACATTCTGGTCCTATTAGACCTTAGTGCTGCATTCGATACTGTAAACCACGCTATTCTAATTAACCGCTTGGAATGTTGTGTGGGTATTACTAGCATTGTCTTACAGTGGTTCCGATCATACTTGTCAGATCATAGGCAGTGTGTTTCTATGGGCAGCTATACATCTGACCCTAGCCCAGTATCTACAGGTGTGCCACAGGGCTCTATTTTAGGACCCTTACTTTTTAATATCTATACGCTGCCATGTAGACAGATCATACGTCGTCATGGTGTGAGTTTTCACTCATATGCAGATGACACACAATTATATTTTCAGACCACACCTGATACAAATGTGGCCGTTTCGGCTCTTGATAATTGTCTGACTGAGATTAAAACTTGGATGCGGCAAAACTTCTTACAATTAAATAATGCTAAAACCGAAGTAATGCTACCTGGCTCTCCTTGACAACTTAGAAATGTTGACTTTTTTAGCATAGTGATCGATGGGCATGAAGTTAAATCTAGTTCTGTAGTTAGGAATCTTGGTGTTGTCTGTGCCTGATGCAGAAAGGCTAGTTCATGCCTTTGTTTCTTCCCTGCTCGATTATTGGAATGTGTTGTTTGCAGGTGTCTCCAAGGCTGCTATTAGCAGACTACAATATATTCAGAACTCCGCTGCTCGCATTTTAACTGGCACTAAACTGGGTGCCTGTTGAGAGCAGGACTGATTTTAAAATATTGTTGTTAACCTATAATGCTCTGAACGGCTTAGCTCCATGTTACATTGCTGAATTGCTTACACGTTATACACCCGTACGTGATCTACGTTCTTCATCCTCAGGTTTATTGGCAATACCCAAAACTAAGCTTCGCTCCATGGACAATAAGCTTTTTGCCGCTATGCGCCCAAACTTTGGAACGACCTTCCTCAATCTATCAGGGATGCTAAGAGATGCATGCATTTAGGTGCATTATAAAATAAAGATTCTTCTTCTTATTATTATTATTATTATTATTATTATTATTATTATTATTATTATTATTGTACCACGACAATGTCCATGTAGCAACAGACCAATATAAAATTAAGATAAGCATCTATTTTTTTTCAGTTTGAGGAATGTAATAATAATATTTTTCTAAAAAATCGCTTTCAATTTGTTTTTTCCAAATTAAAAAACATAACAAAATGCAGATTTTTAAAAGGCAGACAAAAGCCACAACACTTTTTTTCATTCACCATACAAATACTAGGGTGGATTTCATTCTATTGATAGCTACAATGTTTTTTTTTTTTTGTAGTATATACAGTATGAGGGTGTGGAAGGGTGAGGGTATTCACTGACACAGGAGACAGAAGATTTTATTTGGAAACACCGCACAGGTGCCCAGATTTATTTATTTTTCTTATTACTTGTTTTATTTACTTTAGCCCGCAGAGGGCGCTGTTGTCCGTGGTCTGGATACTGCCGACAGTAAACCAGGACCACGGGGTTACCAACACAGGTATCCCAGTCCGTGCACCTTCAAGTGCTCAAAAATAATAATGAAAACAGAAGGCGAAAGAAAAAGGGAAAATAAAACACAGTAATAAAACTACAAACAAAAGTGCTGCTTATGCAGTGCCCCCACTGCCGCTAAGCCGGTCAGCACGGGTCTCCGTCCTACACTCCGCTGTGCTTATACACTGGGGTTGGCCAGGGTTCCCCGTATATCTATACACGTCCCCTCGGGTACGTAATTATTTCTTTTATTTTTTTAAATTATTTTTACAGAAGGCTGTCCCCTCAGTCGGGCTCGCCTGCTCCTTATTTCACGCTGGCCTCTTCCGCCAGCGACACTGTACTTTCCCCAACCCGGCCACCCGAGTGCATCACCAAGCTAGTTCTTATGGGCCGAGCAGTCTCCCAAGGCCCGCCCCTCAGCCACTCAGAGAGAGGGAAAGCACACACACCCTCTTCCCTACCTCTCCGTGTCATCGCCATGGCCGACAGGCGGATCCCACGAGACTGCTGCCCTCTACCTGCAGTAATACGGATGTGCCAGACAGTCAGTCCAGATCTCCCCTGTTACAGAGGGTTTCTAACTGATTTTTGCATTTTACAAAGAAGCATTTAAGATAACTGCTTTTTTCCCTGCTGTATGTAAACTTATTTTTTCCTAACAAACATGAAATATCTGGGGCTATAAATTAGCCACTGGTCCCTTGACACTTGCATCTAAACTTAATGAAAATCACAACTGCTAGGATGTAGCTGTCCCATCTAAAACCCATTATGGTGTATCCCTCCTTACATATAATACCACTCACTGATTGCTAAAAAAAAAAAAAAAAAATCAATGCCAAATTAGCCTGATCTTTGTAAAATAAATGATACATGTAAAAAATGGTTTGAAACACCTGAATGCAATTCTTCAGATTGCTGATGGTATAAGCAGAACATTTTCATGCCAGCAGAAACCTGATCCGACACCAGCTGGCTTGGCTACATGACAGGTCAGACATTCCATCCGATTGTACTGTTGCTTGACTACATAGGAAGATACAAACTACCATAAAGGGCTTCTTAGTAGGCCCTTAAAAGAATCACAGCCTGTTTCTGCCCTTTTAAAAGTCAATAAATAACAAAGGAGGCGTTGGTCTCTCTCCCTCATGCTCTCTCTCTCTTGCAAGACATAAATTCAGTGCCTCCTGATATTTGGTATGAAAAGCAGGCTGTGTGCCCTGAGAGGTTCAGGCTGTCTAAGCTCAGAGTTGTGCTCTCATACTCATTGGAGAGGAAGACATTTGTTCTGGAGCTGCTGTTAAAGAATGCTAGACAGTTTAAGAGACTTCCAGGCTCATTAAGAAAAAAAAAAACTTTCACAATCTTTGATATTTAAAAAAAGGCATAAGTGAAATATTTGAAAGTCTCACAGCCATATTTAATTAAAGAAAATAGTGATCTGGAATTGATTTTTTTTTTTTTTTTTTTTTTTACAGTATCAGATATCTCTAAAACCACTGTGCATAAATATTTTATTTTTGTTTAGCAGCTCAAAAGTTAGTATAGTATAGTTTCAAAAATGATCATCCATCTGTGCGTATGCAGGATTTCTACTCTGATATTAGGGTGGCGAGCTCTGCTCAGCATTCTGCGTTGCTCGTGAACTTTGCAGTTTTCAAATTGTTGTATAATTTAATACTAATCTGTGAAGCACAATCTGTCAGCATTTTTTAGAAGTATAAATGTCCCGGTAAACATAAATAACAATCAGAACTCTCATAGTTTTTTTTATTTAATTTATTAGGCACGGCTGCATTTTAATAACAGCAATAGCAGCTGGTTGAATTTGTTTTTGAGGAGTACATCCTTCCAGATTATCCTGTTTATCATTTCTCAAGTGCAAAAGAAAAACTAAGGAAGAAAACACAAAAGAGTCAAAAGAAAGTGACAAAGCGACAGAAAGTTATACCGAGTCCATTTAGATATTTTTTATGTTGGCTTTAATAAAAAAGTTTGTTAGTTATTATAGTTTTATCTTAAGGTACATTTTTTGATGTTGTAAATATTTTAAATGGCACACATAATTATGCTGAGATTGGAAGTAAATGGTAATGTAAACATTTACAGTGCAGACTATTTTAGATTATTTATAATAAGTTTGCCGAATAGAAAGCGCATACATGTGTTTCCAAAGAGAATCACAAATACTGTCTTTTGTTCTTCCAAAGACTTGTAATTAAAAGTTAATTACTACTGTTTGGTATTCTGTCCTAAGCCAGCAGTTTGTCAGTCCCAAACTGTTGTGACATAAATGATATACAGTCGGTGCTGCCTAATCGGGATTTCAACATCGCAGATGATCACCTTGTGATAAGATGGGATTTCATTATTTTTCATTTCATGTAGAAAGAAAAAACAGCAATTCATTTTGTTTAGGAGTAAAAAAAACGACTCGTATTTTAAATGATGTATTTAACGTTTAATGTGATGTGATGTAATTCCATTTTTTTCTTTTTCATTTATAAACAAAAAAGTGTGACTAAGGTCGTCTCAAATACCTCTCGGTTAATTGGGACAGCCGCTTATTTGGGATATTTTTACTTCTCCTGAGGCATTCCGATAAAGCAGCGCCGACTGTGGTAAATAAACAGGGGGAAAAATGTTAATCAGATTCTTTGCCTTTTATTGCAACTGTGGTACCATTCAGCAGACTGAAAATTGCTAATGGGTTGAAAACCACTGTATAGGGTAAATTATTGATACAATTCCATATCATACAAGAATTGTAAATAATAAGTTGCTGTTCACATACTCTGTTTACATTCCTGATTCACAGAACAGGAGCAAAGGCTGCGTGGAGTAGTAATCGGGAATTGAAATAGCAATTATGTGTTTGTAACTTTAGAAAGACGACAGGATTTCCCCTTGGCTCGCGGAGAGCCGCCCTCGCGGAGGTGAGACTGAACCGACTGGCCTCCAAGGCTGAGAAGCAAGCATTACTTCCCCCAAGGGGAAATGAAGAGGATAGTGGATAGATCAAAGAGAAGTCTAGAAGTCTCACATGGGTTGATTAGGGAGGTTGGTGTGGCCAGACTTCCGAGGCTGAGCCACACGGGGAGACAGGAGCGCTAAAAAAGAGAAAGAAATAAGCATACAAAGAAGGGGTCTCCAGAGAGGGAGACTGGTATAGATGAAAGCAGATAATTAGTAAAGAATACAGGGTTTTCCCTTGGCTCGCGGAGAGCCGCCCTCGCGGAAGTGAGACCGAACAAATCTACCTCCAAGGCTAGGAAACAAACATTACTTTCCCCAAGGGGAACCTAGAGTGACAGAGAATGGGAAAACAAAAGAGTATTAGGATAGATTTGGCCAAGGGTCCCCTCTGGCTCGAGGAGAACTTTCCTGGCGGAGGATGAGGACAGCACAGCTGGGCCTCTAAGGTTGGGAAGTGAGCTTCACTTTCTGCCAAAACCCCTGCTTGGCAGAGAGGAACTCCCCCCTCCCCCATGGGAGGAAACCTCTGGTGGTGCTGGTGGAGAGATGGCCCACACTCTGGGCATACTAGCAATGTTCTGATGTGCCACATTTTCTATTGCTGCTTCTATTGCATCTAATCTGAGGAGAGGGAGAGTGTCGGTGAACCATTGAAGTGTGGGAGGTTTTGTAAAGCATATTCAAAACAAACCATGTCAAACTAACCCTTTTAAAAGTTTTCCATGTGTAACAAGGTGTAGCAGACTGTTAATTTAAACTCCCCAAAAGGACAGTTTGTAAGTTTTATGACTGGGGGATGTTATTCTTGGGAAAGCGGAGACCCCTAGTGGATGAACAGTGAGCTCGTAGCTTGCTTTATGGCTTTAGCTGGAAGCTTGCTGCTGCTGTAGAAGGAGAGAGAAAATATTGCTGTATGAAGTTGCCTGTATGAAGTATTTTCTATTTGTCAGGGATACAAAAGTTGCATCAACCTCCACGTCTGTTTTGGTGCGATTCCTTCAAGGGTGACAAGCCAGAGTTCTGAACAGCGAGCAGGATTAGATAGGTCACAAAGTCAAAGCAAAAGCTTGGTAAACATAGGGAAGCCTTGTAAGCCAGAATGAAAAGCAGTACTGAGTGTGAAGATTGGCAGCTCTGCAGCAGGGCAGGCGCGGCGGCCATGTCTTCTTTTAGTAATCCAGGCTGCAATAAATAACGCAATAAATCTGTTGCTACTAATTCTGGAGCATGAATGGCGAGGACGGCACGAGCGAGTGCGACGAGATCAGTGGAGGCCGAAGCGGCAGGTTCAGAAGAGAAAGAAAAGGTGCAGCAAGTGAGTAGCCATTTTATAACTAAATGTATCATCTTCCAAGGGGAAACAAAAGAAGGGGATAAAGGTTTATCCCCTTCATACTTGTAGATGAAAAAAAACATGGCAAACCAACCCCTATAAAAGTTTCCCACAGCAAAAGCAAAGAAAAGTGTAACAATGCAAAGCGAAAGCCTGATAAAGCACAGACAGCAGAAAATGGAATTTAAAAGTAGGGGTCTGCAGAGCTGCGTGACAATATACAAACAAAAAAGCAAGACAGACAATAAGGGTGCATTCCAGGGTTTCAACAGAGTGATTAATTGATATTTTGGCGGGACATAACTGAGGAGGAGCCCTAGCTCCTGCCCTCTGAACCACAGTTAAAGGTTGCAATTAATCCATTTTAAGAAATGTCAATATAAATAAATTCCTGTTATAAAAAAAATAAAAGCTCAATATCAGTTATTTTTCAATGGTATTCCAATTTTGTGTTATTATTGTGATATATTTGCCTTTAATGTAGGCTTGACTTGGTTCTTGGAGTAAGGCTACAGCAACCTCTTTTATAAACGGTCTTGGTGGCCTCTGTATCTCAACAAGGTTCAGACCCACATTGTCCTAATAAATGGTTGAATATTAAAAGTCAGTTGTCCCTAATTACGTTGTTTCCTCGTCCTATGAAAATGAACTGCAGTTTTGGGTGAACTGTCTATAAAAAGATAGAGCATAGACAAATTGATTATTTAACAGTTGAGATGTAAAACAGCTGCTCCAATGGTTTACAAGATGTCCTAACAAAGAGATACATTTTCTTAGGGATACAGTAGCTGTGTGATACATACACTTTTTTTTTTTTTTAAGTACACAGGACAATGGTGTATCAAATTGATGAACAGATGTTTACATAAAAAAAGTCCTTGTGGCAAGCACTGAAAAAAAGACCATTGTGCATTATCCATACTCAGATCTTAAAAAGGGGGGCATGCTTATTTTGTACACACTCCACTGCCATCCCATCATCAGCTGTTTAAATAGAATCCACTTTGAAGCACTATCTACAGTGCATGGCTACAGCCTACAGTACAGTATTTGCCCAGTCATGCCTTCTTTGCAAGGATTAGGGTCTTTTAACACTCTCCACTTTTAGTAAAAAACATAGTGGGTTGTGTTTTCAGGTGATAGTCATTAGTTTATTGGAAATCTATTTATATTTTCAAAAAAATATTAAAATTGGAGCAAAGTTTTATAGTGGTTGAATACACGAGCCTCCCACCTCAACATCGGACAAAACGATTCACAACCGTTGCATTTTTTTCTTCACTGTCAGTTTAAATAATGCAAGCCAAGAATTAGATGGCAATGGAGAAGATATGTAAATTGCTCCCTCACCTCTAGAGATGAAGGGGGAATGCAAACATAATATCCTCCCAAAGTAAAATGTATGTTGCTGTATTTTAGAAGAATACTTGAATTAATTCTTAATAGCATAGATGAGTTTTGTAGCAATTTACGCCATCTTTTATGATTTATTGATCAATCTGTGCCTTCAAGAGTTGGCAGTGCGCTGTGAAGACCAACATTTTTTTATTTTTATTTTGCTCACAGAAAACATGTTCTGAAACCCTTGAACATAACCATCAGCTGAACCTAAGAAAATATTGGGAATGAAGTGATAGCAGAGTAAATGTCAATGCATTCAGTGTGACGGAGTTAAAACATGGGGACCCAAATAGCATCTTCCCCTTGGCATTTGGCTCACACTAAAATTCATTAACCCTCGTGTTGACCAAAGAATCTTATCAACCATAAATACAGTTTAATGGGCTGACACGTGTTAGGAACCTACATCAAGTATTTAAACTTTCATGTCCATTTGAAATAATGTCACACAGACTACTTAACATCAGCATTGTAGCACTTTGTTTGCATTGAATTTGTTTTCGTAATCAGTCACATTTAGTAGTAAGTCTTCTTTCTACAGCATCTTCTATCTAAGTATTTGATATCTCTGAATCTCTTTTAAGTTCACATTAAGTTCACACTCTACTAGAAGGTGCTGGTATATGAGCATAACAATGATGTAATTAATTACACCATAATTACTGACAAAAAATGTAGGTCTATAAAGGTAATTAATATTGACTACAACCATTTAAAATGTGCTTAAATAGAAAGTACTATGTGAGTCAACCTTATACTGTTAACCATTCCTTTAACTCCCGTTTACAAAGAAAGTGTTCATCCTTTCTATTTTAGACCAATGTGTCTGCTTCAGAATGCTTCATACATCATCAGAAATTAGATTTAAAGGATTTTAATTTAAACCTCAGCTCTTAATAAACATTGGGTGTTGCAAAGCATTTTTTGTCACAATTTCTCCTGTTTCAGTGGGGAAATATAAAGTATACAGAACATCAGCTAGTATCGTCACTGTATCCACTGAAATTTAGAATATATTTTTTTAAAATGTATATTAATTTTCACATAGGAAAAATTGTGTCCCTCCCTGATTATTTTTGCCTTACTTTTGCACATTATATGCCCTTATATATCATTTACAAGTATGAAATATATAGCAATGGAAAGATAAAACTATGACAATTGTAATTATGACGCCTAAGATATAATAAGCAAATGGGGGTGGTACCAATTGTAGCCAGTTGTTTTCCTTTGTAAGAGTGTCCAATAAATATTCCCATTTCAATCCCCCCTATTGAGAATTTCCAATTACCAGTATGTTCCCTCAGCACATCAACTCCCCACAACAGCTCAGGAGAATGGAAGCTCAGATGGAGTAGTCCTATTCCACTGCTAAGCCAATCACTTTATTACACTCAGGACCAAGGCCGTGGATGTCGGTAAGCTCCTGGTTCTTGGAGGAATAACAGCTGAGCTCACCAGATGCCTGGTCAGTCAGCCTGGGGTTGCTGTAGCGCTGTGATTTTTCCACCCCTTCTCGCAGCAGCACCAGGGCCAATGCAATGCTCCCTGTGGCATCACTCACGTTGCCCTACCCAGTGAACCACACAGACATTAGAACATTGAGAAACAACATAAACAATCTAAGCCTTTACTTTAGTTAGAATGGGACCTAATGAACAGCTGAAACAGGGACCTTGTTCGCTGTTTTGCACTCCTCACGTGTGATCGGTTGACCTGAAGCATGCAAGATGACAGTGGCCCCCAAGGCATGACTTGGCATGACTTTAAAAAAGAATGAACAAGTTGCTTGGTTTCCCCACAACTTCCCATCTTGTACATCCTTGCCGGGGGCAGCAGTGTGGAGTAGTGGTTAGGGCTCTGGACTCTTGACTGGAGGGTTGTGGGTTCAATCCCCAGTGGGGGACACTGCTGTTATACCCTTGAGCAAGGTACTTTACCTAGATTGCTCCAGTAAAAACCCAACTGTATAAATGGGTAATTGTATGTAAAAAATAATGTGATATCTGTATAATGTGAAATAATGTATAATGTGATATCTTGTAACAATTGTAAGTTGCCCTGGATAAGGGCGTCTGCTAAGAAATAAAAAATAATAATAATAATAATAATAATAATAATAATAATACAGAACTTGCAAAGATGGTAAAATATCTTCAGGGAGAATGTTTAATACATAAACAAATGTAAAAGAGGGAACCCTCAGCGTTAGAATGTGAATGCCAAATTGTATAAGACTTTCAGTCAGAAAGTTTGAGGTCATCTGTTTGGTTACCATTACAGCATCTAACTGGCAAACTATCCAGGTTACTATGAACCATTAAATTCTGGAAACTTGTGTAAACAAACGCAGGACCTCACCTTGAACTTATATACTTAATAAAGTGAGCTTTGTCTATTTTCATGGTTTCTTGATTTTCTTTTATAGTCTATAATTCACAGATCGCAAAGCCGACTTAATCGGCCAATCAGAGAGCTCATAACCCACCGCGTGCTCAGCTACGCTTTGTTACGGTATCCAACGGTATCCATAACCTCAGACAAACAAATGCCATATTGACATCATTTTGCAATGCTACGGTATATGGTTTTTATATGCCACGAGTGTCAACGTGCCAGTCCACAACCTCGCTTTAGGGCCCCCCTCTAGTCCATGCCCATCATAGACATTCTGTTCAAACTTATTGCCATGGACTTAGTGGGACCCTTAAATAGGTTGGCATGGGGTAATTTTGGATTACGCTATCCGATACCCAGAGGTTCTCCTGTTAAGGGATATAGCTTCCAAAACTATAGCTAAAGAATTGGTCTAAATGTTTGCAAGAGTGGGAATTCCCAAGGAGATCCTAACATATCAAGGGACCCCCTTTGTTAATAGATTAATGAAGGAGTCGTGTGCATTGTTGCACATCCAGCCAATCCGAATTGCCCTACCTAATGTTCGCTGTGCAGGAAGTTCCTCAGTCATCCATGGGGTTCTAGCTTTTATACACGAGGCAACCGCAGGGAATTTTAGATTTTGCCCGAGAAACATGGGAGGAACAGACCCCTACTGGTAGGAATGTGGTAGACACTGCTGGCTACACGCCCGGAGGAGCCAGCATTTCCGATGTCAGAATTGCAGCTGCCAGCGTTCCCACTGCTGGCTGCAGAACCGGAAGAAGCAGCATTTCCGCTGCCAGAGTATGCCGTACCGCTATTAGCCATTCTGCTGCCAGCGCTGCCACTGCGGGCTGCAGGTCTAGAGGAGGCAGCAGTTCTGCTGCCAGTGTGCTGCACCACTTTCAGCCTTTCTGTGTGTCAACTTCCTGGAATGTGATGTCACCACTCGCTCATCCTGTCACACACCTGCAAAGACCAATTCAAAAAACTCTTTTTTAAATTTTTTTAAACCGATAAACGTGATTTTTGGCAACATATTTTAAATAATGTCAATCATTCACTACTCTCTTTCCACATAAAGAAAACAGCTTTCAGAAGGCAGGCAGTGTGCAAAGGCATTGCAACTGACCAATCATCAATTTTGTGCACTACTTAATACGGGTCATTTGTGTCAATACATAATTTGCTTAGCAACAGGCTTAACGACCACAAACACAAACAAACCAACAACATGGCATTACAGTTTTATTCAGTGATGAACCAAAAAAGTTATTGTAAATATAAAACTGCTGTACAGTTATGCTTCTACTAATGCATATTAAAGTTTTTTCTTGTGTACAACGACATTATTATTATTATTATTATTTTATTATTATTATTATTATTATTATTATTATTATTATTATTATTATTATTATTATTATTATTATAGCTACATAAATATCAAACCTTACAGAGTACCATGATGAATGTTTAATCTTAGGAAAAAATATAAATAACTTCTTCTGTGCTGAGATTAATTACTACAGTACGCTATAGTCATACGATGGGGTGGGCAGAAAAAACTAAACATGAACTGCAGTGTGATAGATACGCAGAAGGTAATGGGTGTAAAATTAAATCTGTTACTTCTCACAATTCTCGGATTTAAAATGTATCCAGGGTTCTACATTGCCTGAATCCTGATGTGGACATCCTCATTTTAACAAAGTAAATTCATGTTTCATATGTATTAATGAAACCAACATTCAAGGGAAAAGAGGCTGATAAAACATGTAAAGGAGATATAAATCATATTTATCTTAGTTCTGCTTGAAGAAAATATGTTTTATAAAGCTGTAGTTGCAGGCTATGTCTTAATAAGAGCTTTTGACCTGTGTTTACTATGTCTTATCAAAGAATAATGACATATTGAATCTCTCTCTCTTCGCTTTCATTGAGTTTCAAATCCTGATAAGGCACGGTTCATTAATAGATAAACACCCATCATACAGCAGGGGTTTACACATCCTTGATATTCAGAGCCCCCTGGTCTTTGTTGTGGGGTATGGACTGCTTTCCGGCACAGGTTTGTTTTGTTTTTGTTAAGTTTGTATTTTGTTTGTAATGTAAATAATTTTTATTGAAATGCAGGATGTTTTTGACACTCTGCGTGAGACATGCTCCTAGCCATGTGCTGATTTGGGGAATGCCAGGCAGTGGCCCGATGGTAACGGTCTTGATTCGGTTCATCATTGATTACAGGTGCTAAATAGATTTTTCTGTTGTGTCAATATGATACTCTGTTGTGATACTGTATCATACTAAAATGTGATACTGTATCATACCAAAAAGGAAAAATGTTTTTGTATCTTTAAATAAAACTGTTATAGCATTGAAATTTATACATCGTTTGGTGTACTGATGTGAAACATTACGTCAGTGTGTCATTAGATAGTTACTACACCAACTTTCTTACCTGAACAGTGACCTGGATAATGCAGTGTGATGTGAGGTAACATGAGAAAGTTAGCATGTGAAACTTGCATCTCTAAAATGCCTGTGTGACCTCAGCTGTCTATTTGGGATGGCTTGCTGGTAGGATCATTAGTTAGCTTTAAAGAAGCAGTTGACAACCTCCAACAATGCTTGAAGAAAGCTGAAAAGATCTATTACAGAAATGGTTAGCACAAGCACAATACTGGTATATAGCTATGCAAACAGCTGTACAAAAATGCAGAAACTCAGTTAACAGCCCATGAAGGAATATTACATAGGGGGGTGGATACTGCCTGTAGTGAAAAAGTTAATTCAGTTTATATAGTAGCGAGATTCATTCATACATTGATTTAAGGGACCGTGCTCAAATATTGTAAAAAGGAAAATGCATTTTCTTAAAGGAGCGATAATCCATTGTCTTATTTTTGATTACATCATTAGTTAAAGGTGACGACAGACAATGCATCATATTAAGAGAGATGCAACAAGGGCTCCCGAGTGGCGCATCCAGTAAAGGCGCTCCGCGCGGAGTGTAGGATGTGCCCTATAGCCTGGAGATCGCAGGTTTGAATCCAGGCTATGTCACTGCCGACCGTGACCGGGAGTTCCTAGGGGCGGCGCACAATTGGCTGAGGGAGGGCATAGGTCGGCAGGGGAATCCACGGCTCACCGCGCATCAGTGACCCCTGTGGCCGATAGGGCGCCTGTGGTTCTGCAGTAGAGCCGCCAGATCTTTGTTGTCCTCCGGCACTATAGGTCTGGTGGCATTGCTGTGGATCTGCAGTGCGAAAAATGACGGCTTGGCAGGAGCACGTTTCGGAGAACGCGTGTTCCAGCCTCCATTTCCCGAGTCGGCGGGGGGGTTGCGAGTGGTGAGCTGAGGATACAGATAATAATTGGGCATGCTAAATTGGGGAGAAAAACCGGGGTCAAGATGCAACACACAGGGATGTATTCATACACCACTAGCAGGCTGGTAAATACACAGGATTGCGATTCACTTATTGGCACAGTGATGCTGACAGTATCAAACTGTCCTGTTTATATTGTGGATATGAAAATAATTGTTTTGCTTTATAGATATTCATTTGTAGTGTACTCCTAACTAAAATGATTTCCTGAGGTCTTCAAGGTAGAGAGCCTGGATGACACGTTAGTATCGAAGGCAACATGTGCTATGTTTACATGCAAACAAACTTGATTCCCTTGGAATCAATTTCTGGAAATCTGAAACCAAATCCAAAAATGTTGCAGCGTTTATATGTTTTACATCTGCTAAGGGGCAGGGTAACACCACCTGCTGTGCACCTTAATCCCTTAAAGAACCTGTTCCCTACCATTAACCTTTTAAAGGACCAAAAGATATACACTAAATTAGTTAAAAGGTTAAGAAAGGACCTCTGTTCATAGAAAACCTGTATTTAAATTTTAAAGCAGTTTTTTTGTTTTGTTTTTTTCCTTAATCATGTAGCTCTGGTTTCTTGTAATCATAGGAGAGTCTTGTAATCCTTGTAATCATGTGTCTTACTGGAAGCAACAATTGTGCATTGTATGCAAATCTCCGAGCTGTCTTAAAAATTCATATAAAATACAGCTTTCCCATGAACGGAGACTGTTTTAAAACCAGTAATTTAAAACAAATATAGTGTACAACACTTTTAATTTATGTTATATATAAGCCGTATACATTTTACATACATAATCAATTCAATATATTCATTTTCTCATTCACTTAATTATGTTTTTTTCATGAAGTACTGAATTAGCTTTTAGTTATCTAACTTTCCTATGATGTTTTCCATTACTGTGCATCTTGAAGTAACCTAAGCTTCATGCATACAAAAACGTAAAAATGTATGTTTTACTGTAATGACAATCTTGATAAGTGTCATTTTTTTTTTAAGTACCCTGTACTGCTCAAGGGTCTAACTTGATTATTTTGGCTGAGAGAATAATTCTTCCAATTTTACAAATAGCTCATATTTTAAAATAAAAATGCTTTTTTTTGTTTTGTTTTGTTTTAAAATTATAAGAAAACTGTTTCAAACTTGAAGGTTGAACTTTTCCTGGGAAATATTATTACAGCAAATGAGGTAGGTAGTGAAGAGGGTTTTTTGTTTTGTTTTGTTCTGTTTTTTTTTCAATGAAAAGTGGCTTAATGTGAAAGAACTGAAAGCAAAATCTATTAAGTTCAAAGCACCAAAATGAAACAGATGACCTACAGCTTTTCATGAAACAAAAAACCCACACCACAACATCTCAGAAGGGTTTAATGATAATTGCTTTCTCCATTTTGACTATTTGCATTTTTCTGGGAGTGATGGTTACCCAAAATTTTAAGTAAAGCTTCATTTTGTTTCACTGCAATTTGAAAACCTATAATTGCTTTTAAAGATCTGTTTATATTTTTTGGAAAATTAACCCTTTTAAGTCGCCTGTTTGAACAGGTGTTGTGTTTTCAAAGTACCTATCAATAAATGAACCAGCCACCTACTAGGTTTTTGATTGTTTTAAATAACCAACTGTCAACATCCATATAAGAGCTCCTTCATAAATATGGATTGTAATTTTTTTTTTTTACAGTACAGTTTTAATTTCCTTTAAAAAAATTAATTTTCAAAAGTCAAGAGATATGATCCTAGTGCCCAGTCCCAGTGCCCATGTATGCAACATCAATATTGTGTTATTGTGAAATTTTTTACATAAAAGTACATAACATTTAATTGAAATGGCGTCTACATTTATAATTCTATTTCTAATCAGATCTTTTGATGAGGAGGGATTTGCTTCTTTGCCCTGTCTTGTGCTCTCATTGCTTTTTTTTAACCTTGGTATGGGGGGATGTTAATACCTGTAACACATGGGTACGTCTCAATCAAGTGTGGCAAATACGGTCCAAGATACACATTTTACGCAGCCATTTACTGTAAATAATTCCAGTAAATGGCCTGTACATATTTTGTACCTACCTTTGTAGGTCTCACATTTTCAGTATAAAAGGCACATGGTAAAGGTCTATTTGGTTTTTAGTGGTATTATTTTTTCAAAGCTATTAGTGAAGAAATGTAATAAAGCCTTAGACATATTTGAGAGCTACACTTCCAGGCCCCGGCATTCTATTTCAAGAGGCTGCATGAAGGAATAGAAAAACAGCGATTGGTTACTGGGAAGGCAAACTGAAGTCCAGAGCTGTGGGAGTTTCAGTTCTTGTAAAAGAAAATACGTTTTGTGAGAACTATAGTATATTTTACAAAACCTTTGCTTTTACAATAACCACTGCTTTCTGAATGACTAACACACTATTTCTGATGATCAGTTGTGCAGCCTTGAAATGCTCAAGTTGACACATTTTTATTTATTAATTGCTATGAAAAAAAGAAGTCAAATACACGTTACCATAATGTGTGAATCTCTCATAAAGGATATGTGAGATCTGCGAAGAGAAGATAATACATATTAGGTAGGATTTCCTGGAATTATTTTGTTTGCCTTATTTAACAAACACAATGTTCATGCGTTGCCTAGTTAAGAAAAGAAAACAAAACTTTTAACATTTTATTCACATGTAAAACAAATAAAATAATATTAATTTCAGTATATACAGTACACCCTCACTATGACAAGCCTGTTGGGGTCCAAGCCTTTTGTTCGTTTTATCGAGGGGTTCGTTATAGCGAAAGGACATTCAAAATGATGGATAAACTGTTGGATTAAGTTAATGAGATGAGATTGTGAGTAAAAGTAGAATTACATGTACCTGTTCGTGTCTTGTATGCAGTGTTCTGCCTTTGCTTTATCCTGTTCTTTAAAGAAAAGCAAAAATCCCAAATCTTAATGCAATCTTAATGCAACACACAAGAATCCCAAACTGAGCCTTTATTCCAAATCAACCCGACATGAAAAGTTCATCAGATTCTCAAGTTTTGTTGTTTTTTTTTCTTTAATCAATTTTGCTTCGCCGCATGATTGCTGAACAAGTCAAAAGACAGCGTGCTTTTTAACAACCTATATTCACGACAGAGACATGTCTGCGTTACTCCTTTTTTCAAACAATAAGTATAGTTTCCAGCTTTATTAAAACATTAAATGATTTTCGTTTCAGAGGCAGTTATACAGCATGCGCCTTTTATTAAGACAAAAGAGTTGACTTCACTACAGAGGTGTCTCCCCTGCGTACAGACCGGGATATTGACAGTGTGTGTTTATATTATATTATCTTTTTTTTTTTTTTTTTTTTTGGGGGGGGGGGGGGGGTCCAGGGGCCAGTTTCGTTATAGCCGAAGGTTCGTTATAATGAAGGGCGTTATACCGAGTGTGTACTGTAATAAAATGAATAATATCTTACCCATTATTGCATACTGTTATTGTATTATGCACATTAATATATATATATATATATATATATATATATATATATATATATATATATATACTGTGTGGCAGACCCAAGGGTAGGGTGATTGAGGAGAAGTAGAGGAGGGCAAATATTTTAAGGGGATTGTGTCGTCACAAAATGGCCGACACAAAATTGACTACAATCCACAAAATGGTCACTCGTAGGGACTGCACTACCCAGAAGCCTTTTTGGGATGGCAGGGTGTGGTCAATGCACCTGTTAGGAGCACATGGATGTGATTCACCTAATTAAAAAAAGGATCAAGTTGGTGAGTGTGGAGTTGGTGTGGAGTGAGGTAGGAGAATCGTGTGAATATATTGAGAAAACTATTGATTTGCCGTGCATGAGCCTGGACTCAGAACACTACTGCCTGTATTAACCCACCTTTGTATGAGAACCTGAACTGTGTACTGGACTTTTATTTTGTTCCAACGACCCTGTGTATTGAACATAAGGAAATAAACATACAGGTACTGTCCTGTTTACTTCCATTACTGTCTCCAAACAAGTGTCTTGTCTCCTAAACCGATTTGTGTATGAGTTTTACTCAGACAGGTACTACTTTGTCACAACTATTACCCCCCAAAATGCAGATTTTACCCTTTTGATAATTCCACACAATAGCGGTTATAGTATCCTTAATTATAGTTTTCTGTTTTATTTTCCACCACAAATATTGCAGAACATTAACTCAACCCTCTTTAACTGGCGCCTTTTCATAAACAGTTAACAAATAGTAAAACACACATAAAAAGGTCAACTGAAATCCAACTTGTTTTCATCTTACACAAATAACAATCTCAGACCTCTTGTGAACTTAGATGCAAACATTTCAAAATGAATGACTGACTTCCAGTTTTTGTAAACCTAGGCTTTGATGGTGTGACATGACAAGTACATGAAGCATAATTTAACAAACAACATATTACTGAGTAGATGCTAAAAAAAAACAAAAAAAAACTATGTGAAAGAAATAAATGTAACAAAAGGTGAAAATTTAGATACAGATTCTCTCAAATCAATTTCTTCCTTCAGACTCATAGGGATCCACTATTCCATCCTGCCCTGGTGTGCTGGGGATTGTCTTAGATACATGAAACTTTAAGTTATTGAAATCAGCTGACTTTGTTACTAAACTTTGTGCATGTTATAAAAAATCTGCAACTAGTTGCTAAAAGTTGCCATTTTCTGCCCACCTTTCAAGCAACTACACTGACTGCCCAAACCATACAAGTGGCTAATTACAGAAGGCCACAATGTGTTGCTCCTGGAAACAGGTATATCTTGTCCAGTGTTGAAGATTTTTTGTGTGACGTATCAGTGCAGCCACTGTGCTGAGGGTCGAGACGGTTGCACAGGCACCTACTTTCATGATCACCTGTGAAGTTACAGTGATCTTTCTGCAGCCCCATGACTTCAGAGTAGTCGCACACAAACTCACACAGGTTATATAGGTCTAGTGGATAATGTAAGCATGTGAGCACATTTATTTGCAGATTGTGTTCTCTGTTATTTTGTAGTGTCAAAGTTGTGGTGTGTAATTATATTTGCATCCCAGTAATAACTGTTATAAGTTTACATGGTTTCATAACAATCATAATAACTGTCAATTATGCCCGAGTTAAAGTGGTAAAATGTATATGTACAGTATACAACAACATTCATTATAAATCATCTCCACATTAAATGTTAGTAGCAACTACACCAAAAATGCAGATATCAACCTCAGAATGTCATTGACAAAATGTGTTTATGTCAGCTTTTCATCTGTTTTTTATTTAGTCTGAATGATTTGTTTCGCACTCAGACACAAATAAGAAATACACTCTCAATGTGACTGAAGGTAGCCACCAAACACTTCTGAGCATACCGTTGAGGATTAGTCAGTGGAACTTAAAGTTGTGTTTTGTTTTTATTTATTTTTGCATTATTACACTAATACAATGGTAAATTCCATGTCTTCACCAGGGCCCTCAAACAGAATTTGTAACTTTTGTAAACTGTTTTATTACTTTATTGAGGGTACAACATGTGTTGCATATATACTTAGTAAAGTATTCAAATATAAAACCTCACAGATGATTACAGACAATCCGGTTTATTAGATCTCTCGCTGATAACTGGGGTTGGGGTGGTTGGGGAGGTGTAATACAGTAATGACATCTAGAGCTGTAGTTACCATCAGGTGTATTTCCTCAGGTGGGCCAACCTGAAGGCCTTGTCATTGTTTTTGTTATAATAATTACTTAATTATTTACAATTCTTAAAATAAGACAACAATAAAGAAAAAATACCTTAATTTGGAAACATTTCAAATATGCTTATGAAATAAATTGTGTACACAATGTGAACTAACCATGTAAACGCCAACTATTCTGTGGTTCTTTTGTAATGTGGGTACCATTGCATCACTTTCCTGTTACTCGGGCATTCTTGTGTGTAGTGGCAGGCTTTGTGCCTATCCTGATAGTCATTTGTTTTGATTTTCGGATTCTGTGTTATTAGAAAAGAATGAAAGCCCATGGCTGCATGGAATCTGAAGGTCTCGCAGTGACCTGTGACAGTCCTCCGATTGCAAGCTTGAACATTTCAAGTTTAAATCTTGCATGACAAGGCCCAGGCCTGTTTGCAGAAACATGCCATTTCTCAGGCATCTGCACCTGCTGAGAGCAAAAGCTTAGGCAATCAAAGGCTTTCACCTCAAGATGGGCGCAGAAAGCCGGATTATGTAAACAACTTGTCTGCCTGAATGAGGTGTCTTGACAGGTCCCATGTAGTCAAATGGCAATTGTTGACTCCTTACATTTCAAAAGTCACGGCTGAACGGTTTCATCTGAAACCCTCTGGGTAATAGTAGCCTTTTGAGGTTATGATATCTATCGGATGGAATTCAATAAAAGAAACTGCTTTGAATTGAAGGGCTGGAACACTGCCAGTTGTGTAACAATACAATCAGCTTTGGAGAGAGAGACACAGACGGAAAGAAAAAAAATGGACTTATCCTTTCGCTTATAACCTACTTTCAAGGTAACATGTTTTTTTCTGCTTTGTGGGCTTTAGGGCTCAGAGTGTGTGGAGAGACGAAAGCAAATAGAGCAAACTGGGTGAACTGCCTAAAAAAAAGCAGCAGCAACCTAGCACTTGACCTTTGAAGAATAAAGCTGTGATAGATATTAAAACTATATCACAGGGTTTTTAAGGCTGAAACTAAATCCCAGTCCAGTAATTTGTGCCAGCAGGCTTTCTATTACCTGCTTTTTCCTAATAAAGAACTTTGGGCAGAAGATTAAAAAAAGACAGAAAGATGGAACTGTATATATCAAGACTCAAAGCCACTAGTCTGTTTTCAGGTTTTGTCACTAAGCTGCCAATTTTTTCTCCTTCCTTTATTTGGTAACAGTGATACTTACCTTAATATCTTTCCTTTGATCAGCAGAGATTAAAAGAGCAGGTGATAATACTAAGAAAGTCATTATTTACTTAGTGATTAAATTCCCTTTAAAAACACGTCTGCCGCACAATATTTCCTGTTGACATATTAGTCAGCAGGTGTGTTTTTTAAAATTAGAAGAGGACTCTGCCGTCAAGAGAATTTTCTCCAGCAGCTGGGAAGCAAAGAGGCACGGGTGGTCCTTCGACATAAAAGAGAATTTGACCCCCCCGCCCCCACACACGCACTGGGACTATTACACACCCAAATCTGAGGTTTACAGAATTAGAAAAATAATGGTATGCAGTTTTTATCCAGCAATTTTTAAACTTTTGCCACCTTTTGACCCCCTTGCACAAGTTACAGGACCAGATTAGGAGTCTGTGATAAGACAGGGTCACTGGCAAGCTGTTTCGACTAGGAAAGAGACTCAAAGTTACAGTTTGAAGCGCTAATGCGCACTTATAATTTACAACACATAAACAAAACACTAAACATTAAACAGAACAAAAAACATTAACAAAATAAAACAGCACAAGGGCCAAAACAAAAGGTTGACCCAGAACACTCACAAGAAACGTAAACAAACAGATGGGACAGCATGGAACACGAAAACACATACCCTCTGTCCAACACCTACACCAACATTAACTCTAACCATTTTACCTCCCTAACATCACTAACACCTGTGGTCACCCTTTAAATGCATTAGGCTGGAGCCTAATAATCATTGAATTATTTACTCAATTGACGGCTCCAGCCACATCCCCATGTATTTTTGCAGGGAGGATTTTAACCCTCTTCTGCCATCCAATATTCCCCACACTCCTGTGCACCGGCAGGGCTTCCACCCTGCCACAGTCTTTGGGACCCTGGTCACAGGATCTTGAGGCCTATTTTAATGTTTACTTCACCTAGTGCAGGGTGGCCAAAATTGCCCTTTCCAGTCGTGGTCTTTGTTCCAGCCTTGTTAAAAAAAAAAACAATTAAACCTCGATCCAGACCCTAAAGTAGTTCATTATTTCATTTTCACCCGTTAAACCTAGTGATGGGCTTTCTGGACAGCAGACATATAGGCAAATACATGTACTGTATGTAGATAGATAGGTATTAACTAAAAATCATGAAACTCAAATAAAATGTCCCATACAGAAATGTATTTACTGTTTTAGATGAAAACCAGGAAAACAGCTGGTGACTGCTAAAACCTCGTATTTTATTAAATTCTCCAGACTCAGAAAAGAGGGTGCCAGTCACATGTTTAATAGAGGCAAGTGGTATACACTGTGGAAATGAAGGCACCTGTAACACAGATTCATTGCTGACAGTCTCAGGAGCCTGGCTAGTGCAGTGACCCAGAGTCCTTCAACTTCCACTATTAGAAAGCAGATGGAGAACCTTCTGGGACAGAGAGCAGGTAGAAAAGACATGTCTCACAGGCAGACATTGGAATGGGCAGCTTTGTTTATCTAAAAGCTAGAAGCTAGTTTGGGAGTAGTGTTTTTTTTAATGTATTTTTTATTAATGAGGACACTAACGGTAATTTATATACTGATTTTCCATCATTTTGAGGTGGTAATATTGTTTTCTTTACCTCAGAAAACCTGGAGAAAGGCAAAATATTCTGTCATTAACATGGCCCATTCTTTAGGCTGTCACAACAGCTGCTCCGTTGCAACAGCAGCTTCCCCCCTTGAGGAATACATCCCATATCTCACAGAGTTGTATTTCTCTTGTTTATTTTTACTTTGTGTAAGGATGGCTAAGAATTAACTGTATATAAAGATATAAATCAGGACTGTTCAATGCATATATGGCTCAATGATCCTCAATATGGCTAATTTGATATAAAGGTGGAATATTCCATTTAGGCTCTTTAATGTGCATGAAGGTCAAGAGCCTTCGGTTGAAACAAATACAGTGAAAATGCAAATAGATTGATGTGTGTTTAAACATGACACGTGTTTAATGAGCACAAACATACTGAAGCTGTGCATTTTGCAGTATGGTTAAACCCTACGTCTAAATATATGTTGTATGGCTCTTTAAGAACTCCCTGGTCATCGGTATGGGTCTTTTAACCAACAACGTTGAACTGCTGTGATACATTATAAAGGATAAAGGTCCTTTATAAGCTTTGCATTGTGTACTATATTGGTGGTTGTATATTCTGAAATGTCATGAAAACTTTAAAACCTGTCTATCCTTGTTCTGAACTGGGCACAACCTTGTATCAGCCTTTTTGTGTGTTACAGTAAAAGTCAGAATCTGGTCCATCTTAAGTTTTACTGGTAAATGTCAACATTTTCCAAATAAGGTGGTAAATGTCAGAAATTATAAATAAATAGATTGCTTTTCGGACATTTACCGGTTAATCTTATGATTTACCAAAGCTTATTGGTAAATTCAGATGTATCATCGAAGAATGTATTTATTTCTGCATACACATTTTCCATTAACAAAATAATTATTAGTGAGCTTACAGTAATGCACACTTGAACAATTCAACATAGTATTGAACAATACTGTGATCCACTTATGTAATACAATCAACATTCTGGTAAATTTGCATATAAAACAATTCCCAATGGTGTTGAACAATATTGTACTCCAAATATGTAGTAGTTTGCTGAAGAATAACATTCTGTTAAATGCAAATTATCATTTATCATCCCACTTTGGTTGTGACACAAAACATGACAAATATAGGCACTGACTAGATATATTTATTTATTGCAACATGGTAGACTCTTGTGGCACTTGGAGTTTACATAGGACTCCTGAAGCCTTACAATGCACGAAAGCGAGACATTAGGTCCTTAGCCAAAGGCACTTGGTTATTCTTGAGATTTACCGGTAAATGTCAGAAATAAAGCGTTATCATGTTTATTTCAGACATTTACCGGTAAATCTTGAGATTTGCCAATATTATGATTTTTACTGTAACATATACATATACAGTATATATAAAGGTTTTTTAAAAAATGTACACTAAAAGTTTAAGATTAAAAAGTATTTTATTTTCAGGACGTTTCGGGCAAAAGCCCTTCTTCAGCTATTTAAAAAGAAAAGTAAACACAGTGCAGTAAACTTGTTGTTATTCTTGAAACAAAAAAGCTAGTTTATCAGCCAATCAGTGTCGCCTGTCACGCTGTCAAGTGCTTGTCACAGCTTGATGTAGATACAGTAGGTTTTAAAATTACAACAAACGTTTCTAAAAATACCTTGTTACATTTGTACAAAAAGGCTCCAAGCTTAGTACACATATGTAAAACAGTGCATTTGTAAAATGTACCAATGCTAATTTAAATCCCAGTGCACCACTACAATCTTATTCTGCTAGGCAAATGTTATTATTACTAATGTGATTAAATATAGTCATATGTTTTGGCCATAACTGTATTTTTTTTTTTTTTTTTTTTAAGAGTTGTTATGTTTTATGTATATTTTAAAAAATAGTATCCAATAGTCAGTTTAAAAAAAACAAAACAAAAAAAACTCTCTTTAGCTTTATTTTATGTGTATTTTTCTTCTTCTTTGATTTCTATAAAATATAGCAAACATGTTTGTTTTGTTTTTTTTCAGATTTTAGTAATGCAATTTAATAAAAATACATTTAGCAGAAAACACTCTTTTCTCGTTCGTTAGGAAATTGTACTACAGATTTACTACTAATATATAAATTTAATGATAAAAATGTTGATTTTGTCAGGTGTGGTTTTATGCTTTCTTAAGTGTGCTGACAGAAATGTGTAATAAAAAAGAGGCATAACTTTGAAGTTGAATGACAAGTTTGGCAGGCAGTGTGTTTACACAATCACACCCTATAGAAACATTCTTCATGTAAAGTGTGAAGAACACAAAAAAATGACTCATGCTATTGTTCAAAAGTATTTTTTTAAACTGTAAGTTTTCTTAGCAATGATTAATTAATGTCACAAAGCATCCACATTAAAGTATTCTTTAAATAAGAAATCCCAGTGAATTTCAATTTATAAATTGTCAGTTCATACAAACACATTTTTTTACTGTTGATCTCACCACTGCTATTACATCCGATTGACACAGGAAAGTTAAAGCAAGCTCCCACACATCTCTCAAACACACAGGAGTGCTAGCATTGGGCACATGCAGTACATTTTCATCCTGTGTGCATTAAATACCCACCTTTATTTAATACAAAATCTTATGGATTCCAAAAACATTGAACCCAAACAATGGTTGAAGAAAAATAAGTAGATTAAAAATAGTTGGAGCACAGCCTCATCCTTCGGAGCGTCCAGGTGCCACCTGCTAACAAAGAATAAAATAATAAATCTATGCGACATGTTCAACCCGGTGAACAAAAAATATTAGGCAGAGGAACATTGTATACTCCCCCCTCAAGGCTGGTGGTGGTGGTTGGGGAGGAGGTAATTCAAAAGCACGACAGGACTTTGCGAGGTAGGTTGATATACCTTATAGGTTGATGGGAACTTGCCGGTAATTGGTTTGTAGATTGACCAATGAATGTATTAGGCACTTGTTTTATATTATTGTGTGGTAATATATTCTGACCCATATATTATATTTTCTCTATCTCTCATATATATATATATATATATATATATATATATATATATATATATATATACTGTATATACACACACAGCTATTCTACCCTGTAGAATTAACTAATTTTGCTTCATAAAGTCGAATGAAACCTGCTAAATAATGTTACGTTAACAGATTGAATTACATACCGTTTTGTAGTTTTCCATTTTCTTAATGAAAAACTGGCACAAATTGAAAAATGTGACATGAAATACTGTACAACTATTATGGCTTCCAGTATACTTTTTAGTTTCTTTGATTACATGGATGTTAAAGAAAAGATCAAAATGATGTTAATATTGTAGCATTTGACCTTCTGCAAGTTCTCAGTGGGATCAAATATAACACAGGAGACAGTGTGCAGTCAAACTGCTATTTGTATTACTCTTTCAATGCTCTTTCAGCGCTCTCTCTCTCAGGATAAATGGTTTCTAGCTCTTCTTATGACTGCTCACACAGATTTAATCCAGTAGTAATATGTTCAGATACCAAGGCAGTTACCTCATTACTCAGAAGTCGTGGTTTGAATTTTAAATCGCAGATTGAGTTGACGTCTTGATCTGTATTGCATCACCACAGTTGAACAGGCCTTACAGATGTTCACAAATACAGCACTGTGATGGGTCAAGAGTACGTGTCGAATGGATTCTCTGTGATGTTGGAGAGCTTCTGAATTAGAGGGTTGTCATTTTGTCCCAAAACATCATATAGCTTTCTGTTCAGCTTCAGAAGATTTTCATCCAGCATCTCAATACCCAGCTCTCTGTGAAGATCTGCTGTTCTGGTGAAGGTTGAAACTCTTGCAGCAATCCGCAAGGTTTTGTTCTGTACTCTCTGAAGTAAGAGATGAGTTGAGTCCAAGCAGCCACTCCAGACTGGGGAAGCATAGGTCAAGTTAGGTCTGATAATTGCCTTGATGATCTTGATTTTGCTTCTTAGTGGCATGGTTCTCGTCTATAAGAGAGGGTACAAAGCTGTCAGTTTGTGGGATGCCTTCTGCTGTGTTTTTTCAATATAGTTCTTCCAGCTGAGCTTTGCGTCTAAGGTAACACCCAGATAGGCAGTACTGTTTTCCCACTGGGTTGCATCACCATTGAGGGAGAGTTGTGGGTTCTCCTTGATGTGCCTCTTGGTGAACAGTGTTGCCGTGGTTTTGCTGGCATTGAGGGCTATTCGCCAATCACTGTACCAATCCGAGAGTCTATCAAGTGAGATCTGTGGGATGATTGCAACATCATCAAAATAGAGTGCCAGCTCTGTCCTCGGTAAGTCAGTTGGAATATCATTGGTAAAAATATTGAACAGGAAAGGCCCGATGATTGATCCCTGTGGTACTCCTGCAAGGATGCATCGAGGTGTAGACCAATGATTCTCAAATGCGGCCACCAGCTGATTTTTTTTTGCGGACACGACAATCGCTGAGATGTTAAGTATTAAAATTGCTGCGTAAACGCTTAGATTTTAAGTATTAAAGTTGGCTTGTAAACGCTAGAGTGCGCACTCATTCCATTCTATAAATATTACGGTACAGTACAGGCAGAGCTGACTACATAGGCATGGTTTTCTTTCAAATCATACAGCTTATTATTCATTGGCTAACTAGTGCATGGTGTTCGGGACCGGGTAGGTTGAGATTTTTCGTGGCAGAATGTGAAAGAGTTCAAATTAAAAGTATGGATATCAGAAAGTTTTTCAAAAAATCACTGGTTGAAAATAACCCTGAATGTGATGCACACATGGTCCCAGAAGAGCCTCCTGCTGCTAAGAAAAGCAAAACAAGGAGGGAAGAAAAACGAGCATTTCAAGACAAATGGGAAAACGCAGTTTCTTGTATTTCTGAAGCCATCCAATTCAGTTTCAGAGCAAGTTTCAGTGTGCGCTGTTTGCAAGAAAGAAATTAATCAAACTAAAATGTACGCAATGCAATGTCACTATAGTACTCATGCAGGGAAAGTTGAAAAAAAAAATACCACAGTGAGTTTCAGAGGCGCAAGCTGATAAATGATGCAAAAACCGGGCTCGAAAGTCAACAGAGATGGCTCAGAGATTTTGTGAATAAAATGGATCAGATGCGGGTGGCTACTAAAGTTGCACTACTTTTGGGGAAAGCAAGGAAACCATTCAGTGATGGAGAACTCGTGAAGAACATTGTTCTGGCCATACAACCAGAAAATACACTTTTCACAGATATACCACTGAGCAACGACACAAGAGATATGGCGAATTTTCTACAAAACGAAATAGCGGGAAAAGTCGCAGCAAGCCCTTTCTTCAGCCTGTGCTTGGATGAGAGCCTTGATGTCACAAAGAAACCCAAGGTAATTGTGATCATCATTGTTTTTCTGAAGGTGTTTTGTGTCAGGTGAGCCTCAGTGATAGGCCAACTGGGAAACACATTTTTGACAATCTGTCTGGTGTGACAGCAGATGGGGCAGCGGCTATGCAAAGTGCTTGAGTTGGGGTGTTGAACAGCTTCCAGCAAAGCTGCACTCAGAAACTTTTTTTGTCACTGTTTTGCACACCAAGAAGTACTAGCCAGCAAGGCTTCAATTAAGTGTTTGGATGAGGTTGAATCGGTAGTGAAAAACAGCATCAATGCTGTCAACACCAGCTGTATCAATAAAGGGAGATTCGCAACTCTGTGCGAAATAGGCAGCAACACATAATGTGCTGCTGAATTACAACCCGGTCCACTGGCTTAGTTTTAATAACAGTGTACAGAGGCTGTTTGAGCTCTGTGAAGAGCTTGTCGAGGTTTTGAACAGTTTCCCTGGAACTGTCCCAAAAGCTACAAGATCATGGTTGTTTGCTCTTTGTTTTACCAAAGCTTGCTGCCTTGAACCTGGCGCTTCAGAAACCTCAGCTAACGATATTTGACAGCATTGAAGTGATTAATACATTCAGAACGACGATCACTGACATCGTCCTGCACCTTCAAGAGGAACAGGACTTTTCAGTTTTTGACAAGCTTAGTCAGCTTCTCAGCTGTCAGGATGAGAGTGTGCAGCGAAAGGTTTGCTTTGCTCTAACTGAATACCTGAGTATCCTTTCGGACGATCTTGAAAATCGTTTCAGTGAGGGAAACTTTTTCCGACAGTACACCTTTGTGACCGACCTATTTAGCGATTTTGGTTCAGGTTGTTCGGCTGCAAACAAACTAACAGCCTTGCAAGACAGATTAGCTTCCTTTGGCTCTTTGGATTTGAGCAATCTGAAGTACCTCATGCTGCAAATGTGCAATGATTCAAAAATGAAAACATACTTGTCAGCCCGGTGTCACAGTACAGGACTTCTGAAGTAATGTACATGTGTTTGAGGACAACTACAAACCCTTAGCTATAGTTGCTTTGATTTTTTGTCCCTGTTTCCTACCACTGTGCTGTGTTAGAGGGCATTCAGTGCACTGCATTTTCAGAAGAACATGTACCGAAACCGTCTCATTGATGCGAGCCTGGGAGCTTCCCTTCTAGTTTCACAGGAGACCCATGATCCTGCAGACTTTCCATTCAAAGAGCTCCTGAACTGATTAACACCATGGATCAATGGATGTGTTAAAACCCAGAACTTTAATTTCATCTCCACACTTTTTTTATTTTATTTATTTTTTAGCAGTAAAACAAGTTAAACATTAATGTTTTATTTTTTGTTCTTAAACGGGAGTGTTTTTTTTACTATTATCATTATTATTACTGGATTGGTTTTTTTGTTTGTTTGTTAAAGAGAAAGACATTTTGGACACATTTGCAGATAAGTTTTTTCATTATTATTTGAACTTTTATTATGTAAAAAAGTTTTTTTAGTTAGTTCAGAATTGTTGTACAGACATCCATCTTGTACCTAGAAAGCAAAATAAACAACAGAAAAAACAAGAACATGCAAAGCACCTTATTTGTTTCTATTGTGTTGTCCAGTAAGAATAGAGACAATTTTACATTATGTCTGAAAAA
This sequence comes from Acipenser ruthenus, assembly GCF_902713425.1. Taxonomy (NCBI): domain Eukaryota; kingdom Metazoa; phylum Chordata; class Actinopteri; order Acipenseriformes; family Acipenseridae; genus Acipenser; species Acipenser ruthenus. The sequence continues at coordinate 49,702,702 of NC_081194.1, read as the reverse complement.
CTAAAATAAATTAATAAATTACAATGATTGGATGTGTATATGTGCATATTTATTTGTTGTTCCTAAAGTTAATTTAGTAATGAAGGTTTTAAGGGAAAACAATATGAGTGCGGCCACCAGCAAGAGTTAGTGGCTGCACTCTGAGGCCACCAAAAAAATTGTTGAGAGAACTCTTGGTGTAGACCTTTCTTCCTGTATTGCAAAATGGAAAGTGCATCCAGTCAAATAACTGCTCACCAAGCTAACCAAATAGTTTGGAACGTTGAGGCTTATCATCTTGTGGAGAAGACCTGTATGACACACATGATCAAAAGCTTTGGGCACATCTAGAAAGACTATGCCCGTTGATTTGTTGATGTTGAACCACTCGTAGCAGTTGGTGATTGGTAGAATGTTCTTTTCTAAACCCAAACTGCTCGTTAATAAGCAGTTTGTTGCAATTAGCATGATCACTGAGGTGAGAGACCAGACAACAGGCTTATAGGGCGATAGCTCGTGGTGTCCCGCAACGGCTTTCCAGCCTTGTGAAACACAATGACTTTAGCTTCTTTTCACAATTTAGGGAAGTGCTGATGTTAGAAGCATGCATTGAAGATCTCAGCCAGATGTTCAAAAGCTTTGGATGGCAGCATCTTGATTACCAAGTTGGTGATTCTGTCATTGCCAGGGGCTTTCCCGTTGGGCAGCTTCAGTGCTAATGCGAGGACTTCTGCAGCTGTACAATGGGTGGCACTGTCTGCTTCCACTTCTCTCTCCACTCTAAGCATCAACTGTCTGGCTGGATTAGGTGTGAATGAGGCTTCTCATGAGTCAGCTAGGACTTCTGCCTTATCCTTAGAGCTACATGCAAGATGCGTTTTTCCCTGGATTAGTGGATTTGGTTCTTTCTTATGAGTCAGGCAGTGAGTCATCCTCCACAAAGAGTTGTCTGCCTCCTCCAGCTCAGCAACAGCAGCCTCCCACTTTTCCTCTCTGTGGTGCTGTATTTGTACTTTAAGTAGTTTATTGAGGTGATTATACTTCTTCAGTATATCCAGTGTCTAGCATTGCTGCCATTTGTGCGAGCTCGGTTCTTATGACTGTTTGATGCCATCCAGCAGGTCATAAATTGAACAACAAGTTGGCTTCAATTGTGGGACACAAGTCTCAATGGTTTCCTGGATAGATGCTGTAAAGAGACCTACATCCTGCTCAATGTCTTTTATGGAGTCCAGGGGAGTGAGAAATATACAGTTGATTAGTTTTTCCTGACAGTGCTTCCAGTCTTCTTGCTCGGTTAATAGTTCTCTAGCTCGTGGCCAACCATCACCATCACTGGATTATGGTCAGTGAGGGCTGCCAGTGTCTCTAGTTCAACAGATTGGCAACAGTTCTTTAGTAGCATGATGTCAAGGATGTCAGGTTTGTGGTTCGTGCAACAACAAAGTCATTTTTTCTTGAGTGGGCAAGAAGAGCCCGTCCCTTTGTGTTGGCTACTCGAGAATTCCAGAACTGATGTCTAGCGTTGAGATCTCCTCCTATTACGGTCGGAATATTGGAGTCAAGCAGGATGGTCAAATCTGCCATCTGTAGTTTTGTTTTAGGAGCTGAATAGACTGCAATCAGCTGCAATGGTCCTACTGGTGTTTGGACCTGTATGCCAATTGCTTCTAATTTCTGTAGCTGCCGTAAAGCAATTTCATGATGATGAAGCTTCGCATTGACTATCACTGCTTTACCCCCTCCACTAGTTGCTCCTGTACGGTCCATTGGATAAGTATTAAAATTAGCAAGGCTTAGCTTATGGTTTGTCTGGAGGTGAGTCACTGACACGAGTGCAGCGCTGATATCAGCTGATTCTAGTAAATCTATAAGTTTAGCTGTTTTCTTAGGAACACCATTGGCGTTCCACATACAGCATGCCATTAGCTTTGGTCACTCCGCTCTCACACACACCGGGTTAATCAAGACAGCACCCAAGTAAAAGAGGGAGAGAGATAACATGCACCCGCTGACAACAGGCAGTTGCGGGCTAACCAAGACGGCACTTAAGAGAGAGAGAGCGATAACATGCACTCGGCACACATTCTATAGACATCGACTTACATGCTCCCACAGTCACTCACACTTAACACTTTAGGCAAGCATTTAAAAGTACAATCCCATCCCTCTCTCCAGTCACTGATACAGTCCATGTTGCCCGCTGTCTGGACGTGGCTATACCTTTATATATATAAAGAGAGAGAGAGAGAGAGAGAGAGAGAGAGAGAGAGAGAGAGAGATATCTTTAGAAAGCTATGTAAACAATAACACATAAACACTTGTGTTTGAAAATATGCCAGTTGCCGCTCCTGTAGGTCACATGGTCTGACTGCAGCTTTACCATTGGCATGATGTGCACCAACTTTTCTTCAACAGCATACAGTTTAAATATCTACAAAACTGAAGGACAAAATACAAAGCCTTAATAGAAGAAAAGAGGGGTGGGGTAGGAAAGTGGATTTTGAAACCTTGGCTAACACTCCATTAAATGATTTAACAGAATTACAGATTATATAAAAAGCTAATTAAAACACGCAAAAACACAGATAATTCAACAGCATAGTGTGCCATATATTTGTTATAGCTAGAATGTTTCTATTTTTTTCAGATGAATGAAACATGAAAATGTATTCCACTGTATTAAGCTTAAACAATTATTTATATTAAGTTTGGTCATGTAAAACGTACTTGTACAGTCTAAAGCCACTCTATAATTTATAATGTCTTTCTTGAAAGGCAGTTAAATTTATCATCCATGAAAAGTCCAATATTTTGCTATGGTATTCAAATAATAAGGAACTTAAAAGTGAGTACAACATTAAAATAAATACAACTTTTATATGTATTGGCTTTTAAAGGAAGTTACATTTTATGAGAAACTTTGAATATGCATTATCTGACCCATTAACAGCAAATGTAAATGTGAGATATTTTATATATGGGTTTGGATGTGTGTTAAGTATGAGCAGACTTGAGGAATGATAACAGTTTCAAACTTTCATGTAATAAAATCCAATAAGTGATTTTTTTCTTTACTCTTTTTCCTTTGATGTTAGACCCATTTCAGCTGGTCTGGCAGTCTAGAGTAATAATATATTTTGTCTAACTCAAGAAAATGACTTTCAAAAGTTCACCTCTTATGGTTTGTTTTTAGTCCACTGTGGTCGAGCAGATGTTGTAAATTAAGTCATTTTGTAGAAATGGGAGCACAATTTACATTGTTTTCAACCAAAATAGTACTCAAACAATTATTCTGCCAAATCCTGTGTTTGTTGGCTTACCATATCATTTCAACCATTGTTTACTTTGTTGTTAGCAACACATCTGATGTTTCATTAACTCTCAAATGTTGAATCATGCTAAGTTGTTAATGCAATTATTTCTTAAATATTAAACTTTTAAACAGATGGCATATTTTTTAAAGCTACACTTTAACCCATTTTAAAATACAAATGCATTCTTAATACATTATTGTGGCTGAAATGCCTCATACTCCCCAATAGTTTGTTTAAATGTGTTAAGTAAATAAAGTGGTGGCGGATACCTCTTGTTTACATTCCGACTGCTTTTGTAATCCCAACACTCTGACAAGTTTGTTGTGAGAGGTATCTAAAATAAAAAATAAAAAATCTTTATTGCAATACATTGCCCTGGAGCAAAGGAGCAGGGAATAAGGTTCGTTTTTACCCAAACAAACTTTATTAAAATATAGAAATTGCACAAGAGCAGTAAAAAGGTAAACAGTGACTATTCACCATCATTTTGGTTTTTGCACAACTGTTTGAAACAAAATATTTTAAAACTATGAGAAATGTCAACTGGAATAAAAACAGAAGTAAGTCTATTAAAGAGCACATTTAACACTGAGATTCTGACATGCCATCCTTTTCGGACACTTAAAAATTACTGTGTGTTGTTTACCACGATAGATTTTACCAAGGTTGTACTATACTAGTTTACCATGGTTTGCCATGTTTTTCTTTAATATGCTTTATTATTCCTCTCTGGGCTTTACAATCCTTTCCTATACATTACCATGCTTTATTACACTTTTCTATGCTTATATATATGGTAAACCTTTAAAAGGGTGTGTCCATGGCTGTGTGGTTGGGCTGCTATTTTCCTATGCTGATCTAATTTGGAGCATACGGAAAGCAGTTAAGTAGCAGCACTGAAGAGTTAAGCCGTCTCTACAGTGCAGGTGCAGGCTGGCCAGAGTGCATTAACCCTGACCTGGAGAAGCCACCCCCTAACTAAAGTGAAGGAATTATAATCAGTTGTTTCTTTCATCTAGAGTTCTTTACAGAAGAAGGAATGTCAGTCATGTTGACCCGACCAACATGTATTAGGAACAAAATACAACCTGTTTTGTGTCTGTACCCAGATTTGACCTGAAACCTTTAGAAGTGAAAGAGCTCAATTCAACATAAGCCACTATCCACCATGGATGTAAATAAGAGTCACCTGAAATTGTGCCAGATATTTGAACAATGGCACCAGTCTTGTGAATCCTTTATTTTATTATTATTTTATTTATTTTTTCCCTGGAAAAGATTAGAAAGACAAATGTTTAGAAATGCCAACAGGTTGATGGCCTCTCTGTCTATTTAACACCTGCACCCTGAAAGGAATGTGACCCTGCCACTGAAAGGGCTGCTATACAAAACTCAAACAAGTTCTGTGTGTGTAGAGCAACTTTACCCATTTTCTGTGCCACCGATCCCAACACCTTGGCACTGGCCCAGGACTGTACTACTGTTGGCCTTCAGCAGTGTTTACCCAACTGTTCTCCGAAGTTAACAAAAAAATCCTTTAAAATTATAACTTGTAGATACACAGCTGACATGCAAGGACAGCAGCAGAACATTACTTGTGGCCTCCTAAAGTAAATATGAAGCAAGCTATAGATTTATGTGGCATTCCTTGGAATTTTAATCCTCCAAACAAAAAAGATAAGTGTAGGCAGTAGAAAAAGGGCTAATATTAGGCTTGGTTGCAGCAGTCTCACATGACCTGCCACAAAAAAAGAGCATCCATTTTTAGGACTTTATGAGGATTTATGGAAGAGTGCACAAATGAGTCTGGCATCAAGTCCAAAATAGCAGCCCCTTTGTCCTTCCGTATCAGTTAAACTGTGGGAATTGGGTCGCACCTGCAAATACCTAGCTGGCTGATAAACAATGTTTTTTTTTTTTTTTAACTTTAGAAATGTCCAATTTCTCATTCACTATGTATATGTATAATGAAGCCCTTACAGCAACCAGCCAGAATATCCAATGTACTGTCCAAAATTTGACAAAGAGCAAATGCATCTCAGTTAGTTAATGATAAGTTCTGTCAATTAGATCTGAAACAAAAACACATTGGAAATGTGAAAAAAACGCCAAGTTATCAAAAGTTCCCAGCCATTTAAAGTAGGGATATCAAAAACACAAGTCAATTTTGAAGAAACCATTGGGGCAACCTTGCCCAGCACAAAGCAAATAGGCACAACTGTCAAAGCGGTGGGGGTGATAATTGACACAAAACCCAATAAATACACGTTTGCACATGTTTTTGGCAGGGAGGATTTTAACTCCCTACCAGATTGGTTACTCTATATATATATATATATATATATATATATATATATATATATATATATATATATATATATATATATATATGATGCACAATGAAAACGCACCAGTCTTTACATCAGTTTTACATCAGTAGTTCATAGGGCACATACATAATGTTATTTGCATTTTAAATAGTGAGCACATAGGTTTGTTGATTGTATGAGTACTATTGTCCCTTGGGATAACAAAATACTGAGCTCAAGTCATGTGATTTCATAAATATGCCAGGTGCTCAGTGTTATATATATATATATATATATATATATATATATATATATATATATATATATATATATATATGTGGAGTGGAGTAGTGGTTAGGGCTCTGGACTCTTGACCGGAGGGTCGTGGGTTCAATCCCCGGTGGGTACACTGCTGCTGTACCCTTGAGCAAGGTACTTTACCTAGATTGCTCCAGTAAAAAAACCCAACTGTATAAATGGGTAATTGTATGTAAAAATAATGTGGTATCTTGTAACAATTGTAAGTCGCCCTGGATAAGGGCGTCAGCTAAGAAATAAATAATAATAATAATAATAATAATATATATATATATATATATATATATATATATATATATATATATATATATATATATATATATATTAGATGCCAGCACTACAGAGATGTTTCAGTCCATTTAATCATAAGAACATAAGAAAGTTTACAAACAAGAGGAGGCCATTCAGCCCATCTTGCTCATTTGGTTGTTAGTAGCTTATTGATCCCAGAATCTCATCAAGCAGCTTCTTGAATGATCCCAGGGTGTCAGCTTCAACAACATTACTGGGGAGTTGGTTCCAGACCCTCACAATTCTCTCTGTAAAAAAGTGCCTCCTATTTTCTGTTCTGAATGCCCCTTTATCTAATCTCCATTTCTGACCCCTTGTTTCTTTTTTCAGGTCAAAAAAGTCCCATGGGTCGACATTGTCTATACCTTTTATGATTTTGAATGCTTGAATCAGATCACCACGTAGTCTTCTTTGTTCAAGACTGAATAGATTCAATTATTTTAGCCTGTCTGCATACGACATGCCTTTTAAACCCGGGATAATTCTGGTTGCTCTTCTTTGCACTCTTTCTAGAGCAGCAATATCCTTTTTGTAACGAGGGTACCAGAACTGAACACAATATTCTTGGTGAGGTCTCACTAATGCATTGTAAAGTTTTAACATTACTTCCCTTGATTTAAATTCAACACTTCTCACAATATATCCGAGCATCTTGTTGGCCTTTTTTTTTATAGCTTCCCCACATTGTCTAGATGAAGACATTTCTGAGTCAACATAAACTCCTAGGTCTTTTTCATAGATTCCTTCTCCAATTTCAGTCAATTTCATCTCCCATATGATATTCGTCCCAGGCAATGTTAAATAGGAAACACTTCTTAGAGGTTGCCACTGCCAAAGAGAAAAGACAGTCCCGCTAAATAAAAGTCTACATCCCAAAAGTGTGTCAATTAGTCATACTTTATTCATTGAAACAAGGTAAAAACAGGTATGCTGGCGTGTTTTGACATGTTGTCTTCATCAGAGCGTATTGAAAGCAGGACTCATTAGACCTATTAAATGCACCCGGTACTCATTGTTATTTAACACCTTATCCAATTACTAGAAATAGTAATCTAGCAATCAATGCATTCAATTCACATTGCATGTACTTAACAATCTGCTATATAGTGTAGTGCTCCACAGCAGGAAGAAATGGAGATGGCACAGGATGCAGTTTAAAGCAGTGAAAACTTCTATTTTTATTGAAGTGTTGGAACAGCAGGCAAATGGACGCTCGCTTATTAAATGGTTTAGCTCAGATAGACAGCTCCAGGACACAGTTACATGAAAACCACAACACAGGCAGCTCCTAAATAGTGATCTCCCCCGAGCCCTATTGGCTCACACACACAGAGGTACATTTACATACACACGGTCCAATCGCTCAGACCCTCGGTCCCGCACCGGGCTTCCTGGGACCGCTGTCCCCCTCCACACAGCAGGGCAGAGGCTAGCTAGCACAGCCCCGACAGCAACCTCGGAACCCGTCTGCTGTTTGGCGAGGGCTGGGTGCTACAGCCACGGCGTGGGGCACTCACTCTAGGGCGGTGATGCTGGGCTCTCTCTCTGGGGCTATGATGGTGCAGGGCTCTATCTCTCGGGCTCTGGCGGTGCGGGGCTCTCTCTCTGGGGCTCTGGCGATGCTGAGCTCCCTCTCTGGGCCTCTGGAGGTGCGGGGCTCTGGGGCTCTGGTAGCGCAGGACGACAGGAGGTACTCTTTCGCTGACGTTGCTGTGCAGTCTCTCACTGGCTGCAGTGGGCGTGCTGTCACTGACAGTGTGGGGCACTTTCTCTTGGGCGGCGCGGGACACTCTCTCCCAGGGGGCGCAGGACACTCTCTCTCAGACGGCAGTTGTGGAGCGGAGCTCCATGGTGGCAACTGCGGTGCAGGGTTCTCTTTCTCAGGTGGTAGCGCTGGGCACTCTGGTGATGCTGGGCTTTCTCTCTGGGGCTCTGGTGCTGGCAGCATAGAACGCCTCCTCTTTGGCGGCGCGGGGTACTCTCCCTCCGGCGACATGGGACTCTCTGGCAGTGGCTGCGGTCTCTCTAGCAGTGACTCGACGATCACCTGGATGACCTCATCCCACTCCCTCTCTGTGCGCCGCGGCTTCTCCTGGCACCACAGCCCCAGCTGTGCTCTCTACCGCTCGTCCGGTGCGGGGCTCTGTGACTGTGTATTCTAGATCTGCTCTGTTTGTAAGTATAGTTTACCACCTGTATTTAATAAAACGATGTTCCTTGCCTGACATAGTAGTGTGGTCTAGTTTATATTTTCCTTCTAGTATTCTGCCTGGCTGATCTCACCCTGATCAGAAAGAACGAGTGCCCCTCCCGGGTGCTACATATGTTCAGCAGCAATCTGCTACATAAATTAAACTCGGATGTCCTGCAATATATGTATGCATGGATAAAAGTGCCTGGGGTCTGCAAAGATCTGCAAAAAAATATGTCTGGAGAAAAAGAAAGAGGAGATGGACGTTTTTACCTTCCTTTGGCAACTTATTTCTCTTACTGTATGACAGGTATTTACTTTTTTTCTACATTTCACGTAAGAGTGTTGGGAACTACAAATTAAAAATGAAATGGTGCTTTTGGCTGATTTACTTTTGCTGTGCCAATACCCTGAAAACAAGTAAACTATCCATGCTGTATAGATAGCCATCATCATCACTGGCAGTTCTCGCGCTTCACTGTAACTTGGCACGAGGAACTACTGTTCCTCTCAATATAATAGTATATAATAGTCTATCATTAGGGACCTCAGGCCATGCAAATTCAAAATGGTATTTCCTAACCCTCACTTTGCTGCTTTCATTAGCGTTGTATGTCTTGCAAGTAATACTGTGTGAACTGCATGGACCAATGTGGCAATGTGTTTTTGAAAGATCATCTTTCCAAGGCAGAAAAGCAGAAGGCTGTTGTTGAATTGCACTGTTAGTGAGACAGCTATATCAAAAGAAGGAGCTATTAACTGATGGCTCATATATACTGTAACTGAATACTGTTTAAAAACCATGCAGGTTTCATCGCGTGCATAGGACATATGGTACAACATTTTTTTATCTTTAATAGTAGTTCCTGAATACTATCTTAGTTTTTGTCATCTATTATAAATAATATGCCATGTGTTGGGTGTCTGTTATTATAAGATACATAATTTTGTCCGAACTGCACAAGATTACATCACTTTTACAATAAGGAGAAGATAATATGTGCCCTATTAAAGTGGTTGTTGCTAACAAAATACTTCCAATCCCACGTAGTGTGAAACCACGTACCTGGATCAAGACAAAATGCATGATGGCCATTCATAAGCCGACGAAATAACAAACAGCCGCACCTGCGTGAAGGTTTCACTTCTGCAAAGAGCGTTTCTGTTTATTTTGTTTAGCCATATTTTTGTTGCTTGAGACACACCATGAGCCAGATTGGAGCAAGGGTGAGGAAACATTTGCTCTAATCAACATTTGGGCCGATGGTTCAATCCAGAGAAGCTTGGATGGAAGCGTCCATAACAAGCTGCTTCTGGGGCATTGGTATGCGCATTGTATACTTGTGTCTGTCACCCAGGTCAACCCTGCTTGATCAAAAGCAGTGTGAAATCGCGTAGCCGACCCACATGACACTGGGTTCGACCCGGGTAGGTTCCGTCCCTGGTAGAGCATGCCAGTGTGAAAGGGGCTTCAGTTGCTGAAAACCAGGTAATTCATTAGGGGCTATAGCTGGTTCATTACTAACAAGAAAGAAGGCCCTGAAGGGATGGGGACAATTTCACTCTCCAGGTAAAAAGACCAGGAAAGTGCAAGAATATCAGAAGCATTTTTAACCTATTGTAGTACCAGAAATCATATTTTTTAAATGAAAATATACATTTCATATCACATTTTGAAATAATTTTGTCAGCTACAATCAATTTAACTTATATCATAAGCACGGGGAGGATAAGTTAGGGTACATCAATATGTTATGTCATTTTTTTTTAATTGAGCTTTTAATTGCAGCAGGAGGTAATAGGTTTCTAAACTGAAGTTTCTAATTCTAATCTAATTTTTAGGAATTACAATGGACGCCTTGGTTAAGTATACATTGAGGATCTATTTTAAACTAAAAAAAATTACACAAATGAAGGAGACACACATCAAACCTGTTACCTGTTGTTTTTAACTGAATGTGGTTTGAACCTGTTAAGCAGGGAATAAACTGATACAACCTGCATCTTGCTAGGTTGTCACACTACATTCATATAAACATGATATACATTTTTAGCATGAATGCTCTTTTTCAGACTGAATTTTCTGGGGAATTACATTTGGTAAAAGCACTATTGTTATTCCATGCAAAGTGGTTTTATAATATTTTGCGCCCTTTTTATAAAAATTGTTTAATAATTGTTTTTAAAGAGTGGAACGTGAAAATGAACTCTTCTCAAACATTTAAGAAAAGGAGCAAAGCATTCCTTACAACAGTCCTTAAAACATTATGAAAAGTATGCCCCCTTGTGTGTTTAATACTACTGATCCCACTCCACGTGATGTGCTTTTTGGTGTGGTGCCCAGGGATATCCCCCCGACTGTGTTGTATCCTGACACCTTGGCCTTGGCATGCGTATTGGCCACTCTCCTAATGTAGTCGGTTATGGAAACAGGCTGCCCCACCATCATATGTTCATTAAATTAAGGTTCTAATGCAAATGTTCACTCAGGGGATCTACTGAAAAATGTTATACAGTATTGCAACCTTTTCTATGAAATGCCGAGTCCCTTCTCTTCCACTCAGTTCCCTTATCTTTTTTTTTTATCTGTACTACATGCTTTTTACTAAGACCTTGTTATTCTTTTTCCAGTTGTTATATTGTCTGTTTAAAATGTATTTTACTCTACATACCATGTTAGTGTATCAGTAAATAAAGCATGTCAGCCTCCTGAGGCAGGATTCACACCTCTGACCTTGAAGCCCAAAGGTTACCCTGTGCCCTTCTAAGCCTCCTATAACACACCTGTTTAAAGTCACACTCAGTCCAATGGTGGGAATTCTTGTGCAAAGAACAGTTTGCTGGTATAACAAGCTGGGTGAGGTGGCTTATCTGAAATCCACCCCGGGGATGTTTACCCTTTGTACACTTCAAGAGTTCACACTTTTCCAGAAAACTGACAAATCTATGTGAAATGTAAAACATTTAGTTACCTTCCAAAATGACTTTTTGATAGAGATCTCGGCTCTGCTTTCCATCATTTTCTTGCCTGGATCCTGGGAAGAGTGTGAGCACAGGCCCGTCTAGACTGCAGCTGTTCCAGGGCTGTAATAGGCCTATCCAGCTCCAGCTGAGATAGTCTCGGAACATACTGACAATCCTAATTTGTTCCATTTGTAACAGGCATGTGTTATCTATTAAAATAAAAGCACTTAAACAAAACATTAACAGTGTCCATAGATACATACATATAGTAGACAGATACACAGATTAGATAGTGATTCATGGAAACTAGTGTACTGCTATGGCCAAAAGTGTTGCATATCCTAGAATTGTAGGATTGACACATAACAATAAAAAATAGAGAAACACTGTATGAACATATTTTAGATTTTTTATTTAACAATTTGTAATCAAAGAAACTACAAAATGATATTGCAAAAGTCTACTGGAAGCCATAGTAGTAGTACAGTATTTCATGAATGCTAAAACCTTCCATATGAAGTGCAATGAAGGCTAAATGTGTTTTTCCGAGAAGGTATGGCTCTTCCCCATGGCTTGCTTTGAAGTTACAAAATCATATTACAATTACAAAATATGTAAAAATTATGCTTATATAGCTTAAATCTGCTCATTACCGCTTCTAATTGTCACCTTTTGGTTTAGTTTATTCTCTTTGTGCCTGCATGGCCAGCACAGGTACATCTCAATAGTGCAGCACTAATACAAAAAGAGACCTAAGTAGACCATACTCAGTAAATGACAATATTACTAACTGATGTCTTTTCATGTTAGATTTCGAAATGTAACATTTTTCATTTTTTGTCAGTTTTTCGTTAAGTATATGGAAAACTACAAAGCGGTATGTAATTTAATATGTTAACGTAACGTTATTCAGCAGGTTTCATTCGACTTCAAAAAAGAGGCAGGCTTGTTCAAGTTTTAATAGAGCTTTTAACATTTTTACCCTGCAGGGGGTAACAATCTATAACAGCAGTGCATCACACAACACTGCCCGTTACACAAACTCGTTCAAGGTAATAGATTTGTATGCGGCATATTACCATGGATTATATTTATAATATGTAGTGCCAAGTCAGTAAGAAAAAGGCTTCCTAAAAGCAGAAACTTCAAGGTATATGAATGTTCATGCAATTCCCTCCTCCTAACACAGCAGCTGCTGCCTACAAAGATAAGAGCTGTACCTCTTTAATGTCTTGAATATAAATCTGAGTAAGGGTTGTTATCTTCTTCGACTTTCAGGCTGTATGGAGTGGAAGAGTTAATTTCCCCTCTGGTTGGTCCCTGTCACTGGCTGCTGGCCAAACCCGGGGGCGGGGGCCTGGGGGGGGGGGGGTCTTTGTGCAGGAGTCAGGCTCGGATGGAAGTCCCCAGGGTACGTACCTGAAAATAATACTGGGATGTCCTACTTCTGAGCACACATGGGACGGTACACTGCTGTGCTACCTCTTTAGTCCATGTGTCTTGCTTTTCTGTACAAAGACTAAACAAGAGCAAAATATGTATGTATGCAGCTTCATCAGCAATAACCTGAAATATAGTGTGCGGAAAGACCATTCTGAGTCCTGGGTTATTACTTATGCAATCGTTATGTTCGCGGACGCCAAAATTTCATAACAAATTTGAAGCTAGCTCTAAAAGAAAAGACAAATGTTTCGACTAATACCATCATCAACTGGAGTTTCAGATACAAAAATACATATTAATTATGCTATTAACAATTATAAATGTGTTATTAAAGGCTTTCACAAGGCACGGTGGCGTAGTGGTTAGCGCTGCTGCCTCACAGCGCCAGGGTCCTAGGTTCGAATCCGGCCTAGGGTACTGTCTGTGGAGTTTGCATGATCTCCTCGTGTTCGTGTGGGTTTTCTCCGGGTACTCCCACAGTCCAAAGACATGCTGTCCAGGTTGATTGGTCACTCTAAATTGCCCTTTGTGTGAGTGTGTGTGGTGCCCTGCGATGGACTGGTGTCCTGTCCAGGATGTAGTCTCGCCTTGCACCCTGTGTATGCCAGGTTAGGCTCCTGCTCACCGCGACCCTGTAAAGGAGTAAGTGGTTAATGATAATGGATGGAAGGTTTTGACAATTATGAATACGAAACAGTTTATTACAGTGACATTTTAAGGGCATTATTAGTGTAAAGCTGTAATGTCATGTTATAAAGTAATTATAAGATTACTGACAGTTAAGCATAAAATAGCTCAAACTGGACTTATAAGGCTCTAAACATATCTTGGGGATGTGGGGATTGCTAAACCTTGAGGCAGCGGCCAAATTGCATGGCATACAATTTACTTTACATAACCATTTTATTATAGAGACAAAAAATCCAACTATAAAAAAAAATGGACAATTATTAACAAATTAGAAAGAAGGTAGGCTTAGATCAGCAAGTTTTTTTTTTTTCGTTGTTTTGTTTTGTTTAGGCTTTTTTGTGTGTGTGTATTGCGAGTATCTGTTTCTTCTTGAATTGAGTAGATCTTGTGATACCATTCTGTAGTTCTCCGTTTTAAACACTCATAAATCATAAAATGTAGTATTATTTTAGTCATACTTTTGACAAATGTTTCAACGTGAAGCATTTATCAAGTCTTATACGTCTAGGAAGTTTCTAGTACTAATATAATACAAAAAAGCAAAAATAATGATCACAACAAAAATGTAGGTAGCACACTATGATAACAGCGCTATTATTTCGTGTCCTTTTTCATTTTGAAATGGATTTACAAGTAATGTCAAAGTGCTTTGTGAATGAGTGACATTTTATAGTAATATTTTAGATGTCATGCAGCATAAGAACTGTAATATGAATTATTATTATTTGTTTATTTAGCAGACGCCTTTATCCAAATCGACTTACAGAGACTAGGGTGTGTGAAATACAATTACGTCTCACCCGAAAGACGGAGCACAAGGAGGTTAAGTAACTTGCTCAGGGTCACACAATGAGTCAGTGGTTGAGGTGGGAGGTACTAATTCTATATCTTCTTATCACAAGATTTGCAACCGGAAGGAAGTGTACAGTATTTCTGTCTCAGTAAGATGGCAGGGTTTGACGCATTTTGACCACTGATATTAATTGAACTGGCACTATCCCCTCCTTCACCCTCCAGGTGTTCCACGTTTGGAATGTGCATTTCCAAAATCTAGAAAAGTTTAGTAAGAGGACGGTATAATGACATCAACATTCTAGAAAAAGAATGTTCCATTGTGGGTGCCAAATATACATTGTAACATAACCATTCTATTCCGAAAATGTTTATTGAGTATTCCACCTGTATGATCCCCTTTGACCTGGACATGCCATTTCAGCACGGAGAATCTGCCATGGATGAGATTTATTGATTGCAATTGTAGATGGTTTAATGAACTGTGATGGGCACTCAGGGCCCGATTACTGTGATGGGCGCTCAGGGCCCGAGCGAATAATAAATTTTGCCAGAGGCCTCGTCCGTGGGTGAGCAAAGGCTACCTGCATAAGGCCGGCTGGAAAAACATGAATGGTAGCATGCATCCCAATGCCGCAGCTAGACAAGGCCGCCAAACCATGAATGAAAAATAATAATGATTAACGCATCCCACAGTGGCGCATTGAAAATGAATGCAAATGAAAGCTGAGACACAGCCCGTCCCCTGGAGCATGACTGTGCCCGGGGAAAGAGCCCAGCCTCTCCAGCCCGACAACGCACCCCGCAGAACTAAATACAAACCGCTCAGCACTAAGGTAAGGAAAAAAAAATACTTAAAATTTTTAGGGGGAAACCTCAGGCAATCCGTGGCTGAGGGCAGCCCTTCCTCCAGGATCTAAGTGGTCAACTCCCGTTTCGGCCACCCAGCGCTTGACTGAGTGGCCGAAACAAAAGAAGCGACATGAGAGAATAGCACACAGAGCATTTATGCGCTTGCTGATGATGTGTTGGTTAGAGGATTCTTCTGCAGAAAAGCAACCAAGTTTACAATTCAGGTAGTATTATGTGTATCTCACTGGACATTTCATTCCTTTTTTAAATGTATGACATTTCATCTCCGTCAACCCTCACAAATGTAGTGTGTTGTTACAGGGACATACGCACACATGTGATTGCTGGTGGGTGGGTGCACGTGACTTGTGCACCCTATTGTACTTACTGGAAGCTCCCAATCGGGGCTGAACTGAATACTCTAACTCCAATGCACAGAATTTTACAGTCTTGGCTAACAGTTATTGTCAGTATGCAAAAATCTTATAATTTTTCAGGAACAGGACCCATAAAAGTAAAAGTTGATCAAATTAAAAATGTAAGGCTAAATTAAAGTGTACAAAACAAAAAAATTAAGATTATAAAGGTATAAATGTAAATGTAAGTATATAAGATGAAATAATACTAGTGTTCAGAGCACAACTAATTAAGTTATGAAATCGATGTTATAAATTTGGGTAGTGATTTTGGACTTAATTTCTTTATGCAGCTGATCACATTTTTATTTTTCAGATGGAGATAACCTTAAATATATACATCTATTTCCTAACAATAATATTGCACCCCCATTTATTTCTATTTCTCTTTGTGTGGAGTGGAAGACTCACTATATGGATGTAATATGTAAGTATATTTACTATATTGTACATGACTTATGTCTTACTAGTTGATCATTCAAAGCAGAAACAGTAGGTATTTCAAACACCGTCTGTCTTCAGTCTTACCGGGGTTTACGTTTATTAACCTACTAACACAGAGAACACTGCAAAAACAAGGGGAGACAATGTAACGGTCCTTTGCTGCCATCTGGTGGCAATAATATATATAACACAAACACAGACTCCAAAAGACAAATCATGCCTGGCTGCATTTTCCTTATTTTATTGTTTTACACCAACAAAACACCTTGCCAACATTTTGTTATGGTTAACATTTCTTAGAGAATAAGCAGTAGAGGTACTTTATATTTGTCTGGTGTCATGGTAACTATTTTTCTTTGAATGTGAATCTGTACTAGCAAGGGAGACTGTTGTCTCCAAGTAAAGTATTATTATTTATTTATTAGCAGACGCCCTTACCCAAATGCACACTGTAGTTATAGATATTACAGTATATGGTTATTGGGTCCATCTTATTCATGTGAAAATAAAGTACATTGGAATCGTTCAATTAACTTCACCAAAGTATATCAAGCTGGTCACACAAAGAGAGCTTGTATATGCAGTGCTCACCATTACTGTGTAAATTTGTCTCATACTGATCTGCTGATGTAATACTCTTGACACCTCCTTAATTAGTGCTTGTTATTTCATGATAGTAAAAAGACACTATAAAAAGGTGTGCAGAAATGGTAGAAGAGTTTTTCAATTGCGAATGTTCTTGCTACTTTGTGGGCTATTAATCATTCTCAAGGGGAAGAAAATGACCCTCTGATCCAGTCAATTGGAAAATGCCTAAGATATTCCTTTTGGAGAATTCCCACCTTGATCATTGTGCTGTGAGGATAAGCACCCCCACAAGAACAGAACAGGACCAGGGTGCGTTTATTTTTTTGATAGGTTCAATTTTAATGCACCAGTAAAATAATTAAGATGTCTTTGAACTGTTTTCAGATTGTATGGAAATTGTACACAGAAAAAAGTGCACCTAAATAATTTGCACCGTCTGTGTATCTTAGAAGCCATTCCCTTTTATAGCCAAGGATAAGCATATTCTTATTTGAATTATTATTATTATATATTTTTAAATTAATAATTTAATTTATCAAATATAACTGAATACAACATATTTTGTCATTGCCTTAGTAACCAATTCAATTATTTCATTCTTTTTAAGTACATTCTTGTTTTGGGAGGGTTTACTTCTTTACTTTTACTTTAGGAGGGGCCATTTTGACCTTATTTTAAAACATGTTTACTCATGAATTCCAAAAAAACTTGAATCTTCCTACTCCTGGTAAATGTTTTCTTTAGCTTATAGCCTTATATGAGATTACACTCAAAGCACTTTATCTATATTTTTTGAAAAGAAAACACACACGCCTAGAAGGACCAAGGGGTAATTTTGACAACCTCATAGTACTGTATTACTGTCTTTGAACAGTATTTGAAAATGGCATTTACCTTTGAATGCAGTAATTGTTTTTTTCACAGTGACAATGACAGTTAAAATTAAGGAAAAGTTTTGGAAAAGCTGAAAAACATCCAAGACAGTGATTCAGATGATGGTGGCATTTCCTCATAATTTTCTAGCAATGGGAATAAGAGAACACATGCATTCAGTACATATTTTTTTTACTCCCAATGATAGTTATAGTTGAATTTAAATTAGTAAAATACACAGTTATTTGATACATTTAGTCTGAAGAGACACGATGGAAGTTAATAAGCTGGGTTCTTTTTCGGTTTCCTTAAATATAATTATGGTTGTAAGGGTAAATATTGAATCAAAGAATGTATTTGTGTGGCCAACATGCTACAGCCTCTGGCACCAGTTTATCAGTTATATGTAATTATCTGGTACTATAAGTAGCCTTCATTAAGAGGATATCCTGTAGTAGGAATTGTATGTTTTAATAGATAATGATAATCAGTAGCCCCCCCCCCCCCCCCCTTGAGTTAAAAGGTTACTTTCTTTTTCTTTCTTTCTTTCTTAGCAGACGCCCTTATCCAGGGCGACTTACAAGATATCACATTATTTTTACATACAATTACCCATTTATACAGTTGGGTTTTTACTGGAGCAATCTAGGTAAAGTACCTTGCTCAAGGGTACAGCAGCAGTGTCTCCACTGGGGATTGAACCCATGACCCTCTGGTCAAGAGTCCAGAGCCCTAACCGCTACTCCACACTGCTGCCCTTGCTTTATGTCATCTAAATCTTTCTAATATTACATTTATTACCTGGGTAATATTCTATTATGTGGGTTCTGTATGAGTCTCTAGTGTTGATTCTGTATTGATCATCGTTTCTTACAAGCTAGCTATCTTTTGGAAACTCCTCAAGGCTGATTGAAGGGGAAGCGAGGTGGGGAAACATATTAGTGTTACATCGAAGCCTGTGCAACACTGCACACTTCCCCACACTCAGTCTTTTTAGAAGCAATTTTTGCAACTGCTATATGAAACTACTATGGAGAAACACAGGCGTATTACTTTTATAAAATAATAATAATAACAAACCTATACATTTTACATTTCATGTTTGATGTGACCTGTGATTCATAACTTCAAAACGCTCAATCAGAATTCTAAGGTAAAACGTAGTAAACAAGGTTTTGGCTAGTGTCTGATTAATAACTGTACGTGTAAGATGCAATGCCTCAGCTGGGTAATGGAAGTGCATTTATTAAACACAGGTTAATCATATGTAGCCTTAGAGGAAAGGAAATAAAGGTAGATTAATTGGGAATTCATGCTGTAAAACAGACACTGAAACTGGTGGCACTTTACTATGAGAATGCCTCATAGATCAAAACAGTGTGGGATGACTTCAGCCACTTACCGCTGGGGGTAGATGGAAAATCATATCACAGGCCATACTGCAAACATATTGCTGCTTTGATGTGTCCCTCATATAAAAAAAAAAGCCTGAGCAGTGCTAAAGGCTCCATTTGAACAATATAATGGTAGCTGTGTATCAAATGAAGATGTAATGCCCCTCATGCCTATATTTTCTTTCCACATCATTCAAATCACATCATCATAAAATTAAGGGACCTATATTTTATTTTACTCTTAGCTACAGTTTAACAGCAAGCATCAAATCCTACAGTGAATGTGCCCACACTGATGATAAACTGAGATTGCGTGAAAGATGAATGATAGCATTGACTTTCGATAAACCTTTTTTTTTTATCTCAGAAAGTGAAATGAAGCATGTAAGACATCATCATGCTGAAGAGTTGTATTTCCAGGGTGGATTACCATGGTGCATTGTTGGGTTTATACAGCTCTGAGAAATACATATTTATACAACACTTTATTTTAAACCCATTAAAACACAAACTTAAGAGAGTGCTAACCAGTTTTTAAAGGGATTTTGTTACCTCTTGTTAACATTATTACATGTCCTTCTTTTATTGTGCTAAGAAGCTTTTAGTTCCTCACTTGTTTTTTTAAGACATATTTCAAATACAACATTCAATTGTGGAATCTTGATCACTGGGCTGAGTAAACACAATTTGAAGTGTACGGTCTGATTCTAACAGCCCAAACTATTGATACAACACTACACATTTTCCACCCTAACTTAAAAAAACAACACAAAAGGCACAAAAGTACAGTTTTCTACAATTTTAATTAACTCTTATATTTTCAGAAAGTCCAGCTATCTTTGTGTATTTAATGTAGGGTGCCAATATTGTACAAGTAATGCAGTGGAACCCACCTAGATAATAGAATCAGGAAATGCACAGTAAAAACACACCATACCCTATGTGAAATAATTCAGTGCCGGCTATTGATTTGCATGTTCTTGCCCCCAGCCAGCATGCACAGCATTGATACAAGGTCGTTCAAATCAGTGGTTTTCAATCTTTTTATCTCCAGTACTAGTGTCTCCAGCAGGGACCAGTACCAGTAACTATGTGCAATCTTAAATGCTATTGCAAAACAGACTACCCGATTACAGCCGGTTTTCTTTTTCTGTCTCCAAGTATCACCAAAGATGTGACGGTGTCATCTAATTATTTGACAAGAGTTCACCACAAACAACACAGAGTGGCTGCTTAGGTCCCCCATCATTAACTTTGAAAGCTCAGACTTTGATTTCTCAGACTTGCTCCGAGTCATTTTCTTTGTCCGTGGTTCAGTGGTACAGATTGCAAGATTACGATAGTGCGATTAAGTGAGTATTGTGGTTGGGGAATCATCTCAAGACAATTGCCACTGCGTATCAGTTGGAAGCTTGTCACATACCACAGGTTGAAAATTACTGGTTTTAATTATGAAAAAAGTAATTGTAGTGGATATCAATTAGTGTTGGTTTGTAATTTCCACCAAGTTTTGATACTGAATGCTGTGTAAGTAACAAAGTCCACTTTTTCTATCGCTTTTTAAAAACTCTTCTTTGCACATGTTACTTACTTTTCCAATAGCATGTTTCATATTTGTTAAATTAGCTTTCAGAATTTTTTTTTTTTTAAATAGTGTTAAGTATTTATAAATCTGGAACCTAAAACAGTAAGGGGGTGATGTAAGTATAGGCGCAGTGCAAATAATTGCATTGCAAATTCAAATTGCATTGCTGCCATGCATTTATTTTGCATTGCGCCCTGTGTAAGCTTAAGAGCAATTACTCAACACGCACAAATAATGATCCGCAATTATGATAATGAGGGTCTCAATGAGCGCATCGGTCTATTTAGCGGCATTACTTACAGAGAGCAGTAGTCGCTGTATGACATTTATGGAGCACGAAAATACAAAGCAAAAAAAATATCTCAGCGGAAGGGCAGCAAAGTCCTCTCAGCGCAAGGAAAAAAAAGAAAGTTTTTCTGAGAAGGAGCTGAGAGTCCCTACGGCTGAGGTCACTCAGCATGAAACTAAGTTGTTTATAAAAGCCTCAGCCAACATCAGTTATGCGAGTATGCTTAGAAAATGATATGTATTGGCCTGCCCTTTTCAGCATGACATCCAGAAATTTGCCTAGCACTAGAAAAGATGGATTGGGCTATTCCTCCAGATATTCCAACTGTAGTCTGAAAGGAACCAGAAGCTAAGGAGGGAACACAGCACTTTCACATGTGCAGGGATAGCGGTCCCTAGATTGACCCTGGGGTCTAGCTCATCCCTCAATTCAGCTATGAGGTCAAGGATGACCTGAGGAGTGAAACTATAATGCTTTAGCATCCTACGACATCCCAAACAAAGTGACCCTGGGATTGAATATGCAGGATCTTCTTCGCCTTGCTCTACTCCTCTGAACGTGTTCCTGTCTCTCCTCAAGAGAAGTCTCCGCATCAAGAAGTGTACCACAGCAGCCATCCTGAAGCCAATGGTTTGCACCTTGTAAGAAGAGTTGTAAAGTTTTTTGGAGGGTCAGCAATTGCCTAAGTACAAAGGCAAAAGTATCCAGATCCCGCCCAATCCCATGCTCTGTTCTTTTGAATGCATTTCAATATAATTTAAATGGATTAATGATGGCAAAGTGCAAATTTGATAGCGGGAGGAGAACGCCAGGTTCACACCATTCTTTACATACACTGCATTTTTAGCGACCAGTAAAATCAGACTTTACGGCTTATAAACACGATTTACAGCAGCATTATGGGGGTTTTGCACCCACAAATCACTTTGCACGTATCCTTACATCACCTCCCAATGTTTCATATGATTGAGGCAATGTCTTGTTTATTCAACTTAGAATTGTTGTGTGGGTTGTGTGATAGCAATTGATTGATGCCAGCATAGTAGCAATATCATTTAAACACCATTTCATTTTCACTCAGGGTTTAATACAGCTTCATAATATCATAATCTGCTAGTACATGACCGTAGAATGTTATATGGTAGAGCACTTGGGTCTAATTGACTAGTTTCAGTTAGATTGATTTTTTTACATCAATAACTATATATTATTGTGCTTTAGAAATAGTTGCCAGACCTTTCTCATCTGCATTTATGTAGGCCATGGACTTAAAGTGAGATCCTTTAGCTGTTTCATTCACCAAAACTTACTTTGATTTTTTTTCGTCTGTGAAACCAGTTTAAGTAAATAAAATCTCTTATCTTGATTAATCTATCCATCTGCACGATACCAAGTGAATGGAAGGTGGCACATATTACTTACAAGAATGTTTTGAGTGCTTATGTAAACAACTCCAGGCCACTCACCAAACCACTATTCACATCAGAAATTCTCCTGAGTCTTGTGTACACACAGACTTTATTTAGACAGCCTGGAATTGCCAATGAAGTCATAGGTGCTTATTAGAGGGGGGGCTGAGGACTTATACAGTTTATATGATCGCCCCCCACACACGATGGAAAGAGTATATCATATATAGCATATATACTGCATGTATTTGTAGTAGTTTAAAAATAAACACTTTGTTTAAAATTATCTGCAATACACTACTTTAAATTAAAATAATACCATTATGGCTTTTTGGACGATTGTGCCATTTGAATTAACTGCCAGTTTGGAAATATTTGGAAAACCTACTAAAAACAGAATTCCAAGAATAAAGTTAAGCCATTAAGTCTAAAGGGGGCAACTGCTGAACTGTGCTGATATTTTAGGAAAACAACTTTTCAAACCATTGTCTCTATTCTATTTTATTCCATTCCATTGTTACAAAGATGTACAAAACATAATACATTTTAATATATGGAATTAAAATAATCTTAAAAACAAGTCAGCTTTTTTGCTTATTTATTTACAGCCACACACAATCCTTTTGTGGGTCACAGCTAAATAAAACAAAAAGATAATAAAAGATGCAGAGTTTAATTAATACTTCCAAAAATGTGACATAAATCTCAAAAATAAAATGTTCCTAATATTTTTGGAGCATGCTGTACAGCTGAAAGAACCCAACTTTAGGTATAAAGGATTCTTTCGGCCAACAAACCTGACTGTTTAACCTTCTTTCTGCTAGCAGCTTTACTTCCTCTTTGCCATATCTCTCATGCTCATGCCTGCTGCTGGTGACAATAGTAATATTAACAGCAGCAAACAAATGGAGATCATTTCTTAACCCAGCCTGACTGACCTCATTGCAATCTGCAGTTACTTGGCTATTAGGGTCATGCTAAGTATTATTAATAGCAAAGTGAGGCTCTTTTGGAATCAACCCAAAACAAAGCAGAATGGCACTCATCATTCAGAGATCAGGATACCAATCTGAATTTAGTTGGTCAGCAGTATAAGCAGCACTGGAGTAGCGTGTTTTTACAACTACATTAATAGGCCAGCCTGCCTGCCGACTGGGGTCCGTCTGACGATTTGTCACTGTCTTGAGTTAATACAGCAGACTTAACGTGAATAACACCGTTCAAGCTTTTATTATCAATTAATATTATCAATTAAATTGTGGTTCTGTGATGTCTCACACGCTGGGGTCGGTCTTACAGTAGAATCTGCAGGAACTGGTTTTCTGTATTACCACTGTGACGGGGGACTGCCCCGTCTTTATGATCATGGTTGGGACTGGCAGGGAGGGGGTTAAAATTCCTCCCTGCCAGGAAAACATGTGAGAATGTGGCTGGAGCCCTAATTGACTAATTAGCAATTATTGATTAATTGGGCTCCAGCCACAGGGGATAAAAGCCAGGGGAGAGGCCCTGGCTAGGAGAGAGTTGGAGGAGAGTTCCAGAAGAAGCAAGAGTGTTTTTGTGTGTGCTGTGTTTTCAGTTTGTTGTTCTGTTCCAGTGAAGGCAACGCCCAGCCTGGAAGCTTTATTTTGTAAGTTTTGTTTTGTGTGTGTATTTTATGTTTAAAACCTTTTTGTTTGGCCCTCGTGCCTATTTATTTGATTATTTTTGTT
This sequence comes from Acipenser ruthenus, assembly GCF_902713425.1. Taxonomy (NCBI): domain Eukaryota; kingdom Metazoa; phylum Chordata; class Actinopteri; order Acipenseriformes; family Acipenseridae; genus Acipenser; species Acipenser ruthenus. The sequence goes on along the minus strand of NC_081194.1, from coordinate 49,678,846 downwards.
TATTAAAAACTTTATTTTTGAACTTTATACTGTCTCTGAGTCTCAAACCTCGGTCCATCCTTTCACATATGGTGACAGCGTGGGATTCGCTGCGTTTCGCCGAGGCAAGGCGGGACATAAGGCGGAGATCGTGATTCCAGGGGGGAGGACCCCTGGGGAAAGTGCTGATGCCCCAAACCCCTGAAATTTTTTGGGGGGGACAAGGGCAAGCCCGCAGGTGACGCTCAGCAGCCACTGGAGGCGCTGCTGAGGGAGCCAGAGAGGGGAGCCAAATGAGACGTGGGTGAAAAGCCACAGAGGGAGGAGCTAGAGCCCTGAAAGCCAGAGGGGGAGGAGCTACCGTCCTCCAAGGCTAAAGTAGGAGGAGCTACTGTCCTCAAAGGCCAGAGTAGGAGTGAGTGGCTGCCTGCCTGTCTGAAGAGCCAGAGGAGGAGCTACAGTCCAAGAAGGAGTAGCTGCCGTCTCGAGGGCCAAAGAAGGAGGAGCTACCGTCCCGACAGCCTGAGGAGGAGGAGCTGCCGTCCAACACCCTGAGGAGGAAGTGCTGCCGACCCCGACAACGAGGAAGGAGAGAAGCGACGGGTTTCTATGGTGGAGGAGTTGAGGAGACCAGATCCACCACAGCCCCGACAGATCCCTTTAAAGTATAGCGAGGTGAGCAAGCGGGACCTCCATGCATTAGGGAGTAGCGCACGCCGTTTTTACGGCACCTTTTATTTTATAGTTTTTTGTATTGTGTTTTATTTTGTTTTTCGTACGCTGGCCGTATGCACTCAGTGAGCTACCATGGTTGGTAGTGTCACGTGAGCTGTTGTGTGTATGTGTGTAAATAAATCCTGCGCGCCTGCGGGGCGTGTCAATTTCAACCTGTCTGGTCTCCTGCCTATCACTCAGCAGCGAATGCACGCACCCACAAGCAAGAACCCTTTCACACCACTTAACAAAGATAATTGAAAATTGCCTTTCAAGAACTCATGACTGCACCATGATTAAGGCACTCAGATGGCTTCTTATCCCTGCTAAGCTTTATTGACTGATACTTTGGACTATGTAAATGAAATTGCTATTCTTTACCTAACATGCCTAAACATAAGACACAAATATAACAATTCCAACTCCCTTCTCATGCATGTGTATAACATCGTATACCACTTGTGTTGCTTAATGACTTATTTGCTAAACATTTGCTTTCAAACTTTAGTCCTAAAAAACCCTGCCGATCAGTGAAAACCCTTTCCAGTTGCTACGTTACAGTTTAATCATACCGGCTTTCTACAAAACAAAGCTTAAATTACTTTACATATATAAAGTACTCTTAGTATAAACAGGACAGCTGATTCCAGGATATTAGGAGGCTGTGTCGTCATGTGGTTAAAGAAAAGGGCTTGTAACCAGGAGGTCCCTGGTTCAAATCCCACCTCAGCCACTGACTCATTGTGTGACCCTGAGTAAGTCACTTAACCTCCTTGTGCTCCGTCTTTCAGGTGAGACGTAATTGTAAGTGACTCTGCAGCTGATGCATAGTTCACACACCCTTGTCTCTGTAAGTTGCCTTGGATAAAGGCGTCTGCTAAATAAACAAATATTAGGTATGATATTTATCTAATATGTCCGTCATTGCTGGAATTTCCCTACTCAATACTTTGCATGTCGCAGGGTATTTGCACTGATGTCACTTATTTGATAAATATTACACCTTTGTTTCAGGTTTCCCAGACTTCTTTAAAATGTTGTTTGGAACTTTAATCACATTAATATGAGGGATGAAGTTGTGTTAAGTTTTCTCTTGGAGGTCCAAATCTTTTACAATTATTGTTATTGCAAAAAACATGTATCCTATGTGTAACAAAACATTTTTTATTGTATTTTCTTATTAGTAGGTATATACAGACGTGCTCAAATTTGTTGGTACCCCGCCACAAAAAACGAAGAATGCACAATTTTCTTTGAAATAACTTGAAACTGACAAAGGTAATTGGCATCCACCATTGTTTATTCCATATTTAATAGAAATCAGACTTTGCTTTTGATTTTTTATTCAACATAATATTGTAAATAATAAAACAAATGAAAATGGCATGGACAAAAATGATGGGACCGCTAACCTAATATTTTGTTGCACAACCTTTAGAGGCAATCACTGCAATCAAACGTTTTCTGTAGCTCTCAATGAGACTTCTGCACCTGTTAACAAGTAGTTTAGCCCACTCTTCCTGAGCAAACTGCTCCAGCTGTCTCAGGTTTGGTGGGTGCCTTCTCCAGACTGCAAGTTTCAGCTCTTTCCATAGATGTTCGATAGGATTCAGATCAGGACTCATAGAAGGCCACTTCAGAATAGTCCAATGTTTTGTTCTTATCCATTCTTGGGTGCTTTTAGCTGTGTGTTTTGGGTCATTATCCTGTTGGAGGACCCATGACCTGCGACTGAGACAGAGCTTTCTGACACTGGGCAGTACGTTTCGCTCCAGAATGCCTTGATAGTCTTGAGATTTCATTGTGCCCTGCACAGATTCAAGGCACCCTGTGCCAGGCGCAGCAAAGCAGCCCCAAAACATAACCGAGCCTCCTCCATGTTTCACTGTAGGTATGGTGTTCTTTTCTTTGAAAGCTTCATTTTTTCGTCTGTGAACATACAGCTGATGTGACTTGCCAAAAAGCTCCAGTTTTGACTCATCTGTCCAAAGGACATTCTCCCAGAAGGATTGTGGCTTGTCAATATGCATTTTAGCAAATTCCAGTCTGGCTTTTTTATGTTTTTCTGTCAAAAGTGGAGCCCTCCTGGGTCTTCTTCCATGGAGCCCACTTTCGCTCAAAAAGCGACGGATGGTGCGATCAGAAACTGACGTACCTTCACCTTGGAGTTCAGCTTGTATCTCTTTGGCAGTTATCCTTGGTTCTTTTTCTACCATTCGCACTATCCTTCTGTTCAATCTGGGGTCAATTTTCCTCTTGCGGCCTCGCCCAGGGAGGTTGGCTACAGTTCCATGGACCTTTAAATTCTTAATAATATTTGCAACTGTTGTCACAGGAACATCAAGCTGCTTGGAGATGGTCTTGTAGCCTTTACCTTTACCATGCTTGTCTATTATTTTCTTTCTGATCTCCTCAGACAACTCCCTCCTTTGCTTTCTCTGGTCCATGTTCAGTGTGGTGCACACAATAATACCAAACAGCACAGTGACTACTTTTCTCCATTTAAATAGGCTGAATGACTGATTACAAGATTGGAGACATGTGTGATACTAATTAAAGAAACTAATTAGTTTGAAATATCACTATAATCCAATTATTTATTATCTTTTCTAAGGGGTACCAACAAATGTGTCCAGGCCATTTTAGAATATCTTTGTAGAATAAGCAATAATTCATCTCTTTTCACAGCTTCTTTGCTTTATTCTATGACATACCAAAGGCATGCAAGTATACATGATAAAATAGCTTTTAATTTCATCACTTTTCAGGAGGAATGAAGCATTATTTCAATGAGCTGTAAGGGTACCAACAAATTTGAGCACGTCTGTATATGGTTGATGGCAAGTTATGAAAAAAAGAATGCAACTTAAAAAGAGTAACTTTGACTGTGTTTGGTGATTAACAATTCACATTGACATTATTTTTGCTTTAGTAGTTTGCAATTCCTATGTTTCTAACAAATTAAATACCTGTTACTTTTTATGCAGCTAAAACAGACAGAGTAGTTTAATCCAAGGCCACTACAATATAGAAATGTGTTGTTTGGGGCTGATCAGAAATTTTAAATATGATTTTTAGTTCCTCTAAGTTTCAACACAGTTTTGAATATACTATCCATCTCCGTTTAATTTTCTTTGTAGAAATGCTAAAAGGTTTGAGGTGGCCAACCATCCCATTAGTTTTTTGGTTTTCTTCTTATTTTAGCTCTGTCTAACCTTGGCATATTAGTTCTTTATTGTAATTGGCATCTGGCCCAAGGAAGTCCAATCGAAACAAATCTATTAATCTGGAAAAACCCCACTTACCTTCATTTTTTTTCTTCAGATAATGTTGTAATGGTTCATCATGGATGAATAATATGTTGAGTTTTAATTCAAACTAAAATAAAAAAAAATAATATGCAGAACCCTTAAAACATACAGCTGGCAACACATTTGATAAGAAATCTCTGACAACAACCAGTAATAAGTTATGTGTCACTTGTGTTTATTTAGAACTCAGTGATGTTTTCCTTTGAGTCACCAATCTGATTTCCAGTTGTTACTTGTCATTATGTTCCACAAATGATTGTTCCAACAAATCTTAACATAGGAAAGTTATTTGTTGTTTTAATGAAATCGTTCAGTTTTTTTTTCTGCGACAAGGAGTCATGTTTTAAAATAAATCATAACGAAATGAGATTTGACAACCAAACTTTATTTGCCCTTCCTTGAAACCAGGTTGAAAAAAAGCTCTGTCATTATCTATTAATTTAACTTCTCAAAAAAAAACTTTTACAAAAATCAACATAGTAATTGTATATTACTTTCTGTCATTTAACCAAAGTTTTTTTTTTCTTTTTTAGCCTGTATTAAATTCCTGCTCCATGATCTAATTACTGTTTCTTTGATGAGCATACACTGCACATTAACAAGTTGAAGGATTTACTACCCTGTAAAAATATATCCACGTAGTTTCCATTAGCTTAAAGAACCCAAACCATTGAAATTGTTGCTTGTTTCCATTACCCATAGTGGCAGGTTAGATTGACATACAGTTTGGCTTGAGACAAAAAAAGTGCATGAGTTGGACATAAAAATAGGAAGCACTTGTGATACAGTATTCAACCACACCTGCAGGTTTATAGAGCTTGAATCAGTCTTGGCTGTAAACCCATTTTGGGGGTACAATAAAAGACAAATATTCCATGCAGACTGCACTAGTAGTAAATGGGTATCATTTGGGGTGCCAGTGCAGTTGTGTGATGTGTTTTGTCTATCCTTGTTTTTTTTTTACAATTATCTTTTCATGAATACTCATATATTAAGCAAATAAGGGGTCGAAGTGGGGTTAATCAGCATTATAATTATGGAATACACTGTTCTTCTATAAAATCTAAAAAGGCAATGGTGCTTTCTAAAATGTATATAGAGGAATCAAACACTAATAGAACACATTTTGTGGTCCCACTACTTTTGTGGGACACCATCCTCGATAATACCACCATCGTTATTTGGACAATTAACATATTTATTAAGTCAACTATCTGGAGAGTGGGGTAAAAAAAAAAAAAAAAGCAACAAATGTCCCACCCAAAAGCATAAATAAATCTGGTTCCTGCTGCCCTCAAGACTGCCCGAGTAACACCAGTACTCAAAAAACCCTCCCTTTACCCGGCTGTTTATACAACTTCCGTTCCATATCCAATCTTCCTTTTCTCTCCAAAACTCTTGAAAGGGCTGTAGCCAGCCAGCTGATGAAACATCTCACAGATAACAATCTGCTGGAATCTCTGCAGTCTGGCTTCAGGACACATCACAGTACCGAAACTGCTCTGCTCCGGATTGTAAATGATCTCCTGCTCAATGCTGCTGCTGCTGCTCCCTCTATCCTTAACCTCCTTGACCTAGCTGCTGCTTTTGATATGATAGATCATACCATTCTTCTTGACCGCCTTCAAAAGTATGCTGGGATCTCTGGAATCTGTCTCTCCTGGCTGTCCTCTTACCTATCTGGACGCATGCAGTCGTTTTCTATGATGGAAGCAGTGCTGATGCAAACCCGGTCACTTCCAGTGTCCCCCAAGGATGTGTTCTTGGTCCTCTTCTCTTCAACATCTACATGCTTCCCCTGGGTTACCTTATCCGCCAACATAGCCTTATGTTTCACTCTGACTCAGGCCTGCTGGTTATACCAAAGCAAAAGTGCACCACACTAGGACAGCGCTCTTTTAGCTTCATGGCCCTGACTCTCTGGAACTCTCTCCCAGCCTTAGTGTGTGCAGCTCCCAGAATCCCTCGTTTCAACTCCCAAGACTCACTTGTTCTATCTTACTTTTAATGCTCTCTAAGCCTGGTATCTGTTATTAGCTGTTGTCTAAATTGCTATTTCAGGTTTTTTACTCCATCTTATCTGTATGATTCTGCTTGACACACACATCCACAATGTTTAGAATTCACATCCTAGCCTTTTATTTAATGTATTATGCCTGTATTTAATGTGTTTGCATTGTTTTTTAATGTTGTATTTAATGTATTATGCCCTGTATTTCACTGTATTTAATGTATTATGTATTGTTCCTCACTATCTTGTAAAGCGCTTTGTGATGGTGGTCTACTATGAATGGCGCTATATAAAATAAATATTGATTGATATTGATTGACAGAAAAGGTGCAACTCCCTGTTGCAAGTCGGTTTTAGTCACAATAAGAAATACTGAAATGACTGATAGTGCAGGTGCTCTTTTATCCAAGCTTGCACAACATGGCAACATTTCTATAGAAATCAGACCAGCTTAAACAGATTGCAGACTTAATGGCCTTTGAGTATCTGGCAGTAAGATGCATTTGTAAATGGTACAATTATAAAGCACAGGAAAATAAATACTATACATACGACATAAAGCATATTAATAAATAGCACAGCAAACACATTTTTGTCTGGAACGATTTAAATCAGGTCATTTCCTGTTTGTGAACAGTGTGGGCTGATGGATTTGGCCTGGAACATTCACACTGGAGACAAAACAAAGATGAAACTATAATTTTGGCTGAATACCAACATTAAGCCCACCATGCACTACAGTATTGGTTTTAACATCAGGCTTAAATAAAGTATCAAAGTTGGATCTGAGCTGTTCTAACGGATGATGGTTATCTTTACAGTGGGCTGAGAAGATTGCAAGTTCACTTAACACATGAAGTGTGTTACTCCCAGAGGTTGTTTTGCAACAGAACTAGTTACTTAAAAAGCAGAAACCACCTGGTAATGCTTATCTGTATTTCCACCAAAATCTTCAGTCTTCAATACAGTTTTACCCAGTTATAACGCAACCTGTTATAACGTAGGATCGGTTATAACACGATAAAGTCAGGCTCCCATTTCCCCCATAATGCAATTTGACTCACAAACGTTGGGTTTTATTGAAGCATTAAGGTACGACAGGGGGTGGGTTAACATGAGATAACCGCACACTTAGGGCGTTATAAGGCCCAACACGAAGCAGAGGGCCTTTAACCCCTCAGTGTGCAGTTATCTAATGTTAACCCACCCCCTGGAGTGCCTTAATGGTATTGTAAATCAAATTTAAAATTACTATATTTATTTACTTTTTAAATGAGCACAGAAATAAAAACATATGTTCAATAACAGTGAATATCACTATGCACAAAAAAATAGTTCCAGGCTTCTCCAGGTCTCCAGGTCTGCAGGTGTTATTGGGGGATAGTGTTTTGCTTTGTCATTTCCACTTCATCTCATTTTTTTTTTAATTACTGCTATGAATACATTGTTAGCTGTGTTAAATGCAGCATCTTTCGCTAAATTAACTTTTCTGCTGCACGGCGGATCATTTAAAAAGCGATTGATACCGGCTCGCAGACTGATGAAGCTGGAAATGCTGGGGCCAGTTTCAGACGGATGCTCCCGAGGCGTGCCAAAATCAATTCAAGCACAACATTTTGACTAAAGGCTGGTTTACACTGGGCATAAAAACGCATCATCTTGCGTTCAAATCGTAAACGCAACGGAGCAAGTATGTGGCTGTTCATGGCTGTATGATATGGGAAGGCCAGATTATAAAGACAACATTAAAAAAGAAAATTCCTGGCAGGCTATCGCGAAAGCCTTGAAGTTGGATGGTGAGCACGATATATACACATTTATTTTTCATCTTCAACTGAATCAAGCATCAGCACAGCAGGCTGTAAATAAAAGAACGAAAAACTAACAAGGGGAGGAAATTAAATATTTGTAAATATTTGTAAATTGTCGGAAGTAAGTTATATATAAATGAGGCCGTATAAATTTTACATTCTCACTGATAATAATGTGGCCCCTATATCCACATATTCGCTGTTCTGAAAACTATAAACGTCCACAAAAGCCAAATAATTAATGAAGAATGACTGACTCATACAGAGCATCGGTAAAATAAACACTGCGCACTGTGACACATTTCTTTTTAATTTTCGATTGTATTTTTTTTTACAAAAAAAATCTCTAACAGCGAATGTGAGGAAAACGCTAGTATAAAAGCCTGTGCTAAAGTCTAAACTCTAATCCAACCATATTTTAGTCACAGAATGTAAATATTCTGCCGAACTGGCAGATGCTTTCCTGGATAGGGTCGCATTAGGTAAGGCTTCAGGGGAAAGGCTTCATCTCCAACAACTACCAGCAGAGTCTTCGTTGAAGAGCCTGGCAGTGCTCTTGGTGATGGTACTGATAGACGATTTTGTTCCAGCGCCTTTCTGAACCTAGACTCTGCTAAAATGCCCCCGTCACTCCAGCGACCACTGCTGCCGATGTCTACGAGCATAAAGCACATTGCAAGAAGTACAATGCTGAACCCACCTTTATTATTAAAATATTATGATCCAGAATTGGGGGGTGTCTGGATAGTGACATGCTTCCCATCAATGCGGTTGGGATAATTCCGCATATTCCAAAATTCGTTGGCAATCTGAAGCCATCGATCACTTTCTGGTGCTTCTAAATATATCGGCTGCAAGACAGACCCCAGCGCTTCACAAGTCTCCTGTAGGATGGCCACGGAAGTCTGGTTGTCTCCTGAAGCCAAGTACCTGGAAAGAATCATTATAATTAAGTATTCATTTTGTGAAAACCAAATCTGTGTACTTTTCACAATCTAAATGTACTATAAGTTTAGAGAAATAATCAGTTTACCTTAATGTAATAGCTAGTCTCTGGCCCTCAGAAATCGGTTCTTTCAGTCTAGTAGTTTCTTTTCTGAGATGAGGTCCCACTAAACTCAAAAGCGAGTCAAATCTCAGCGGAGACATTCTAAAAAAATGAAAAAAAAAACTTTCCCTACCCCCCAAACGCATCTGGACCAGGTTGGAGTAGTCTCCTTGCTGAAACCGAAGACGATAAATAGGTCTCACCCACCATCTCCTGCTATTTCTTCTCTTTAAAAGAATCATTCTTATAATTTGCGTTAAAATAACAGAATTGGAAAAGGTAGGCATTTTTATTTTATTTTTGTTGTGTTTTTATTTTTTCAGTTTCAGAAGTTCAAACTGATAGAGCTTCCAGGTCACGTCACACGATTGTCTCATTGACCAATCAGAATGAATTAACGCAGGGACAGGATCTCTCAGTGTGAACTACAGCCTGCGTCCGTTTCTTGCGTTTGAATCGTATACCCAGTGTGAACCAGCCTTAAGTCCCAATTAAGTACATGAGTAGAGCGCCGCCTGAAACAATTAAGTTTGCCTCAACGCTCTTTTGACGCTAGATTTCATAAGGAGCTGCAGCGGCGAACTGAACTAAGTTGCACTTAATGCTAATGTACACAAATGATATACAAATGATATGCTAAACATTACCATGTATCCCACAATGCTAATCAATCATGGCAGAGCCCACAGAGGAGCAGTGAGCCAGGGGCAGTATTCTTGAAAGTCTTCTTAAGACAAAATTTAAGAAAGTTCATAAGAAAATAGTTAAGATCTTCCTAAGATTGTTGTTAAGTTCAATTACTTCTTAAGTCAGTGACAGGCTTTTTAACTAAATGGGGATGCTATCTTGTAACTCAATTTAATAGAAATGCAGCTGTAAAAAAATGTATCGTAGCCCAACTCCCAGCAGCATCAGCAGCACGGAACTCTATTTTTTAACTGACCGAATATCGTGCTTCTAACTGGGGAATCTGCTCACTGATCTGTCCTTAGCACTACGGCTTCCGAAAACAGAGATATCCCCAGTGACTAGATTGTAGTGTGGCGGATAGATCATGGTCTTCTTAAGGGTAAAAACATTCCCTAAAAACAGAAAACCTTTTAAATTCAGATGTAGTCGTAGTAGTAGTAGTATTATTTATTATTATTTTTTACAATAAAGCAGACATAAATGATGGTTAAATGTCATTAAAACTTGTTTAGCTGTATTTGTTTGACACAAGCGAACTGTGCTGTGTAGGCCTACTGTTCTCAAATAATGGAGTTTTTCTTTATAATAACCATAAGTCATCATTTGTCTACGATGCGATTTTATTTAAGACACCTTTGGAATAAGTGCGATATGCTTTCGGTTCGCCAGTATGAAACCAATTGGTTCATTGAATTTAATGAAATGCGGCTCTAACACGTACTTAATTTCAATTGAGTTTAGCACGCCTCTGGAGCATCCATCTGAAACTGACCTATTTGGAAGCATTTATTGTTGGTTTTTTTTTCCTTTTTGTTCAATTTCAAGTTGATTTAGTTCTGTTTCTGTTGTAAGATTTAAAGTTTCATGTAAAAACATAATCATTAAATGCCCTCTCCCTGAGTATCTTTGTACACAGGAACTGGGAAAGCAGGACGAGATCTGGTCCCTTTGTAGTTCAAAGGACCCTTTTGTTTTGCCTATGTTGTTAACATAGGGTTTATCACACCCAACGAAAGACCAGTTCTCACGAACAGACAACTGGGGCTGGTGCCTGCTTCTATCGCATAGACAAGATAACAAACTGGTTTATGGCATAGAGAGCAGTTATTACCTCGGGCTGAGCACCCTTGTATGTAGCTAATTAAAATACTGATTACGATCACAGGTACAAGTCTCAAGCCTGGGCCGGCTTGATCTTCAAAGACTTGGCTGGGTGACTCCAAGAAGGGGGGCTGGTTTTGTACTGTATTTAAACCAATATATTTCTGTATTCTGGACCCTCTTTCATCAAGTTCACCTGACGACGCTGAAGGGTCCTGTAGGGTCAAACATAAAGTATTATTTTGTCCGTGCAGTTCGCCTGTGGTTATGTTTTGTACTGTGTATCGTTGGATTTCCTTTTTATCTCAGAAATAAACCGTTTTTTTTTTTTTAAACTCACATCAAGAGGACTGGAATTATTAATTTTGAGAAATAAATGAACCTATTAAGAACATAAGAATATAAGAAAGTTTACAAACGAGAGGAGGCCATTCGGCCCATCTTGCTCGTTTGGTAGCTTATTGATCCCAGAATCTCATCAAGCAGCTTCTTGAAGGATCCCAGGGTGTCAGCTTCAACAACATTACAAAGATCAAAATTTGATTGTGGGTCTGTATTTTTTTTTTTAATTAATGATAATTTACAGATATTAAACATTATAGAATAATGGTGTATGAGTTTAAATTCAAAGCTTTTGGTGATGCGTCTGCGTTGAAAGGTTGTGTGGGATTAATGTATGGTTGATAGAATGCAGGTAACCAATCAGAAAGCAGGAATTTATAATGTTGTTTTACATTACTGTATTTAAACCCATTTAAGTTGAAACTGGGACATATACTACTTATATAGCTCCCATGCTTACACTGTATTTTAGTTTTTCTAAAACTGTCCGTTAATGTTACAAAACAAATACGAAACAATACACGTGTGTATAAACGTCCTTGGATTCTGTGTTATTTATTTACAGTTTACAACATTTATTATAAAAAAAATATACAATTTAAATAAGAGTGGTGTAAACTTTAAACTGGTGGAATACGGGATTTTTATACTGTTACATGCTCTATGGACTCTATGGAAGCGGCAAACTTGCCTCAAATTTGACCATTAAGTCATTTCGAAAACAAAAAAAAAATCCAATATTCGTTATAAGGGGAAACATAAATAACGGACCCCGACAACCACGTTATAACGGGGTAGCACTGTATTGTAGCGTTTCGCAGGCAGGCAGAAAGGACGGAGACGACACACTTGCTTCAAATTCAATTATTTTATTTCGGACGCTAATCTCTAGCACCCGCTTCTGAGACCACTGCTCTGACTGCTTCACTGCATACAAGAATTAAACCAGCTTTTACGGCGGGCGGGCGGCCAGGCACAACAACAACCTTCCAGAGCACACACATCCCATTGGTCCTCAGCCACACACCAGGACCAATGGGCACAGACAAACAACAGCCAATTACAGGGGAAACACAGACAGCACCACACGCACAGGCTACAATTGCACATAGACAGGGTTCACCAGCAGCGGCTGGAAATAAATAACACAGAAGGGAACACAATACAGTGAATTACAATACAGGGAATTACAGTACACAAACACATTGGAAACAGAAGGATTACAATACACAAACACAATTACACAGATCACTACATTATGTTGTTTAGCATAAGAGTTGAAAATTATTAAATATGATTTTGTTTAAAGATAGCGCTTAAATACAAAAAAAAAAATCATGCAGTTGGAAAATGTGAAAACAACTTGCAGAACTAAAATCAGTAAATAAATAACAAATTAAATATGTTGCATTGCTTTTTAGAGTTATTGTAAAAATCTATTTGTTTTGTACATGTTAATATTGAAGACAACTTCATCAATGACAGAAGCCTTTAAGATGTAATAGGTAATCCATGCAGAAATAGAACTTTCTGCATGAATCCATGCAGAAATAGAACTTCAAACTGTATTTAAAAACTAAAAATAGTTACTTAAAGGCTGTACTAGCCCATACATCGTTTCGTAATAGTTGTGGAACAGCAGCATTCTAATTTTATAAATAATTGTGTAACCTTTTCACTGAAATATTTCTGGAAGCATACGGGTGCTTTCATAGATCCTGATTAGTACTATTCTTGGATTACCTTACATAAAGGAAAAAATAGATAATCAAATATTAGTGCTATCGGTAAAAACATACATATACCAGCTGTGTCATTATTATATACATGGCTTGGACATGCATAGATCACCATACTGACTTGTTTGTCAGTCCCTTTCAATAAAGAGTTACTTGCTGAAATATCTTTGCTGTCTTATTCAAGTTAACTTTTATAACATTATTCAGCAGTTTTCTTTAGCTTTTAATGGATTTTAATGGATAAAAGTACTGAAACCAGAAGATACAACAAATGAAATCAGTATTACTGCATTAATATGTTTAACAAAACTTCCAGTGCACATTAAATATATTACATTTTACTATGAACTGAAAATCACTGGACCCAACTTCTGGGTAAACACTGCAGATTATTTCCCCATTACTGGTTAATTACCATAGAGATTTGCACAACATACTTTTTTATACCAATCTTTGACAGAGTTTATAAGAAACTAACTTTGTATCAGCCTTAGCATATTACAAAAATACTTTTCCTTGGCTAGAACTGAAGTGCAGATGTAGCAACTAGTCATTCTGTACTGGCAGTATATACATTTTCTGTGCTCTTATACAAGAACTTCACATTGCTCAAAGTCAAAGTAAGCCAAACTACATGAACAAATTTTAAAAATAAAGTGCATGCTAGGGTTGTCCCCCCCCCCCAACCCCGAGTGGCCGCAGTGTGCAGGGTGAATCATACAGTCAGGGGAGCCAGGTTCATGTCCTGACTATGCAAAGTTGCCGGTCTTCGCTGGGGATTCTGGAGAGAGTGTTGCATTGGTTCTGGCACTCCTACGGGTTAGGGAAGCAGAACCAGCAGGGACTTTTTCTCCTTATTATGCTACAGCGGACCTTACTGGCCAGGTGTCTAGTGAGCTTGGGCAGGCACCTGCAGGGCCGGCCTTTGTCCTCCAGAGGACGGTAGCTCGCCGACATCTGCTCTTGAGATCCTTGGTATAAAAGCAAAGTGGCTTTGCTGTGAGATCGGAGGACGCCCACGGAACCTTCTGTTCTCCTGAGCTGTGTAGGAATTGCTGCAGTGAGGGAAAAATAATCAGGCATTCTTAACCTTCAACTGAACACATTGTGAAAGATAATAATTGAAGGTTAATTGGGGGGAGAATATCTGGGGTTAAATAATTGGACACTCTAAATTTTAAAAATACATATATTTGTGCTGTGGTCCTTTAGGCTTAAGTCAACATTGTTAGAGACTTTCAGTGATGTTTTTGATGTTGAGTGCACTGTCATTTTTTTAATAGAGGTCACACAATCAAAGAAACGCCCATTATGCCAAAATGTAAAAAGCTGGGGAGGAGTGTAAGCAGTCTGGTTTACTGACTTTCTGTACAACTGACACACACCCTGAAAGTAACAAGGATGCATTACAATAAAAACTACTGTTAGCGGCGATTTGCTTTAAAAACCCAAATACTGTCGTGTATAAACCTTTGTAGCCTGCAAAACCCAAAGTAAATTCTATCACATGTTCAATTCTAAAACTGTTTTATTTGAACCAGTTAATTGCCCACTATTAGCTGGTTAACAGACTTCCGGAAACTCAACTCTGTACTGCAAAGAGCATTTTAATAAAAATAAAATAAAAAAAACCCAAGAAGTTTACAAGTGATCACATCTTACATTGCCTGCCAAAAAAGCTTTTAACCAGACAGATAAAACTGATTCCCCAGAGGAAAAAGGAAATACATTTGTGGATGATCTTTAAAACACTCAAGAAGCAGTTGCACTTAATTGCCAGACTGCTTTTTTTATTTTTATGTGGCACTGATATTGCTTAAGTACTAGAGAAACAAGTTATTTACATTTACATCTGTAGTGTGCAAGGTATATTTGTATTTGGACTAGTTTAAATTGGAATAATAAAAATACCTTGTTTTGAATTCAAGTCATGTAGAACCCACCCTGATCAAAATAATCAGACTAGACAACATTTCCAGTGAATACAAAGGAACAGTTTTATTAGAAATAAAACTAAATAAAGGAAAAATAAAACTAAAATAATAATACAGAAAGAAAGAATTAACTAAACTAAACAGTACAGTAAAGAAAGTTTAAACAACACCCCACTCCCGCTGCTTGATTAGTGAGCAAATGCAATCTATGGGGGATTCCCTTAAGGTTACAACTGCATTACATCCACATCTTTTATAAAAATGTTTTATTTGTTTATTAACATTTTGGGCGATTTAGGATGCTGTCAGGTAATTCTTTCAAAACAAAACAAACACAAAAAAATACACTGCTAAAAAAACATCGATCTTGACCTACAGAATGGACTAACTACTGTTTGGTTGCTGTTTCTCAAGTCTGATGAAGGTTGTTATGCTAATTTGAAAAAAAAAATAACATACTCCATTGCGTGCATACGTCATCAGATGAATTCTTCTGAAGTTATAATGGGCTGTGAGGGAATTCACTGGACACAAAGACAGAAAGTGTAGATGAAACACTATTATTTCCGCCACAAGATGGCACTGTGCTGTTGGTTTCCGCCAATACCATCGATGGTAAAGGAGGAGCAGTATACTTCTTGCACACACAGGTGTGTCAAATAATATTACAAACAAAAGGGGCGAAAGTAAAAAGGAAAATAAAACACAATAACAAAACTACAAATAAAAGTTCTTGCAACATTCCCCCACTGCCGCTACCCGCACGGCTCAGGTCTTCAGCCTGCGCTTTGCTATTCCCCTACTATACTCTATGGGGTTGCCCAGGGTTTCCCTGCTAACTACACACATCCTGACTCGGGTACGTAATTACACTTCTTTTTTTCCCATTTCGGCTGTCTTCCTCAGCCTTGTTTGCCTGTCCCTCTTTGTTTCTCCAGTCCCTCACGACCAGGGCTGTCACAGTTGCTCTACCTAGATGGACGGGGCTGAGGAATAACAAAGGTCAAACACCCCCCAAGGCCCGCCTCCCGACCACTCAGAGAGAGGGAGAGAACACACCCTTACCCAACCTCTTCATGTCATCGCCATGATCGACAGGCGGATCTTACAGGGCTCCCGACCCCTCCCCTACAGGATCATGCATACGTCAGATAGCCAGCACAGATCTTGCCCTGTTACAGGCCGTCTGCAAAGGGTTAAGATGTAGGGAAAATCTTTTGTTTCCATTTAATTTACATAAATTGCCTATATTGTTTTACATTATAACTAGGGCTCCCACCCACCCCCATTACAGAAAAAATGTAATTGGTGTAATTGGTGTATTGGCCAATAAACACTGGAAAAATGCTGGAAATGGTTACTCAATTCACGTTGACTTCGCCCCTTTCCCATTTAACACAAAAAAGACCTTTCTGTCCTCCTTACTGACTTGTATCTATCATTGATTCAATCTGAATACGTTAAACCCACACCAACTACTGATTGCCAGCAAATTCATACATTTCTATTGGAGACTCGGTTTGTGAGATTTAAAATGAGATTACAATTAGGAACAGAGACTTGTTCAGAGGATTTAAAGCTATATTACAGTTTGATAGGGAGGATTTAAAACAAAAATTGTGGCAAAATGTAAAAAAATGCCTAGACACACAAAAACCCCAGAAGAATGTGCTCGTGACCATGAGGATTTAGTAGTTGAGGAAGACAGCAAATTAAAGAAGGTACAATTTAAGTGTGCAAGTCTGTCGGGTTACTATACATATTGTGATAGAAAAAAAAGCCTAAGTATTTTAGAAAGTAACCGATAATAATTTGATACAGTATATAAGAAAGCCCACAAAAAAAGAGATTTCAGAGTATCTAAAATAGCTAAAAATAAGCAATGAAAAATGAAATTTATAAAAACCGAAAAACAGAAGCCCCAATTATAGCCAATCTATACTACTAACAGCATGTCCAAGAAGGATCTGCCAAGGTATTCATCTAAGCAGAACCTATGGTATCTAGCCCTGTTTACTCACATTATAACTATAGCCTGACAAGCATTTTTTAAAACCTGCTGTGTATGGTTAATTGTGTCAGAACTTTCCATCCTTTCTATGTAATAATATAATAAAAATATATTTATTTTTATATAGCACCTTTCATAGTGGACCACCATCACAAAGTGCTTTACAGAGGTAGGCTGTACTTTCCATCACATGATCATTTCTAGGACCATTCCTCAAGGGGAAGGTTAAGCTTACATGGTCAATAAAGAAAATGCTCGCCAATTTCCAAAGAACATATTAACCTCCTGCATTTAAGCAAAATATCAGGCTGATAACAGAACTACACTACAGAGGCATTTGTCGTATGTGTTTTTTTTTTTTTTTTTTTAAATCGACCATGAAAGACAATTGCCCAGGGTTTTCCAGGACTGGATCTTATGAAAGTAATTTTCCAGAACTGCTGATTTTTAAGTACTCGTATAAAACCTGGCTGTCTAGTTCCAGTGCTGTGCAGTATTACGTAGGGTGTATTGAGTGAAGACCAATAGTCTTGCCAACACTCTGTCTGACAGGAGTGGGCAGAGCGAGCAGTGGGGGCTCGAGTGTACTTGTGTTAACCTTTCCAGTGCTTAAAATTTACATGGTTAGAAGTTTTTTTTAATATAATTATTTAAGAGAGTTTAAATTGATCTTAGCACAATGCTCAGGGTACTAACAGTGTCCCTTTTGTCAGGATATCTCTGTAGTGGTGTACAGCGGCATGATATAGGAGGCTGTGTGGTCCAGTGGTTAAATAAAAGGGCTTGTAACCAGGAGGTCCCTGGTTCAAATCCCACCTCAGCCACTGACTGATTGTGTGACCCTGAGTAAGTCACTTAACCTCCTTGTGCTCCGTCTTCCGGGTGAGACATAGTTGTAAGTGACTCTGCAGCTGATGCATAGTTCACACACCCTAGTCTCTGTAAGTCACCTTGGCTAAGGGCGTCTGCTAAATAAACAAATAATAATATCACTTATATCATTGCCTGTACATGGGTGAGCATGAGCGATGCTGCACAATACCATTTTGATTGATTGACCGAACAGACTCATGGAATTGAATATACAGTTTGTGGGTAGAAGTTTGACTAGTACATTTATTGCAGAAACAAATTACATTGTAGTACAGATGAGTGTAGAAATTATACATGCATGAAATTAAAGGCAGGGCAATCTCTATGGCCACTCTTTATAGCCTGTGCTTGTGTTTTTTTACAGCAAGATTAACATTAATATTGCTGTTTGTAGGCACACATGACAGATAATGGCCAACACATGCACCTAAAAGTTTTTGCACAGGGTGTCTGTAGAGGGTGATATTAAATGTACTGTGGTGAGATATTGTATCAATCACTCACTTTGCATGGAATGATTTTATTTTGCTGAAATGAAAAGCACAGCAAATCCAAGTCAATGGCAACAGCTTTCCTAAAGGCCCTGTCGGTATATAGCACTTCTGATGAGACGGCACAACAGTAAAGAAAGTTGAGCCAACTGAACTTCTAGATGCATTATTAAATAAAGTGTACTTCTGGTATAAGCTAGAAGGCAACACAGCATATAAAAGTGTCCCTTATTTCCCCACACAATAAATAACGCTAATGCCAAAAAAGCTTTTAGTTTGATTCCTCAACAAAGCACATTGAGCAAAGGGAATATGTTAATTGGATAAGATTTTTTTTCCTGTCTAGATTCAGGAAATATTTGGTAATATTCACAGATTTCATCCGGAGTTAGGCATTATATGAAACGTATAATTAGTACCATAAAGACATTTGTCAGGCATAAAAATAAACCTGCTTCCCCATCAAATCACCACAAACAAAGGAAAGACTGATTTCAGATGTAATTTATACATTTGCAGGTTATCTTATTGTAGGTAATTTATAAATCTTGTATAAACACATACATGGACTTTCTTTTTTTCCATTACACTTCAAACAGTGTTTGTTTGAATATTAAATTATTTAATCACCACTACAAACAAGTATGGTATTTTTTTGCGACTTTGTATTCACAGCAATGATATGTATACTGTATGTAATGTAATCATTTTTACCAGTTCTTACTTAATTCCTTGTGTAACCAAGTCAACTGATAGGGAGACAGGGAACATTTCAATAAAATGAAGAGATTGTTATTATTTAATTAAACAAACTATACTTATTCCAAAACAAGTAATCTAGGGAATATGCAGAAAATAGAGGGGGTCCACCCACAGTGGCTCTCAAAAGTATTCACCCCCCCTTGGATTTTTCCACAATTTATTGTGTTACAACATGGAATCAAAATAGATTTAATAAGGAGTTTTTGCCACTGATCAACACAAAAAGTCCATAATGTCAAAGTGAAAAATAAAATCTACAAATTGTTCTAAATTAATTACAAATACAAAGCAGAAAATAATTGATTGCATACGTATTCACCCCCTTAAGTCAATATTTGGTAGAGGTACCTTTGGCAGCAATTACAGCCATGAGTCTATTTGGATAAGTCTCTACCAGCTTTGCACATCTGGACACTGCAATTTTTGCCCATTCTTCTTTGTAAAATTGCTCAAGCTCCATCAATTTGGATGGGGACCTTTGGTGAACAGCAATTTTCAACTCTTTCCACATATTCTCAATTGGATTGAGGTCCGGGCTTTGACTGGGCCACTCCAGGACTTTGACCTTTTTGTTTTTAAGCCACTCCAGTGTGGCTTTGGATGTATGTTTGGAATCATTGTCCTGCTGGAAGATGAATCTTCTCCCAAGTCCCAGGTCTCTTGCAGACTTCAGCAGGTTTTCCTCCAGGATTTCTCTGTACTTTGCTGCATCCATTTTGCCCTCTATCTTCACAAGCTTTCCAGGCCCTGACGCAGAGAAGCATCCCCATAGCATAATGCTGCCACCACCATGCTTCACGGTAGGGATGGTGTTCTCAGGATGATGTGCGGTGATAGGCTTGTGCCAAACATAGCGCTTAGCGTTGAGGCCAAAAAGCTCTATTTTGGTCTCATCAGACCATAGAATCTTCTTCCACTTGGTCTCAGAGTCTCCCACATGCCTTCTGGCAAACTCTAGCCGAGATTTGATGTGTTTTTTCAACAATGGCTTTCTTTTTGCCACTCTCCCATAAAGGCCAGTTTTGTGAAGCACCCGTAGCTATTGTTGCCGTATGCACAGTGTCTCCCAGCTCAGCCGTGGAAGACTGTAACTCCTTTAGAGTTGCCATAGGCCTCTTGGTGGCCTCCCTGACTAGTGTCCTTCTCGCTCGGATACTCAGTTTTTGAGGACGGCCTGTTCTAGACAGATTCACAGTTGTGCCATATTCTCTCCATTTCTTAATAATGGATTTTACTGTGCTACGGGGGATATTCAATGCCTTGGAAATGTTCTTATATCCAACCCCTGATTGGTGCTTTTGAAGAACCTTATTCCGGATTTACTTTGAATGTTCCTTTGTCTTCATGATGTAGTTTTTGTTAGGAAATGTACTAACCAACTGTGGGACCTCCCAGAGACAGGTGTATTTAACCTGAAATCATGTGAAACACCTTAATTGCACACAGGTGGACTCCATTCAACTAATTATGTGACTTCTAAAGACAATTGATAGCACCAGAGCTTATTTAGGTGTGTCATAGCAAAGGGGGTGAATACTTATGCAATCAATTATTTTCTGTTTTATATTTGTAATTAATTTAGAACAATTTGTAGATTTTATTTTTCACTTTGACATTATGGACTTTTTTTGTGTTGATCAGTGGCAAAAACTCCTAATTATATCCATTTTGATTCCATGCTGTAACACAATAAATTGTGGAAAAATCCAAGGGAGTGAATACTTTTGAGAGCCACTGTAAACAACAAAACAAAAGGGAATTACAAAATTATATATATTTTAATCATTATGAAACATCATTTTCAATACAAATAACCTTTATTTCAATTTGTGATAAAAGCTTAATTAAAAAAAATAAAAAGTCTGTATCAAGGCTCCAGGCTGCGACTAAAATGTTCGCAAATGCGACAAAAAATAAAATGTTTGCAAATGTTTTTTTGGGGGGTTCAGTAGGGCTCAAAATCATTTGCTGTTAGTACACGTTTCAAATAAATTACTACATGTAGTACTGTGATACACTAAGCATTCTATTTTGTTAACTACACCCAGGGTCGGATTAACCCATCACAGGGCCCTAGGCAAGCATTAACTTCTGGGCACCTATCTTCTTATATGAATAACAAGAAATATACCATTATATATATATATATATATATATATATATATATATATATATATATATATATATATATATATATATATATATATATGCTTGAACAAAAGTTATTGTATTCTTGCTCTTATTGTATTACTTGTATTGTAACACTTGAAATGTATTTGCTTACGATTGTAAGTCGCCCTGGATAAGGGCGTCTGCAAAGAAATAAATAATAATAATAATATATATATATATATATATATATATATATATATATATATATATATATATATATATATATATATTAGCTTAACTCACACTCCACTAATTTGCAAAAGGTATCATTTTCGTTTTTAAGCTATTATGGTTTCATCCGAAATGGCCAGTTATGGTTATTAATTATGATGAAAATTTCACACACTGCTCTGAACTGAACGACTGACCGAATCTGCCAGAAACAGTTCAAATGAAGGCAGTGTGCTAAATAGATTTCAAAATAAATTCGGAAAAACTTGAAGCCTACGGCAAATCACATAGCGGAGCCTGATAATCACCTTTCATAATTTACTGAATAAAAATACAACAGTTCAAATATGGACAAACATGATACTTCCACATGTCCACTAACTGTAAGTCCCCCATAGTCCACAAAAAATATATATTAAATAAACAAACACACCTGCACATTGTCGTGTAGTCAAATCAGGGTTGCCAACCTTGTCATTTTGTTTTTACTGACATACAGATTTACAGTGGCCTTTTTTTTTTTTACAGACATCATTTAAAAAACAAATAGAAACAATAAATACAAATACATTATAAAATAGTCTAGTTTTGTGTACTTATATTTCTTTAGGTCTTACTTACTTCTTCTAGTCATACATGGACACATTTGCAGACTGGATCGTTGGTCTGAAGCTGGTGCTGTTTTTAACAGCAGCCTTGATAGTCAGAATTCCATTCAGAATGTCTGTAGACAATTGATTTCTTACATCTGTTTTTACAAGGTTCATCTGAAAAAAAAAATTGTTCTAATTCTGCAGTACTGTGTGGCAAATTGAACATATTAATGGCAACCTTGGAAAGTGTAGGAAACATGGCTCTCCGCTAGCTGTAGACAAGAGCGCAGTTTTGAGCCAGTTTTCAACAGCTTCCAGATCATGTCTAAGATCTGTCAAGTCAGTCAGTCACTTGTTATTGCACAGATTCCATCTATTCTATCCAGCATATTTCCAATAACAAAAAAGCAATGCAAATTGGACGATGTCTCCCGAGCTCGCTATGCTTTGTTTACTAACTTGGTGTAGGTATATGGCATTTGAGCTGATTAGGAAAGCTGCAAGCAATACAAAATATACCATATTTATTTTTATTCAAAATAAGACTTTTTATTATTTATTTACATTTTAGTGTTAAAATATGACTTTTTTTTTTTTTTTTACTGACTGGCCTTAATGGACAGTTGGCAACCTTAAGCCAAATGCAGTTTAACGTGGCTTACTTCTTTCTCATTCGCCAATACAGCGAAGGCAGTGAGCTTTTCTTGCTTTAGTTTTGATCAGAAGTGTTTTTTGACACGCTTCGTTAACGAAAATGCTCTTTCTCCAGGGTCGGGGATAATGTTTTCAGCGGTTCGGGGCTTTCAGCTCAGATTTGTAAAAATATTTCTAATGCCCCCCTTTGCCGCTTTCATTCTTCTTCTTCTTGTTGCTTGTGTTTATGCTTTGCTGCCCATGAAAGACACATCGTTTGCTGTATTCAAGCAAAATCAAACTTACTGACCTGGAATTTACTTGTGTCGCTACGCGAAAGTGAGCAACACAAGTAAGTTCCGGGTCAGCCAGTTTGATTTTGTGTGAACACCAGTGAGATACACTGCCTCGGTTGAAATGTCAGTGAGTGAAGTTCTTCCAGTTTGCATGCAATTACGTATCTGTTTAAAAAAAAGGAACCAAAAAAAAACCTGTAGGCTTACACACATTGAGGCAGTTAGGGAGATAACAGTTATGTTTTGCATAACTAAATAAATTAAAAACAAGTTTTAAAGCTATTCCCTTATACAAGCCTCATTTCTGTGATTTCTAATAAGTTTATGCATTGTGTGTAGGCTGCCTCATATTGTATAAGAGACATCATTTCATACAGTTTGATCGGCTCAGCTTTGTGGTCCCCTCGCCCAAACTACAGAAGGTGGCATCTCTTACATAATAAGAGACACGCCACACGTGATGTATTAACTTATAGTTTAAACTCCCAATGCTTCCTAAACATACTGCTTAATAAACAAACATGGTGAACTTGCAGTCCATTACATTTTGGCATTTGTATTGTGGGAGAGTATAGTAATGAACATAACATAATTGCCCATCGCTTCCATTAGCTCATTTACTTGTGTATAACCCAATTACTCACAAAACTGCAATCATACTAATAAGCACCTGTAAACACAGCAAGCACTATCAATCACCAGTTATGTGTGGTTGACACGCTCCAAGAAATCTTTAAAAAAACATGATTAACTTTGCAAAATAAACGGGGTGTTGCAAAACGTATTATTATTTAATTTTGAAGTGATGCTTGGTGGTGCTTACTCATCAAGCTATAAAGAAAATGCCAGAAATGTCTATGTTGGCCTAACCCATTAACTGTTGGTATAACCTGGTTTTCTTGGGCAATGAACCACAAGATTTGTGCTCTGCAGATATACTGACAGGGAGCATTGCTGCACTGTTACAGCATTCACTGGTCTGGCAGATCCTTTAAGAGGACATGTAGACAAGTAGCCTAAATGTTCTTACAATAATAAAATGTCACCATTCAAATGTGCCACGATGGCTTAAATATTAACAGTCTCTTATTTATCAGTGTTATTCCAATTGATAAAATATTTTAAAACTAGAAGAATAACATTTTAACAAAAAAATAATAATAATTAAAGTATTGAGCAGCTGAAACTAATCTACTGGGAGAGTGTCAAAATTTGAATTCACATACACTGAAGGGGTGTCATAACTTATGATCAAGACTTTTCTTTACTAAACACATGGTTCATTTTTTTATTTTGGACTAAATGGTAAAAAGTCAATGAAATGTATATCTGAAAATAAAAACATAAATGATAAATTATGAAATAAGTATAAGAAACCACAGGGTGGCACCACTGTATAAAACACAAAACAAGTGAGTTAAGCATATTTAAGCTTGATACCTATACCTAATGGAAAATTAAGCACAAAGCCTGGAGCAGATTGCCATGCAATGAGAGTTCCATTCCCGTCACTGAATTTGCCCCATATTATAAAGAACTAGAAGGTATAAAGAAGACAACCATGCAAATAGTGGCAGTCAATGTAATATTGCTAGTTTGAAAACTGATTTTCTCATTGCACACATTAGGCCTTACAGTATCTATAATACTTAAGACTCATTTCTCCAAAATGACTTCTTTGAGATGATTATTTTAAACTGCCAAAAATGAATGCTTGTTGTTTAAAACAATGTGTGCTGATCATTTATCTTATTAAGCAGTTCACCCCGGGAAACAGACATCATGGTCTTTATGATCTCATCCATGGAGTCAAGAGAGGATTCAAAGGCTGTCAGGTACTCAAGGATCTTGGTGGGTACTCTTCCCCAGCCACTTCTTGGTCTGCCATTTTCTGTTGAAACACAATGTTGTTAAAATCATGAAACAAATCATGTATGGTTCACTCTGTCACCCCCAATGACTTTTTAATACTCTGGGGAGGCAGCTTCAATTCAACATCTAAACATGTGCCACATATAAATTAGTCTCTACCAGAAAAGGCATACTGGTGATAAATACTGATTAATTTATTGTTAAACCATAATATATTTAAACAGTAGACGAAGAGAAAATGGCTCACATAGGGGCATTCCATTCCAAAACAGCAAGAAACCAAATTAGGGTCCAAGTCACCACCCAGGGATGCCTCCAAGTCACCGCCTGGGGATGCCTGTATGATACCGCCCGGGGATGCCTCCAAGTCACCGCCTGGGGATGCCTGTATGACACCACCCAGGGATGCCTCCAAGTCACCGCCTGGGGATGCCTGCATGACACCGCCCGGGGATGCCTCCAATTCACCGCCTGGGGATGCCTGCATGACACCGCCCGGGGATGCCTCCAAGTCACCGCCTGGGGATGCCTATATGACACCACCCGGGGATGCCTCCAAGTCACCACCCGGGGATGCCTCCAAGTCACCGCCTGGGGATGCCTCCAAGTCACCGCCTGGGGATGCCTCCAAGTCACCGCCTGGGGATGCCAATATGACACCGCCCGGGGATGCCTCCAAGTCACCGCCCGGGGATGCCTCCAAGTCACCACCTGGGGATGCCTGTATGACACCACCCGGGGATGCCTCCAAGTCACCGCCTGGGGATGCCTGCATGACACCGCCCGGGGATGCCTCCAAGTCACCGCCCGGGGATGCCTCCAAGTCACCGCCTGGGGATGCCTGCATGACACCGCCTGGGGATGCCTGCAAGTCACCGCCTGGGGATGCCTGCATGACACCGCCCGGGGATGCCTCCAAGTCACCGCCTGGGGATGCCTCCAAGTCACCGCCTGGGGATGCCTGTATGACACCACCCGGGGATGCCTCCAAGTCACCGCCTGGGGATGCCTGTATGACACCGCCTGGGGATGCCTGCAAGTCACCGCCTGGGGATGCCTGCATGACACCGCCCGGGGATGCCTCCAAGTCACCGCCTAGGGATGCCTGCATGACACTGCCTGGGGATGCCTTCAAGTCACTGCCCAGGGATGCCTGCACGTCACCTCCTGGCAATGCCTCCACGACACTGCCTGGGGATGTTTCCACGACATTGCCCGAGGTGGTGTTAACTCCAACAGCCGCCTTTACGCTGCTGGAATGTCTGGGGCCGGAGCCTCAGAAAAGGAAGCTATCAGCTACAGAGCACAAAGGAGAAGTGGAGCTCCTGCTGCCTCCACTAGATGAGGGAACAGGACGTGATGCTGGCATTCCTCAGCAGCCACTGCCAGAGTGGCCAACTCCAACTCCTGTACCACGCATGTTCCTGATTCCTTCACCAGGGGGAGTTGTGGAGCTTCCGTTGCCGCCTTCATGGCCAGGGGCTCCCCTACCGAGTTCACCACCCGGGGGTCCAGAGATATCGCTGATGGAGGGTCAGGAGCTGCTGCTGTCTCTCCCTTTTTATTTTCAGGACAGTCTGGAGCTGTGTTTACCTGGGGGTCCGGAACCGCCGCTGTCTGGGGGTCCGGGGCTGCAGGCTCTTCTTCGCCAGGGGACGTCTGCACGCCTCAGCCGGGGGATGCCGTCTGCATGCTACTGGCCAAGGTTGCCAGTATGCCATGGCCCGAGTTGCTACTGGGAGGCCAGAGGCTCTGACCCCAGAATGTGGACATAAACTTTTTGAATTTTAAGGGGGGAGGTGGCCGTTGGGCCATGTGTGCTGTGCAAAAGAGGGGGAAGAGTGTGACGGGGTGCCCACCCCTTGTGTGTATTTTATTTATGTATTGTTGTTGTTGTTGTATTATTATTATTATTATTATTATTGTGTGCAGACGACGAAAGCCTACTACAATATTAATTATTATTATAGAGACCGGCGAAAAGCTGATCTCATAAAGGGTAGCTAGTGTGAATGGGGTTAAATCCCCATCCTGATAAAGCCTGTGGGAATGTGGCTGGAGCCTTAATAAGGTAATTGTTTAATGGGTAATTAAGGCTCCAGCCACAGTATAAAAGACCCACTCTGGGCTCAGGCGAGTAGAAGAGAGTTGTTAGTATAGAATATAAGGTACTTATAGTTTTGTGTTTGTTTTACTTTGGCCCGTGTGCCCTTTTCTTTATTGTGTTTTGTTTAAATCTTTGTTTTATTATTTAATAAACATATGGCTGTGGACGTTTTATCCCAGTACCTTTTTATTTTGCACTTCTTCCTGGTCCGTGATATTATTATTTTATTATTATTTATTTCTTAGCAGACGCCCTTATCCAGGGCGACTTACAATTGTTACAAGATATCACATTATACAGATATCACATTATTTTATATACAATTACCCATTTATACAGTTGGGTTTTTACTGGAGCAATCTAGGTAAAGTACCTTGCTCAAGGGTACAACAGCAGTGTCCCCCACTGGGGATTGAACCCACAACCCTCCGGTCAAGAATCCAGAGCCCTAACCACTACTCCACACTGCTGCCCCTATATCACCACACTCACCACTGCAAGACCATCCTTTCACACATAGACATTCCACTTGTCATGTAATGCTACTTTATACTGCAGCGCTTATGTGCAAAACGTCCATATATATGCTGAAGCACAGTTGCTCCCAGATCCCATTAAGTCTCAGAACTGCTGAAGTATCAGAAATGCTGTAGAATCTACTCTGGGCTAATTTTAAATATAGCACAAGTGTGTTGATCAAGAGATGCATTATTTAATTGGTTTGCTAGATGCAGTCTCTAAGATGTACTGTAATCATTTTGTAGTCCAGGAAATGTAATGTTAAATAGTCATTTCAAGTATGGGAAAACATTTTCTGTACTCTATTAATCTTTTTAAAGATTGTGTTTTGAAATTGACAGAGCTTGGACAACATTTAAATGAGTGTCCTAATAAACCTCCACCAGAACTGGATGTAAACGTCAGCATAAAATATTTATTGTCTTTTCTTCTATCCTGGGGCCTTTTAAATTATTTACAATCACATCACCTGTCATTTATCTTGCAATAATGATATGAATACGATTGTCAGCATTTATGTAATATTTGGATATATAAGGAATTAAATCCAATTATATGGTAGTTTAGTCAGAATGCCCACTTCTAATACGGTTCATAATATGTTTATATTATTAAAACAAGGTCTTTATTTTATCTTTATAGGTCTTAATGTCACCTAATTTTGCATCTTAAAATAAATTTCAGACAAAGCACTGTACAGGTAAATAACTAATTTACAGCAAAGCCAATTGCCACTTATGTAATTTAACTAAGAATGGGGATATTTGGAAGCCTCTGTCTATCTGTCTGTATGTGAAACTCGCACTTTTATATGTGCATACAGTGGATGTACCATAGGCTATAGTGATCTTACTTTTTGTTACTGACACCTCTAATTGTCATTGGTCGATGCAGGAATATATGTATAAAGAAGCATCCTATTATGATGAAACTTCTTTGGTAATTAAATATATATCAATCTTGAGGTATATGGAGGCTGTTTGTATTTATGTGTCATTTTAGAGTTTTGCTTGTGTCTAAAGATGTTTTTGATTAGTATTCCATAAAATATAGTATTTTATAAAGATTTTAACTCCCCCCTTTGATTTCTCAAACAATATACTGAAACAATGTTGGCTTAGAAATGCTGAATTAATAAAGTGTATAATTTGGTTTGTATTTTACCAAGATTCTGAACTGGGAGAAGAGACTTCAGCAAGCTACTGGTGACAAGCTGTGCTCCAATGCTGAAGAATAAATTCAATTATATAAACAAAGGCTTCCCAAACCAGGCAATTATTTTTCTTTAAATGAAGTGGCTTTGACATAATCAGACTGATTTACAAGATGTTAAATGTTATAACACCAACATAAATTTAACCTTCAACCTTAGACTGCTAAGAATTAGATCCTCATAGCAATGATTAGCAACCAATGTCTCTGTTGCCAAGAGGTCGCTTGTATAAAGCTGGAGAACTTAAAAGATTAGGGATGTCTCAAAAAGCAGAAAATCAAATGTTATAAAGGCTGGTAACAGCACAAAAAGATACACTGTACAAATGTATCCAGCATTCCGGGTTAGTGCTATCTAATCTGTATGGATTATTATTATATCACAGTTTAAGTGGATTTGCCGTTTCCCAAACACTTTTGGAACCATGTATAATCGGGAACACAGTTGTGAATTCACAAGTACTCAGGAGCAGTCCAATACTGTTCAGAGTAGACTTCCTGCAAGGGTTTTGCAATGGTGAATGTAACATGGCACCATCACATTTTTCGGACTAATTCATAGAACAAATGTCCTACAAGTGTCCTTAACTAAGTATACATTATTAACCATGTGTGTCTGTAAACTCAAATAACATCCCATTGAACAAGATAGCTGCATTGAGAACTCTGTATATGATGGTGGTGCTTCACAAGCCAGTTTTGGAGGAAAGAATTATTTAAATGGCATCTGAAGCTATATGTACTCAAACCAACAGGATTTGCTCAACACAAAAACTTGGAAAAGCAATAAAAAAAATAAAAGCCTGTATACACTAACTTTACTATATGCAGGAGACATACCCCATTATGACAAAGGATCATCTCCTCTGGATGCTTTGCACCAGGTAGCTGTTGAATATGCTTCAGCTATCAAACTTAAACCAAGGAATCCAAAACTTCCTGCTTGGCCTGGCCATAGAAGAGCAATACTATCCTGCTGAAATACATGGGCTTAAAAAAAGGGTAAGTGTGTGACTTGTGATTATCTGCCGTCATTCTCCTTTGTGTTTGGAAGATATAATCATTCAACTCACTCATGGAAAAGTCTGAAAATGTGCACTGCAACAACATACATTAGATTATGAGTTCTGTATTTTGCATAAAGCGCTTTAGTCAAATTATGTTTTTTTTGCCCTACATAAGATATTTACTTTTTCATCAGACTGAAGAAGACACCCAAGAACTCAGAAGTGCTAAAGCTGCTGGTAGAGAAGATTACATTTTGGCCATCTGCAAACTTCATGGGTTCCAGGGAAAGCCTGTGCTGGAAAATCAGCTGCAAGCCCTGGATGCTGAGTTTCATCAGCTAAAGGACCTGCGTAAGTCAGGCTACATACAGACTCTTTTCATCTGGAAATCAAAGAAGGCTAGCAAGGTTATTTATAGTTCAAATAGCTCGCCCTATATTGAAGGAGTTAGGGTTTTTTAGATGTTAGTCTTTTATCTAATTCCTGGCGTTATCTTTATGCTGATCAGAAAGAAGTGCAATCAAACAGATTCAAATTAAGATGTTCTTTTGTCAGAAACTCAGCATGAAAAATAGCTATTTGCTCATTAATTAAAATACATGTACTGGCTAATTTTCAAAGCAGTGCTGTAAAATTAGTATTTTTCTAAAAGGAAAACATGTATATATTACCAGACAAGATATAAGGCAGTGATTTTTTTTTTACCTGTGTTGTTTACTAAATTTGTAACATTGCCAAAGAAATGTGTTTTGTTTTGTTTAGAAACACTAATTTTCAAATAACATAACACATGTATTTGCACTTTATTTTAAAATTGTTCTATCAGTATCTAAGACTTATATTACCAAAACCAAATGATTCTAAACCCCTGGTTGCACACTTATAAGGTAGGATTCTAAATAAAATAGCTGATTTTTTAAATAATTTTTAAGATGTTTGATTTTGCTCAGTTCATAAGTACCCATGATAGAAATAATTTAAGCTACAAATTTAAGTAAAGCACCATTGAAAATGCTAAGTATGTTTCCTAATAGTCTTGCAAACTGGCCTGTTTAAGAGGTTCTGTCCCTGGTTTTGAGCAACTGTCCTTCATCAGATATATTGATGAACTACTATATTTATTTAACATTATAATGGAGTGAATACAAACCATTATACAGTACTTCCAAACAAAATGCAAGAAAATATACCCCTTTTATGTTGGGAAGGTTGACATTAAGATATTGTAAGACAGCAGGGAGGGGGTTAAAGCCTCCCAGAAGAAAAACATGTGTGAAAGGCACATTTGTTTACTTTAATTGTATTTGTTATTGTTTAATTTTTTTTTTGGGGGGGGGGGGGATTTTTATGCGCTGATGTGCTAATTTTAATTCACACAAAATAAAACAAACACAAAATAAACACCTAACTCCAAATTTGGAGCGCTGACTACACAGGTTATTCCCTGACTAACTCGCAGGACGGCTAAGCCATTTCCCCGCCAAACACAACAAACAAAAACCACACAGGTTTAATATAGCACACGCTTTACCTCACAACTGCTAGGAAGCAGAGCACCTCTTCTGCCTCCTTCTCCACCGCAGCCCTGAGCAATCTGACTGCTCCTCTTTAATACCCTACACTTGGTTCTAATTTAATAATGATCTCCAGGTGCAGGGAATAATTAAGCAATAAAAAAATTAAAGTAAACAAATGTGCCTTTCACACATGTTTTTCTTCCGGGAGGCTTTAACCCCCTCCCTGCTGTCTTACAATATGCAGTGGAGAATGACTTAGCATTGCCAGCATCTGCATACATCCCTTACTGCAACATTAATTTATAATCAGTGCAACCAAGTTCACGAGCGGGAGCTAGGGCTGCGTGAAGAATATGGGTTAGTATTTAGAGGCTTAGCTTCAAGGGAATGATGATAGCCTGCGGGCCAGGAGTGCTTGTTTTGAACTATTAGTTTTCTGTTGGGCAGGGAAGGTTTGAGCTGTAAATGGCCTGCG
Organism: Acipenser ruthenus; assembly: GCF_902713425.1. NCBI lineage: Eukaryota > Metazoa > Chordata > Actinopteri > Acipenseriformes > Acipenseridae > Acipenser > Acipenser ruthenus. Next base: position 49,647,455 of record NC_081194.1, on the reverse strand, counting down.
GGCCAGGTCAAAGGACGGGTTCTGGACTTTATACCGCAAGAACCTTGTACTGCGGAGATCGGCCCCATGGGCCCCCGGGACCCCCTGAAAACATAGAAATCCTCTGACTCTGCTGAGAATTCTGGAGGCACTGCCTCGTGGACCAGGCCATGCCCCCAGAGGATGGAAAGGTTCATAACCTGGAAAGAAGGAAGGAAAGAGAACCCCTGTCTCCAGGAGCCGCCCTCAAAGAGGTGAGGCGAGTCCTCCAAGGCAAGGCACTGGAGTGCGCCCGCAGGGGTATCTGAAAGATAGAGTTTGTTAGTATTTGGACTTTATTATTTGACCCTTAGCGGTCCATTTATTCAGCGCATCTCAAGCGTGTCAGGTCCAATTAATTTTCACACGCGCTGTTTATTTTACACGCACTGTTTAAAAGTATTTTTTTCACAGTAAAACAGGTTTAAAAGGCACTGCATATCAACAGGACACTCAGTACTGCATCTCCAGTCCCGCCCCACCCCACCCCCTTGTTTGCTGTATTTTTCACATACCTCTTCATAGTTGTGCATACTGATAAATCATCTCCTGATCACTCATTTTATCACCAAACTCCTCAATAATGCGATCCAAGTCATTATTTTATTACTATAACATCTCAAAAAGCTCTGCAAATGTCTGTGATATTCTTTGAGCGCTGGATGCAGAAGCAGCTATCTTGTTTGTTTATGGCCGTGTTATCTCTGTGGTGCCGAGGCTATGTGTATTGTTTTTTTTTTAGCTTCTCTCGGCTCCTATCGGTTATTGAATGCTTTCTCCGGAGAAATAACGACTAGAGACCTATGCTTTATGATGATGTCAGACAGGGTCCGACATCGGACTGGAAAGGGAAAATTGTAATGTCGGACCTGGTCTGACATAGGACCACAAAGGGTTAAGGATTGTAGATGACTACAGCTCTTACTGGTACAGTGAGAGAGAAACAATATAGTCTCTGGGTGAGACAAGAAATAACGCATGAGCTGCGAAAGAACAGTGTGGCTGGTGGTCCCCTCTGACTCGCTGTGGCGAAGACCCCCCTTTTAATGAAGGCATGAGTAGCTGCGGCTGACTTGAGGCCGGGGAAGTGAGACTCACTATCCCCCCAAAAGGATGGACCACCGGCTCCCCACAAGAACCAAACCTGAGAAGACAAACAAAGACCGTGTGCCAATGCACAAGAAAAAACAGGGAAGAGGGACAAAAAAGGACAAAGAGAGAGATGGTTATTAAAACGGGCTATGTGCAACCCTCTGTTAGAAGGAAACCTCTGGTGGGAAGGGTGTCCCCACTCCGGGCATACTAGCAATTGATTGGTGAGCTGCTGAGATGTCTGTAGGAAGAGAACGAAAGTAGGAGTGGACTGCTGCTGATGACCAGCGACCCATAGTTTTTATAAGGTAATGACTAACGTTGGCTTTTGCTGCTGACAAAGCTGCGCCGATCCTGAATGAGTGTGGGGTATAAAACTGGGGAGAGACCTGCTGTAGCATAGGAGAACCTGGTAGATGGAAAGAGGGCTGATGACATGTATTCTCTTGCAGATGAGAGTCGTGCCGTATGCCGTCCAGTTGGGTGTTTATGGCTGACAAGGCATCTGCAAAAGGATAAATAATTTTTTTAACGTCCTCGAAAAATATTTTGTTTGTAGTTCTGACATGGCTGCTTTGGCTGGTGGCACTTGGTGATCTGTATTAAAGATGAGCTGCTGGAACTTCATTCATTGATTGTTCCAATGTTGCAGCAAGGTGTACCACATTCTGATGTCTAGAGAGATGAGATGCCAACCATCCTATGTGTTAGTTAATACAGGATCGATCAGCGGTTTGCTAATGTCTCCTTGGAATGGAAAAGGTTAACTCACATTCAGAGATTTGGGTTTCACAACTCCAGTCATTCTCCTAATAGTGGAACTCCTTAACTCATAATCAAGACAGATTTCCAGTCTAGTACCATATCTCTCACCATGTATTAATGCTTGTAGTATTGGGGGATGAGCGGACATATTGGATGGAGATTAGCGTTAGCCTTGACTGTGGAAATGGCTGCCACGATCTGAGTATTGGAGGAAAGCTGGAGCGTTGGAAGCTCTGGAGGAGGGTTTCTTGCTTCTGAAAGATATTTTTATGTGAGAATCCAGGTTTTTGCAGTTGAGGCAAGCGAGAAGGCGTGAAATGAATGTTCTGCCTTGGGAATAATGCGAATTGCGAAATTGAAGTGGCCGAAGGGAGATAACAGGTTGCGTTTAGAGATTGATTTTGATACTTGAAAGTTGTTAATGAGTTTACGAATGTGTTCCAGGATTGTCGAGTGGGAGGCTGGCTTCGGATTTGACAGTGTCCCGGGTGATTCCGAGGAATTCTAGATGGGCCGATGGTTTATCTTGAGAGTAGGACGCCTACTGAAGAAAACAGGGATCGCAGATTGAGGATTGCTTGAGTGAGGTGGTCCAAAGGAGGGGAAATAAGGAGAAAGGTGTCTTCACAGCAGATCCTGAACAGGTGGTGGAGGGAGGGATGAATGGGCATGATTTAAAAGCGTCTAAATGATCAGTTTTTGTGAGCCAGGTGCTGTAGCCTGCTTCTTTGATGGATTTAATAGCGTCGGAAGCTGTAACGAAGGGAGAATTGATCGTGGGGAATCAGGGCGTTGAGACTGGAGTGGAACTGCCTCTCCTTGGCGGATGAACAATAGTAGGCACTTTCCCAGATATTTTGCGGGTCGCTATTCCGATGGGTCTAATCCTTAAGACGGGGAACGGAGCTGGGAAGGAGCCGGCCATGAATTCTTTGTCCATCTCGACTTGAATAAGAGACTCAGTGATTCTGGGTTCGGAGGAAGCAGAACGAAGATTTTTGCATGTGAATGGGACAGAGGGAGATTACGAAGGGGGCCAACCAAGGCTTTTAAAGTAGGGCGAGTCTGTGACTGTGGGGCAGTGCAGAGTATATGTGCGTCTGTGACCGTGAGGCGGTACAGAGTGTATGTGTGTCTGTGACCGTGGGGCGGTGTGGAGCATATGTGGATGTAGCAGATATAAAGATACAATTTATTATTGAGCAACGCCATACGCTTGCTTCCAGCCAGGATGTTGATATTGTTGTCGTGCAGGGGTTTTAAGAGTTTGGCGAGTGGCCGATCCTTATAAAAAAGCTGCTCCAGAGACTGAGCCTGCTGGCGGGGGCATTTTGATCTCCATAGTGCCGGGGCAGCAGGCCTGGTTGCGGGGTAGAGGTCTGCATTAGATGTAGACGGTCCATCGGAGAAATGAATGAGATATTTTGAGGAGAATCCGGCAGGGAGGTTTCCTGCAACATATGCAAAAACGCAAAACGCAAGAGAAGGAACAGAGATTGTGACATGGCTTAAATAGGAAGATCGCTTTGATAGGCAGGAGAAAAGTAGGAGGAGAGGAGCCCTAGCTCCCGCCCCTGAACCCCACTTTAAAGTTAACATAAAACGTACTGCAATATATAATGTTTTATACCTTAAAATAAATTCAGACATTAATTAAATTACCCCTCCAACAGGACTTGGTATATAAATTATTTACTCAGTTACCAATAACTGATGTGCAGGATTGTTTCGAAGAATAGCAGAATTAGAACATCTTTGAATAAAACATCTTAAAGAAAGAAAATCAGCTGTGATGTACCTACAGGAGGGTTTAGAACAGCTAATTACACAGTTTAATGCAGCAAGTGAAGACACAGAAAGGTTAGTTGTGTTGCATGAATTTCAAAAACCATGAAGCAGTGCTATATATACTATATACTGCTGAATTTGCCTTTTCAAATTGCCTTTTTTAAATTGCCATTTATCTTCACAGCAAATGAGAAACTGAAGAAGGCAAAAACACTGTGGACTATTTTAGTGGACTTATCTGTTGCTACTTCAACTTTACCAAGTTTATATTGTCTTCAGGTGTATATATACATTATATAAATTTACATAATATATTCTGTTACATTAAACCTTTCAGAGAAGTATGTCAATCCTGTTTTGGGGACGAATCAATTGAAAAAAACCCTGAGTGAAGTAAAATTAGGTAGTCCAAGATTATTGCTAATCAAGGTCTGTGAAACAAACCAAAAATGCACTGGATTCTTGTTTTTATTTCTTTGATTGTATTTTATGTTTGTATTTTAGGAAAGATGACCTACATGCTGTAAATCCATTAACTGTAATGATCACACAGCTAATAAGGTTTGTCAAAAAACTGACATTTTCTGGAAAAACAATGACTGCTGAGAAACGTATTCATATGATATAATAAAGGGTAGACCATGCACTGATATTGAAATAAGAAATATGTATTTATTTAAACATACTTGCATCAGACATGTTAAATAATGCTTATTAAAAAAAGGTAAATACGATGTTTTAAAGACCTACTAAAGGCTATAGAAAAGAAACACCTTCAAAGAATAAATGGCTCTTAATATTCATTTTTTTATTTTTATTTACTTACCTACAGTGAGTACCAGTAACTAAAAAAAGTCAATAAAATGAGGTATATGTTTAGTGGTAATATTAACAATGTGTACATTTATGTGATTAAACCATTTATAATTGTAACAGTTTTGATTTAGGAGTTTATAAACTACTAAAAAGGGAAGAGTGCATTTTCCTTGAAAGATAATGACAGTGTGCTATTGTATTTGTTTTGTAAAACTCAATGATCAATATACTGAAATTATTTTGAAACCCCCGTTGTTAAAAATTGTTTATTGACTGTTTAAATACCATACCTGTTTTTTTATTGTTATTGTTATTATTAAATTTATTTTTTTTAGTGTGGCTGAGCTCACTGCAAATGCTTTTTGCTAGTGTCTATTTCAGAGAGCTGTAATGAAGCAGCTGAAGTGTGGGCTTCTTGAGGCTCATTTCTTCCTGTTGGAGTCTCTGGCACTGCAACGGAACAGGAAAGAGCCCTGGCTAGGAAGGAGGTGCCAGGCATTATCAGCATTACTGAGGCTCACCACCCCTGCCTGCAAATAACTATTAGATATGCAGAATAAGGTACATCTGGCATAGACTTATAGTAACAAACCGATGGTATTGCCATTGCAGTGCCACTGCCATAATTTGATGAGGGAGATGTAAGTTGATTGTAGATATTTTAGCTATTATTTACCAGTAATGTATAATTCACAGAATGCATGGATTACTAAAAAATCACTTTTGACACTGCTTTACTAACCAGACATCAGAATTTTTAAGAACATAAGAACATAAGAAAGTTTACAAACGAGAGGAGGCCGTTCGGCCCATCGTGCTTGTTTGGTTGTTAGTAGCTTATTGATCCCAGAATCTCATCAAGCAGCTTCTTGAAGGATCCCAGGGTGTCAGCTTCAACAACATTACAGGAGAGTTGGTTCCAGACCCTCACAATTCTCTGTGTAAAAAAGTGCCCTCTGTCTTCTATTGGAGAAACCAGGGCGACGCGTTGACTGCAGGGAGGAGTTTGCTGGGTACAAAGGGGAAGCAGCTACGTCAAAACCTCCCCTTGCGCTGAGAAAGTGAGAACGACCAGCTGGAGCTAGGTGTTTTGTTTACCTTTGTGTTACTTGTCTGTTTGTGTTTTAGTAGAGGAGCAGGAGGACGAGAGGCTGTAGCCGGAGAGCCAGCATTTACCCCAGAGCACGACCCTCACCACACTGCACAACACCGCACAGCGCACGCACCACGACCCCCGGAGGAAAAAAGCACAGTTTTCGTGCACGGAGGATTGTGGCTAACGGCGTGTCTTTTTGTTTACTTTTTGGACTTTTAACCTTTTTGTTATTTTGCCCCAATACCATCGATTGGTAGAGTGGCTTATTATTATTTCGTTTTTGTATTACTTTTTGAACTTTCTGTTGGATTGTAATAAATATTGTTATTATTGGGAAACGGCAGCCTGGACATTATACTCTTTTTGCACTGCACCAGTCATCCTTACCACACTTCCCCACATTGTCTAGATGAAGACATTTCTGAGTCAACATAAACTCCTAGGTCTTTTTCATAGATTCCTTCTTCAATTTCAGTATCTCCCATATGATATTTATAATGCACATTTGTATTGCCTGCGTGTAGTACCTTACAATTTTCTCTATTAAATGTAATTTGTCATGTGTCTGCCCAGTTCTGAATGTTGTCTAGATCATTTTGAATGACCTTTGTTGCTGCAACAGTGTTTGCCACACTTCCTATTTTTGTGTTGTCTGCAGATTTAACAAGTTTGCTTACTATACCAGAATCTAAATCATTTATGTAGATTAGGAATAGCAGACGACCTAATACTGATCCATGTGGTATCATGGGGCAAGTTCAGCATGGAAGAGGGGGTCTTGGTCTCAGTTCAGCTCCTCCTACATGGCACAAGGCAGCCCCAGCTAAACAGAGGAAGCTGGTAATCAATGAGGTGCAAAAGCAGGAGGAGAGGATGAGGTGCGTAAAGGCTGTTTCCCAGGCCAAGCAGGGAGAATGCATGAGATGGGAGAGTGTGGAACAACGCAAGATCGGCTGGCAAGACCTATGCATAATGGAACAGAGCAGGATGAGTTTCCTCATCAGGTCAACATATGATGTTCTCCCATTACCACAGAACCTAAACCTCTGGGTAGGAGAGGATCCCTCATGTCCTTTGTGTTCATCACATGCAACATTAAGGCACATTTTAACAGAATGTAAGGTGGCTCTTAGCCAAGGACGGTTTAGCATTGAAAGACAAGCGTAACATGACCAATAAGATGCCGCCAGTTCCATCAAAACATTATCCACAAAAGACAACATTCCTCCGCCCAGGAGAGCAACCGCCAGGATAAGGTGTTAAAACCAAGCCTCGCCCAGGACAACTGGAAGCTGCTAGAGACTGGAAAATGCTGGCAGGTCAATGGCTTATTTTTCCACCTGAGATTGCCACCACTAACCTTCGACCAGATATTGTCTTGTGGTCTGGATCAGCATGCCATGTTCTCCTGGTAGAGTTAACAGTGCCATGGGAGGATGCTGTAGATGAGGCATATGAGAGGAAGAAACTGGGGTATGCTCAACTAACCAGTGGAGGTGGTTTTGTTGAGAATTTGTAGCACACTCTACAACCCGGTTTCTCAGAGACGTCGGATTCAGTGGCCAAGAGTTGCGTCGCACAGTGAAGAACTTATCTGAAGCAGCAGAGAAGAGCAGCAACTGGCTGTGATTGAGACGGAAAGATTCTGATTGTGGTTCTCAAGCACAATAGAAAGAAAGAAGACCCACTTGAAGACCCCAGAGATGTACTCTACTTAGCTCAATCCAGGCAGTTGTCATGTTGATGCGCTGGGGAGACCGCACTGTGGTTGATCCGCAGAGTCAGTATCGCAGCCGTTGTGTGTGCTGATGATCTAGGGAGGCAAAATAAGCTGATCCCTGGAGCCAGCATTACACTTCAGCCATCAACACCAAGCAGAAGGATATCTACAACATCATATGGAAGGAAACACAAATGGATGGAGACACAGATGGATCACATTAGTTTACTGTAAAGCTACGTCTTAGTTGGTGCTTATCTTGGCGAGAGCCGAGTTCAAATCAGCATAAAGTTCTAACATCTACTCCATGTGATGGAAATCTTGCTTACAAAGTACGCACGTTGGCTGTCCATTCATGTCCACATCGAAATACGAAATTCCCAATTTCTCTTGAAACACACAGCACTCTTGGTCCACCTTTCTCCTCACGGATAAAGACATGATGACACTTATCACTACAGAACTTACAAATCAGAACTAAAAACCTTTTTCTGTTATCAGTGGTGTCGTAACTCGAACCAGCTGACGCACTGCCGTCTCACCGACGTGGTCAGCTATTGACAGCAATCAGAGCAACATGGCAATTTGTGTTGCTCATGAGAAGGAATTCACTGGAGGCATGTTTGCACACGTGTTCTAAGAGGTGACGGTGAGTAAAATACGAAACTAAATGAGTTTGACACCCCTGCCAGAGGGGACTCCAGCTGCAAGCACTGCAGGAAAAGTAGCGGCTTGAGGGAGGTGTGTCGCTGCCAGGGGAGGCACCATAGTGCAAAGGAGTGGTGCTGCAAAAACTGCAGCAAGGTAACATCACCACAGGGGTACAGGCCTTCTATTGTCTGTGAATACATGTAATTAAAAAAGCACCAAACTAAAAATAGAAAAGAGTAGAATGTGAAAACAGAACTGAAACCAATAGAATGCAGGTAATTACTCCACAAACACCTTATATAATTTGAAACAATGTAATTTATGTGTGTAAAAGGTTCAGTAGTAACACAATAAAAATGATATATTGATTTCTGTGTACAATAATAAAAAAATGTAAATCTTAGTTAGCATTAGTAATGTAATTTTCTTTGGCTCCCGACCAAATCCTTTGGCGCACATTGTGTGCGTGGGCGCAAACATTCTGCAGCCCTGATATAGTGGATATCCATATCCCCAAATGTGTTTAAAAGACTAGTTTAAAATGCTACATCTGGATTTGTGAGATACACTGCCAAAAGTTAGAGAATGGAATTAATAGCCACAATGCTGGTGCAAAGTTCAAGTGGAAACAGGTGTGTCTTGTCCGGTGTTGAAGGTTTCTGTTATTTGGGCCACTGGAAATACTACCATTCCAGAAACACCCAGGAAATATTGCTCAGACCAGTCTGCATTCAGGGAGTTGGTTGCACAGGCATCCACTATCTAGTACGGCAGCTTAAAACAGGCATATCATTAAAAAATCTACATATTTTGAAACAGAACCTGAGATCCATCTGCCATTGGCATTTTACATGAATGGATCCAGATCAATTTGTGCTGACACCCAATGATGAAGCACTGCAGCAGTGGTAATGAAACAGATGCACAATCAGCAGATACCTATACAGCTGGAAATGAAGAGGCTGTGGTCACCGGGCTTTGACTTTCAGTTCCCTTTTCTTCTCATATTTAAAAGTACATTTTATATTTAAATTGACTTTTGACATATGTTATAAAAAACTGAAGATTGTAGAATTTCAACTGTAGTTAAAATGGCATACACAAATATCAAATATAGGTAGCTTACATTTTCCTGTGCTTTTTGTGCAATAACATAATGGTCATATTGTTGAGAGCAATGTGATCTACAACTGTTTACTAAAGCTTTAAAATATGTATTATTGCTCCTGCTTCCAGCTGTGTTATTAATACCCTCATGTGGCTATAATTACATTTCCTTCACTTTTCCATCAGGGGGCGAGGTGGAGCTGTGACTCCAGCAAAGCCTAGTGTGAAGCAAATCTACTTAAAAAACAAATTCTAAAATGCAGCTTCCTGGCACAAGAACTGAGAAACCAGACAGCAGTCAAGACAACGTAAAACCAGCAGCTGCTGAAGGTGAGGCACACTATACTGGCATATATATACACACAAAGCCCAATCCCAATAATAACTATTGATTTATATATTAAATAATTAACAGTATTATGCACATAGCTCAATAATCATGAGCATACATGTACTTGATCTGATACATTTTGTATTTTGCTTCTAGTAAAGTATGAGAAATATATACTGTAGGTATGTTATACATCAATGTTATTTCCTAACACTAATCAACAAAATCATAATTTGTAGATCTGTACATATTTGTTTTAGCCAGTACTGTTCACGAGAGTACTGGTACTCCTACTCAAGATCAAAGTTCACCTTCAATAAGCCAAAAATTACACTTCCACCATGGCCTGTCACGTGCACTGAGGAAACTCAGGAAGACGGCTGCAAACTGTAACAGGAAGTTACTGCAATGGCACCAGATGTATATACAACCAAGCTATTATGAATAGAACTCACATTCTTTCGACATACTCTAATGGTCATTTATTTTTTTAAGTAAGGGGACGTTTTGAACCACTGTAATAAATATATTATACCACACCACTTGCACAATTTACAGTAGTGTATTTGTCAAAAAAATTCTGCCATTTTGTATAGGTTTCAAATGTTGTTAAACTAATACTTTATACCCCCTTCATTAGCATAATATATCTTTTTCATGTTTAAAATCCTTTGTTATGTGATCCTAATCCTCAGTCCTTATTGTATTTGGCATGTGTTATAGTCATACCTTTGGTACTGCCTGGTGGTGTGAGGGGTGTACCAGTCATTTTTGTTCCTCCTGAAACCTGAGATTTCCATTGCAAATACAAAAGGGCAAGAAATGACCAGTGCAGAAACCTACTACAGCACTGCAACTTCCTCAGGCATGCAAAATATCCATGAGTGCAGAAACTGTTAATAAATATGCAATCGTTGTAGAAACCTATTCCCCTACTTCTCAAGTGAATGTAACTGCAATGATGATAATGATGGGAAAGCCTATTGTTTCATGCTTTTTTATACTGGCACTGGCTCTTCACTATTCATCTAATTCTTACATAGTTGATACTGTTAATCATTTCTTCATATCCCATGTTACTGAGTGTTTTTTTGGTTTGTGACACATACACTGAACTTGCTAATCTACTAATGAGACTAATTCACTTGCTGCAGTAGATATTTACTGCACATTTCCTACGAAGCCGGTCAAAGAACAGACATCCAAGGATGCCTTTATCACTGTATGAATTATTTCCCATTTAAATTTGAGTTACCAAAAATAGTTTTTACTTATCTATTGAAAGTATTTACAAATTCATTAATTTTGAGTTGTTAGTATTGCTTTTATTCTCTAACTTAAATGTAGGTTGTTTGGAATTGTAATAATGCCAATGACTTTGTCACTAATAAATTAATTATGACAATGTGGTTTGTGTTTTATAGGATGCATGGAATAATACATTAATACTTTTGAAGAGAAGTTTAAAACAAACCTCTTGAAGACGATTTATGCTGACATCCACAATAAATCTTTTGATGACAACGATCTCCAGGATTTCTTTCACTTCAAACGTTGGCTCTAAATGTATTTGTTATTTTATCTAGATGCACTATGATGCAGTTTGTTTTGATATAAAACCTTAACTGCGGTAAGCACAATCATTTTTGTTTGTAACTTGTAAAGAACAATAGTACTCTTTTAAGGTACTTTTATCTCTGCTAAAACAATAAAAAATATATGTTTTATGTCCACACCTTTTGCCTTAATTGAACAAAACAAAATCACGAGAAAATACTTTATTTACTGACAATAAAAAAAAAAAAATTAAATCACAAATTAAACTTTAACTATCACTTATACAGTTTTCCACTACAGTTCATATTTTATGTAATTTATGCTTTTATAAAAGTACTCAAAAACAGAACAAAGAGGATGTTAAATGTTAATGATCTTTTTAGATAAGTTAAAGCATGTGATCATGTAACTATTATATAGGTTTCTATTATGTACAGGTTGTATGGTTTACAAATGTATTGTGTGCATGGAAAAAAGTAAACATCAAAAAGTAACAAAATGCCTTCTCATTATTGATTAAGATATTGTGTGCTTCTAACGAGCTTACTTAAGATTTTTAAAAAAAAATAATAATAATAAAAATGAATACAGCTTAAATAAACACACTTTGCATTGTAACACTCTAAACTCTGTTGAGTTTGGTAACAATAAGGACCCTTACAGTTTGGTCAAAGGCTGAGCAGACACAGAGACCCTGTTTATCAGGACTCCAGTCTAGACTTGCAATAGGCTGCGTTGACAAAGTGACATTCTGCAGAAGACTGGCAGACCCTGCAACTCCCATTTCAATCTCATCTGCATCCTTCTTACTTCTTTGAGCTGGATACTCACTTAAAAAAAAAAAAAAAAAGGTTACTTATAATTAATTCAGTGGCTGATCAGTTTAGTTTAAACATTTAAGGAAGCGGTATGTGTTTCGTAGTTAACTGAAATGATACATCATCACAGGCCTCACCAGTTATAGGAATTTGGAATGTTTACCTCCTTGTACACTACACTTAAAAACAAACCATTGCTCACAAAGTAAACTAAAGAAATATGCATGTTTAAATTTGGAACCTGTAATGTATACTTACTATTTCCAAAGATGAAGGCCTCCTGCTCCCCCTGCCGTCATAAAGATGTCTCTGTTCTGTGGCAAGTGCCTTGCCTGCCAGACAGTAGATTTATGGGCCTTAGGGAAAAAAGGTGGAACATAATAAAATTACAAAGTGAAAATCTTCTATGTAGAAAAATCTAATTACTAGATTTTATTTCAAATTCCTAATTTTAACGCTGACAGGAGTTTCACTTTATCCATGTTTCCATTTGAACTTTCATACATAAAGCACATTACAATAGTAAAAAGAAAATCCAATTAAAGAGCATTTAAAACTAATTTGTAGTCAGTCTTGTAAAAACTAATATTTGAAAGGCAGCATTTTTCTGGAAAACGTCAACTGGTATTGCATCAAAATAATTAAATGTAATAAAGTTCTTTAAAATCCTGGCTGTTTTACCACATTTTCTGAAAGAAAGTAAGTATTAAAAAGTACATATAGATTTTTAAAACATTTTTCTACCCTTATGCCATATTTAGATTACTTCAGAAATAACACTGTTCAGTTCTGAAAGTTACCGATTTTTTATCAGAAATCTAAATATTTTCTGTTTTGACTGTTGGCAAAAGAAAAAAAAAAAAAAACATAATTTATTACAGAAGTTCTAAGTGAATTAACATTATTGTATGGCAACCCACAATACTTAATTGAACAACATTTCCATAAAGTAATTATGAAAATGCTTTCACTGTCATTTCTACTGCCTAATGTACTTTCTGGCGTCATTCCACATGGTAATCAACATGCTGGCAAATATTTCCAGCTATGAAAACGCTAAAGAAAACTTTTTTTTATATCTTAAAACATTAAATAATCTTTGACACATTTTCCAACAGGAAATCCAAAATCTCCCTTAAGTTAATTACCTTTTCAGAGACTGAAGCAAAACCTTTGGTTGGGTGTTGGGTCCTCATGTCGAAAACATGAAATTTTCCTTCTAGTGATGTGGCAACAAGTTTGTTCATATTGATGTCTTTCCTGTCAAACTCAACGCAACATACCTGGAAATTTAAAATGAATAAAAAAAATAATACAAAATACAATTAGTGCGAGATTAAAAGGAAAATTAGTTTACTGTGGAAACATAACATTACAGAGAGCACTTTCAGAGTTACTGGAGGCATAAACTCCAACAGGAAATGAGACAAAGCATTTGAAAAACATGGGCCCTGAAAAAAAAGATTCTGAGAGTAATAAAACAAATGTAATAGTATAAAATCAGCTAGAAACAACTTAAGGATGCTATAATTATATTGTTGTTGATAGTTTTATATTTTTAATATTATTCAACACACTTTACAGAATTATACAAGTGTTTCTCACTAAAATTATGGTGTTTTCTTGAGAGTGACAAAGTAAAACTCTTATCCATGTTTCCGTTTGACTTACTCCAAACAGCAGTCACTTATATTGGACCTTTGTGTATAACAGTTGTGAACACCAACTCTATACTCTCATGTAGCTTCTTACCCCATTTTTTATGTTTGTTTCCCATCTTACTGACATGTTCCTCAGATCAAAAAGTTTAATATCGCCATTGTCATACCCAGCACAGACGCATCGATCCTGGTCATTGGAGGCATTACCTAGTGAAAGTACCAAAAGTCATTTTTTCTTGAACCTTTCCAGAACCTGGATTTAGTAAAGATTTACATTCTGATAAAGTTCTGATTAGCAATATGCAAGCCTTTTTAAACACTTGTTAAGTGACGATTAACATAATAGAATGGTATTGATGTCTGTAAAAGATGTAGAAGCACAACCTCAATCTAAATATGGAAAGACATTAAAAAATAACCAGATATTTTAAGCACAGTCTTTTAACCGACTCAATGTACAGTCACAGACAAAAGTATTGGCACCCTACATTTTATATATAATATATAATTCAAGAAAATATGTTAAATACAAGCATTTAATGAACATTAGCCACTAATTACTATGACAAAGACCAACATACACAATTTCTGGTAGATTAGCAAACAACCTTTATAAAAAAACTAAAAAAAAAACTAACATGCACTTAAGCAATTTAAAATATGTTTTCATGATAAAGGTATTGGCACCTTTACATTAAACACCTGTACAAATGTAATAGAACTAATTTAAAATATATATTAATTGATTAAAAACCATTAAACAGTAACAAAGCTGCATTATAAAGTCAATGACCAGAAAAGATGTAACACAGCAGATGATGGTCAAGACAAAGGAGTTGGATTTATGTTTGAGTAAAGCACTCATAGCAAATTACAACAAATGAAATGACTGCAGAGCAGTATCAAGGAAATGTGGAGATAGAAGAATCGTCCGAGCAGCTAACAAAAAAAAAAATCCAAAGATTAACAGATGAAACTACGGATGCACACAGACCTCGCAGTAAACAACTTTTAAAGAAAATTCATAAAATAAACTTAAATTTAAGTAACTGGAGACATTCATGTGATTGAATATTGAATGTATCAAAACATTCTACAAAGTACAATGATACCAAATGCTCATAAGTTGATTGGCAGACAGTTTATCTTCCAACACGGCAATGACCCAAAGCATACAGCTAATGTATCTTTCTTTCATCTTAGAAATATTGCCAAAATAAGACGTTCTCTTTCACTACACATGCCTTTGTAACATCTAGAATTGATTATTGTATTGTCTATTCCCCAGCATTCCAAGTCAAGTTTTATCCCGTTTGCAACTTGTACAAAATGCTGCTGCCAGGATTTTAACTAAAACAAGAAAGTATGACCATATTACACAGGTATTGGCAGCCCTATATTGGCTTCCAGTTCGGTTTCAGGCTGATTTTAAGCTTCTGCTTATAACCTACAAAGCCTTACATAAGGCTTTGTAGGTTATAAGCTTCTGCTTATAACCTACAAAGCCTTACACATTTTTATAATCTATCTTTTGTATCTTAAAATGATTGTTTTCTTTTATTGTCTATGGTTTTATTGTTTCACTGATCTTGTTTTTATTTACATGTTTTATCTACTTACTTATGCATTTAATTTCATTGCATTCTTATTATTTTCTTGATCTTGTTTTTATTTACTTGTTTTATCTATTTATGCATTTACTCTCCTGCTCATGTATTTTCCTTTACTGTGATTATTGTATTTCCTGCTTGTATTTTCTATTTTAGCCATGTAAAGCGCTTTTGTGGAAGGCGCTATATTAAATAAAGGTTGATTGATTGATTGATTGATTGATTGATTGATTGAACAAACTCTGAAATTCTTGAAGACAATGAAGACAAATGTTCTGAAACGGCCTTCGCAATCACCAGGTCTCAATCCAAATAGAAATGCTTTGCACTGACTGAAAAAAAAAGCTGTAGCCAAGCTGAACTGAAGGAACCAAGCCTAGATTTCACCAACAAGATACTGGTTAAGAATGATCATAAACATCTGAAAGACGTAATAAGAGCAAAAGAAGGCTATGCGAAATACTAAACTTTGGTCATGAACCAATGAAATGTTTGTTTGTTTTTTGATAATGATTATTTGTTAAATTACTAGAAATTGTGTATTTCGCTTTTTGTTTTATTAAAAAGTGGTTAGAGTGTAGTTGTCCATAATCTGTTACATTGAATTATGGTACAATGAGCACGCGGTGCCAATACTTTTGTCTGCGACTGTATTAGAGGAGAGGAAAAATGTGTTTAACAGAAATAGCCAATATAAAAAGTTTTGGTTTCAGCCCAAGAGGCACAGTTAGCAAATAGTGAGTCACCTAATCAACCTTTCCGTTGATACCACTTAATTTCAATACCTTTTATAATGCTATAATATAATCAAGTGTTTTCTTTGAATAAAATACTACACTGCATACCAAATGCTACAGTCCAGCAGTCTCTCTTTGTTTCTCCTTCTATTGGTTCCATATTAGCAACAGGGGTGTCTTTCTGCCTTGGGTCCCACACCTTTACTGTCCCTGTGTTGAAAAAGAAAATAAATATAATTACTGTTCTATCACAGCTCGAATCAGATATCATTGGAACACTTTTAAAGAACAGGAAAGTTAAACTTGGTATGTTGGTGTGGCAAAGTGGTTTGCAGTGTGCAGGTGATGTGATTATGAAACAGAAGACAGACAACAAAGTTGACAATCCAAACACGTTTAATTTTATAATGTCAGTCTGGCGACTGCAAAGAATAATCCCAGGCAATACACAGCAATGTGTATTGCACTGTTCCAAATGAAGGGTTTACAGTCCCGAAATAATAACAACAGTATAACACACACAAAGACACACACACTATCACAAGTCCAGAGTGAGTGTTAACGTGCAAGTGGTGAAATACAATTTATTTGTGTACAGTTGTGAAGTGTTGGGGCTGGCCTTAAGCGACAGCTCCCGGTACGCGTTAGCCGTCTAATAAACAAACAAGTATATAATTAGACATGACAAAACACACAAACACTCACGGTACAATTATAGTTTTATAGTTGTCCGGGGCACTCTGTTCCCTTTACACAGTGCCCTTACAGGTCAGGAGGGAGAGTTATAACCAAGACTCATTCGTTCTCTGTCACAATTGACTAAATTGAATTACAGTTTCAAACATTTGGATAATCATACTCAAAACCAGAGTTTATTTACCATCTCTGCTCCCAGTTACAATTTCAGGAGCTCCATCCCCAATACCCAGACCTCCTACACCATCAATAGTGTTTACAATTTCTGTATGTGCTTTCACTGAATAAACTGGGATCTCTGGAGCTTCAAGGTTCCTGTTTATAAAAAAAACAAAAACAACAACAACAAAAAAATGGTATTTAATAAAATTAGAAATAACTTTTCTGTTCATGATGACATCAAGAAGGACAAGTCACTTGTTTAAGTAATAAGACAAATGAGGAGTTAGCAGTCTTGTTAGTTTATGATCTAGATTACTGACATAACCTGAATATAACAAAGTTGAATTGTTTTGAACATGTCAATTGCAATCCTTTGTAGCCTGCACAACCTGGTCACGGTACTGTTAACTGACAATCCGATTAACAGATTCCCGGATAATTAACCCTGTACTGTGCTGCACTTTATCCATAGTTCAAATGGATTTATTCTGGCTAGAAGAAAGCATTTACTAAAAAAAAAATGTAGCCTACATATACCAAATTATTGTCCAGGTGTGATAGCTAGTGAATATTACATTCATACATAGGATAGAGTCCCACTGAAAAGTCAACAAATAATTGAATTCAAACCAAAAAGTATTCTGTGTTACAATGCAAACTGTGGGTTTTCATTATTACAATTCATGGGGATGGTGGTTTTTCAATACAACAAAAACCACTGAACAACTAACATGCTGGATGGTATTTTCTAACCAACTATACTCCTGTATATTCACAGCAAGGCTGAGACATACTTTATGTGTTTAGTGTCTATGAGTAACAAATGTGAAAGACTAGTGTAGTTATTTACCATTGAAAAACTAAAGACAGTCTGAATTTCTGCCACTTACCAAATATTAAGGTTTCCTCCAAAATCCCCAGTTGCTAAATGCCTCTGTTGTAGTGAAGTTGCTCCAAACGTGCCACATTTAAAAGGCTTGGCTTTTTCAATCTGTAAAACATATACACACATATTAACAAGACAGATTTGGAGGGGAATAAAAATTTTTTTTTAAAAAATGTAAATATACTAGACCAGTAATTTTGTCTATCTTAACAATAAAGTAATTTTTATTCTTGAGTTAGTGTCAGAACTATTTTATTTATTGTGGTATTACTTTAAAATGAACATCATTGCATCTCGGAACTTCCCAGCAGGAGGTCAGACAAAAAAAAAATAAATTGATAAATAAATAAAAAGAGAGACAGACATTTTATTTTTTTGGAGTCTGTATCTATGATTCTGTGTAAAGTTCCCTAGTACTTAGTTGTCAAATTAACAAAAAAATAGAAACATAGAAATAGAAACATAAATAGTAATAAAGAAATCATAATTTAAAAAAAAAGTCAAATACAGTTTCAGATAACGATGTTAAGTATAATAATGAATAATAGTGGACAAACATGGTTCAATAACGTTTACAGCGCCGATGGAGGATCTATAGGATCGCAGGCTCTTAGTCCTGCTCCTACCCCGAGAGGGTTGCTTCCTAGCTCCCGGCATAACAGGGAGGGGGGTCTCTCTTAACCACACTGAAGGGGATGAATGGGGCGAGTCTGGATGTTGTGCTGGTGTCAGAGAGGCAGAGCGGTTCCTAGAACAGCGGGACAGCCTGCTTTCAACGTCATCTTAGAGAAATGATCACAAGACACACAAAAGCTGCCATCTTGAATTGCTCCCTTTCCAGGCAGTGGGTGCACCCGTCGTGCTTATCCTCTGCCGAAATGTTCCTTTTGCAAGCAGCTCTAGGGTGAAACCCAGGCATGGTGCAAGGTTGAAATGAACAGTTCAGCCATGCCATATATGCGCACAAAAAAACAGACAGCAACGCTAACTGGAGTGCTGAGAACTGTTGTGCACAAGAATGGAGCACTGGTAATGGTCTTGGTGCCAAAACCGAGCCGTTGATACCAGTTCAGGTACCGAATCTGGTTTCAACCAGATGATTGGCACCGACCTCGGTACTGAACAAGGTCACTGGTACCTAATCTGGTACCGACTCCAATAACGAAACGGAGTCACTGGTACCAACCCCAATAACAAAATCGAGTCACTGGTACCGGTCCCGTACCGAACAAGGTCGCTGATACCAACCTCGTGCCGAGCAAGGGGTTTGGTAACGACTCTGGTACCGAACCAGGTCACTGATACCAGCTCTGGTACCAAGAGAAGTGCCGCGCAGGTGAAGACCTGAAAGCTGCAAGCATGCACTGTTGAACAGACAGGTGTTGCAGATCACCTACTAACTCGAAAAATCTAGTAGCCTTCGTTGGCAGTGACACTAAAGCAGACACAGCAATGGCAAAAGGCACTCAGCATAAATTCCGGTTGAAAAGGCTCCTGCCAAATCAACAGCACAGTGCAGCTAAAAAGCCCTTAACACTAGCAGTGTCTCTGTGGCACGACAAGCTAGCTGGTAAAAAAAAAAACGACAGCTAACGCAGGATACCGTCTCTGTACAGAGGTGAACCTAGGGAGACAGCCTAATCGCTAACAATTATATATACAGTGCCTATAGAAAGTCTACACCCGCTTTGAAAATGTTCACCTTTTGTTGCCTTATAGTCTGGAATTAAAATGCATTAAAATAGTTTCTTTTTTTTTATTTATCTACACATCCTACCCCACAACATCCAAGTGAAAAAAAATATTCTTGAAATTTGTAGAAAATTAATTAAAAATAAAAACTGAAATAGCTTGGTTGGATAAGTGTCCACCCCCCTTTGTAATAGCAATCCTAAATTAGCTCAGGTGTAACCAATCGCCTTCAAAATCACATACCAAGTTAAGTGGCCTCCACCTGTGTTAAATTGTAGTGATTTACATGATTTCAGGATAAATTCAACAGTTCCTGTAGGTTCCCTCTGCTGGGTAGCGCATTTCAAAGCAAAGACTCAACCATCAGCACCAAGGCGCTTTCAAAAGAACTCTGGGACAACGTTATTGAAAGGCACAAATCAGGGGATGGGTATAAAAAATATCAAAGGCCTTGAATATTCCTTGGAGCACGGTCAAGACGAAGAAGTGGAAGGTGTATGGCACCACCAAAACCCCGCCTAGCTCAGACCGTCCCTCCAGACTGGATGACCGAGCAAGAAGGAGACTGATCAGAGAGGCTACCAAGCCAATGGCAACTTTGAAAGAGCTACAGGCTTTTATAGCCAAGACTGGTCAAAGTGTGCATGTGACAACAATATCCCAAGCACTCCACAAATCTGGCCTGTATGGTAGGGTGGCAAGAAGGAAGCCATTACTCAAGAAACCCCATCTTGAATCCTGTTTGAAGTATGCAAAAAAACACTCAGGAGATTCTGTAGCCATGTGGCAAAAAGTTTTGTGGTCTGACGAAAGTAAAATTGAACTTTTTGGCCTAAATGAAAAGCGTTATGTTTGGCGCAAACCCAACACAGCACATCACCCAAAGCACACAGCCAAAGCTACACTGGAGTGGCTAAGGAGCAAAAATGTAAATGTCCTTGAGTGGCCCAGTCAGAGACCCAACCTAAATCCAATCGAAAATTTGTGGCTTGACTTGAAGATTGCTGTCCATTAACTCACCCCAAGGAACTTGACAGAGCTTGAACAGTTTTGTAAAGAAGAATAGTCACATTTTGCCAAATCTAGGTGTGCAAAGTTGGTAGAGACCTATCCCAACACACTCACAGCTGTAATTTCTGCCAAGGTGCTTCCACCAAGTATTAACTCAGGGGGGTCGAGACCAATTATGATCTTTCAGTTTTGTATTTTTTCTCAATAAAAACTTTTTTTCCCCCTTAACAGTGTGGAGTATGGTGTGTAGATAAGTGGACAAATCCTCATTTAAATGCATGAAACTCTGAGACACTAACACAACAAAATGTTTAAAAAGTTAAAGTTCAAGGGGTGAAGACTTTCTATAGGCACCCATTTATATATATATATATATATATATATATATATATATATATATATATATATATATATATATATATATATATATAAATAAAATCATAGCATGGCTTGTGAATGCCTACTTGTGCAACTCTGACATTTACTTTATTCTGAAGATAAATGTTCAAGCTTCAAAAAAATACCCTACCTAAGGTTGCACAACCATCGATGTGATTTTCCCTTACTAGAATGTGAGCTAATATTCAATACGTAATTGTGCAAATAAGTAACTAACTTCAGCCTCCAAATGGGGAAATAAGTAACTAACGTCAGACCGTTGGAAAACTATACGCTATTGCCATGGCAACCAACCACTTGTTTCTAGAATATTACCATTCAGTATCGTATCCCATATTAATTTCGCAAAGTTCCTGCACCAGATAAAACAAATACAAAAAATACGTATCAAACCTCTTTGATAAGCTGAACCTCCCCGTGTTGAACCTCGTAGATCTGTATCACTCCTGTACCTCTTGGAAAGTTTCCCATGCATACAAACTTTGCGCTGCAGGGGATCCATTTGCTGTCAAAAACCGTATAGTTCAAACTTTTCTGAATGTGAGATATAATCTGTGGCTTCTCCAATGGGGTCGACATTGCTTCTCTATGATGTAGTACACTGTATAAAAAAAAAATAATGTAAAAAAAATAAAGCCTTACAGCACAGTTTCTGAAGAACACTTCAAACCCTTAAATTATATTTGCGTTGTATTTCAAGTAGCAAAACACAAGCTGTGAGGACCCCACGGGATCATTATCAGCTGCCTGATAATAGAAAAGAATGAAGGACACAAGTAATAATTGCTATATATATATATATATATATATATATATATATATATATATATATATATATATATATATATATATATAATATATATGATTTTTTTTTTCATTTACTTCTAACTTTATGTATGGAGGTCAGGCATTCTCCGTAGCCACATAATAATTCGCTCCCATCCCAGGCACAAACAGTAATTCAATTATTTGTTGAGTAAATCAAATGTACCTTTCATATATATTTTATAAATGCATTATATCTTATTATACTCATTGTTTGTGTTCATATAAGGCACAAAGTTGCCAGGATCGCTGTTGTTGGGATTGAACTTTAACCTTAGGGTCTTTGGATGATGACGTATTTGTGAAAGATGTGTAAGGAAGTTGATTGGTACGTTAAGGTCCTTTCGCAACATGGTGTCGAACCACATGTTTAATTGCAACGTGGTTTAAAGAACACAGGAGATTTTAGTATCATCATCTTTAGTTAAGAAAAAAAAATACAATGGAAGTGGACATATCTGTAAAAGAAAGAGCTGCAGCGAGTCCAGGCATAGATAGCCAGAATGCAAACGAAGAATTTAAAAGTGTGAAATCTAAGAAATCCAACAGCAAGCGTAAGCGAAAACTGGAGGACGGTCAGATGGAAACTGAGGTTCACGGTGCAGCCAAGAGACCCGAATTTCCACCAATTTCTGGTGACAAGCTAGTAAGTAGCCTTTTATCATATCTGTTTCTAGAGAAAAATCATATCTATTTCTAGAGAAAAACAAATAAAAAATGAGTATTCTAACGGGACTGTCACTTAGTTACATGGTTGAGTGTAGTTTATAAATAAAGAAAGGACATTTTTGTCACGTGAATTATTCATTTTTCTGGGGCAGCCTTGGACTGGTGGCCGATGTAATGATCGACCATATCGGTGAAATACGGCATTTAAAAAAATAAATAAATAATAATAATAAACAATAATTAACATATATTATGACCCTTGTTTTAAAACTGTATCGTCATGAGTGTGGAACTTGCCATCGTCCAAACAAATTGAGTTTGTCGAGTTTATTATTATTATTATTATTATTTATTTCTTAGCAGACGCCCTTATCCAGGGCGACTTACAATTGTTACAACAGATCACATTATACATTATTTCACATTATACAGATATCACATTATTTTTACATACAATTACCCATTTATACAGTTGGGTTTTTACTGGAGCAATCTAGGTAAAGTACCTTGCTCAAGGGTACAACAGCAGTGTCCCCCACTGGGGATTGAACCCACAACCCTCCGGTCAAGAGTCCAGAGCCCTAACCACTACTCCACACTGCTGCCCGAGTTTAACATCGGCCCAGCTGTTTTGCTCTTTTTCAAAGATTAAATAACTTTACAAAAAAAAAACCCAAAACTGTTATTTAAACATTATTTGCGGGATTCTTTCTAGATTTGTAATATTATCATTTGTAATAGATCAAAATCTCAATAAGTTTGACCCATAGACTGATGCCATCACAACAATATTGTTAAGAATGAGAAAATAATGCAGTAAAAACAAACAAAAAAAAATCACATGGTGGCAGATTTAGTTTTTTTTTTGCTTGTTCAGTGTCAACTTTAGGAATGTGACACAGTCTGCTACCTCATAAGTTGTACCTGTTGGTTTGCTACGCACCGCCATTAAGATGATCTGCTCAAGATGGTTGAATAGTGCCTGGCTTACAATTCTGTGACAATGACAATAAACTGTAAATTGGTCTCTAAATTATTTGTGTTGTGTTTCAATTACTGGCCTTAATATCCACCACTGTTTGTGTTTTAGGATGGTTCTGATGATATGCGTAAAATCGCCGTGCCTTCACATCGGTATACCCCGTTGAAAGAAAACTGGCTGAAAATTTACACGCCCATCGTTGAACACTTGCAGCTACAAATCAGATTCAACCTGAAAACAAGAAACGTTGAAATTAAAGTAGGTATTTTTTTGTACATTTCATTTAAACAGGCACAATAAAACATCAAAACAGATTGTACATAAAACTGTTGGCAACTGCAGACAGTTCATGTTGTTAATTGTGCAGTTATAGATTATTAATCTTGCATACAAATACACTTGCTTTAACAAACTGTTTAAGTTGCCAAAGTGAATCCCCAAAAGATACATGTCTATAAAACAGCTGAGGTTAGACAGATTTCCCCATGTTAATTTACATGATGTCCTCTTAATCGGATATATCCCTGCCACCAGGGGTACATGCATATGCATTTTGCAAAAACTCCCAAGTTTAGTATATTGCATTTATCAGTTTCATTATTTCCTAAAATGTCAAGCAGAGTCTTATACTGTGTACAATGTTTTTGATTTGCTGTCTATTACTGCTGATAAATGTGCAATGGGTAGTTGAAAACCACCCCATCAGTGGTTGGTAATTGTATTTAATTGGTCTCTTTCCTCCTCCAGACTTGTAAGGAAACACAAGACATAAGTTCACTAACAAAAGCTACAGACTTTGTAAAAGCATTTCTTTTAGGATTTCAAGTTGAGGTGAGTTTGTAACCAGTACGTTTTTTTTTTTTTTTTATGGCAATGAAAAAAACCAATTCTTATTGCTGTTTTATTGATTCACCATTACTATAATTGTTTGCATTTTGTGGAAACCATGCCATTTGTTCCATACATGCTTTAAAACTGTGTAAATGCTGAACATGTGTAAAACCCTAAAGTCTCAGTCTTGCTAAGTGCAATTCATTTTAACAGAACTTTGTGTATTATACAGGATGCTCTTGCTCTTATCAGATTGGATGACCTCTTTTTAGAAACTTTTGATGTCACAGATGGTAAGTACTGGCCTGATTTAGCCATTACACTCTGCATGGGCTTGCACATACAAGTTGTATATGTTTTCTTGCACAGATGTTTGATTCTATGAAAGCATTCGACTAACTTGTGAATAACACATGGGGTTTATTTGAAAATTGGTATCGCCAATATACCTTGATCATGTTGGGGGAGAAAGAAGCACAATTGCAGATTGTTACTGTAAATGTAGCCCCCGACACCTCCTGTGTGGAGTTGAGGCATCCTACGATTGTGTCACTTGCATATATTTAGAACAGTAATGGATGTGTGATGAAACTTGATATGGACATTCCTTATTGCAATATGTAATCTGTTTTCAGTTGTTATAAAATGCTGTTCTAAATGTGGTGGGTGTAGCCAGTGTCATAGTGACCTACTTTTTCATGTGGTGTTTATATTCTCAGTGGTGCTGGATTTGTACTAAAATACCTGTGTTTCAATTACTTTAAAGTTAAACCACTGAAAGGAGATCACCTTTCCAGAGCAATAGGAAGGATAGCAGGGAAAGGAGGAAAAACTAAATTTACAATTGAAAACGTGACGAGGACAAGAATAGTTCTTGCTGATGCGTAAGTACATTTCTTTCTTTTTTTAAATCTTGTTGCAGCATTGTTTTTGTTAACTAAATTTGATTCCAGTGGAATTCGATTACTAACATATAATAAACAAAATAAACTACAATGAACAAAAAAAAAAAACTTGAGCTAGCTGGGGGAGTGATTTATTATTATTTTTTTAAATTGTAATCCAGTGTTTAGAATGGGGGGATACTTGGTGGTAATCTCAACCTTCCCAACTCTTTCAATTCTCTTCAGAAAAGTACACCTACTGGGGTCTTTCCAGAACATTAAGATGGCACGGACAGCAATCTGTAATCTCATTTTAGGTAAGAGAAACTGTGTAGCAACCCCTTTATTGATGGCATCTGTCATAAATATGACTTCCATTTTATCATGATAGAGACTAAGTGAATACACTTTATATATTAAAGGGGTGTTGGTCACATGACATGTTGCTAGATCATTGGCGTAAAACTTGGACACATCACAGGAAGTACCATACTAATTATACTGACATAACAGCAATCCCAGGATGCATTACCAGAGTAAATTGAAGTTTTAAATGTGTAAAAAAAAAAAAATACAAGGGTGATTAAGAGAGTAGCTTCAAATGTAATTTTAAATGCTTTTTTTACATTACGGTTATGTTTGCAATCTTTCTAAGTGGTTTCTGTTACATCCATTTTGAGTTAGCATTTTTGTAAATCCACCTTTACCTGCCTTTGAGGTTGTCTGGAGTATTTTAAGGACTGCACTGAATTTCACAAGCCATTTAAACTTGCTCTACATATAGACAGAGAGTGGGCATGATTGAAAGGTTATATTGTCACGCGATTTGAATAGACTCTTCAGACAACCTCAAATTAACAAACCCTAATGAAGGCAGGATAGGAGAGAAATGGTAACTTGGTATTGGACAGCACCCATAACCACTCAGAAGAATTGCAAACACTATAAGACAGTAAGGGAAATAAAAAGTAAACATGAAATTTGAAGCTCCTTACCCCTTAAAATCACTAGACATTAAAGAGTAAGTTAAAACCCTTGTTTAGCACTCATTTAACTCACTTGGAAGTTTTTGCCAATTTAATCCAAATAAAGGCTATTTGAATCACTGCTGATGGCTCATACATTGAGATGACACGTATTGTAGTAGAGGCTATGTCTATTTTTTTGCTTTAAATAGTTGTACTGGAACTCTTAGTTGTAAGTGTATTAACATAAAAAAATATATTTAACTATATCACTTTTATGCAATTTGTATCTCTATACAATAAATAATTGTGTTCCCAAGGCTGTTTACAGATGCATGTTTTTTATTTTTTAATTTTTTAAATGTATTGCATAAAGCAAAAACCCATCATGGGTTAGTATAACTAATTAAATTGTTCCCCCCTCCCCCCATAGGAAGCCCTCCTTCTAAAGTTTATGGCAACATTCGAGCAGTGGCAAGCAGAGCAGCTGAACGATTCTAAAATCTCAGGAGTGTCGCATTTAAAACTCATCCATGTTTTCGCTGGGACTGAACGAAGATCAGCATTAACTCTGTAGGGCCAGACATTTGTTTGTACTTTGCACAATTTTTCTATCTTCGACAGACAAAGTGGTAAAATGGACAATAATAACTAACCCTGCCCAGTCTATTTCCCTATAATAATTTAAGTTACTGACAATTTAACTCATGAGCATTGTGTGTTGCAGTGTAATTTTAAATATTGAGTGATCAATGAATAATTCTCTGGAATAAAAATAAAATTACACGAACATTCTGAAATATGTATGGTTATGTTTTGTTCCCTAGACTCTTAATATGTATATTCTTGCTGAATAAAGAATGGCTTCTGATCCATGATTTGTGGTGTTATGCAAATTTGAGCTGCAGACCAATGAATTTTGTTTGTGCTCAGGGGTTTATAATTGATTTGCTGTGCTTTCTATGGCATAACCTTCAGCCTGTGGACATGATTTATAATCCTTAGATGTGGTTTCTAATATGTTAGTGTTGATTTTGTTAAATGTCATGAAGTCCTGTTCATACATAATTATCTTGTTACTTCACAATTCAAAGTTGTACTGTATTCAGTTGCCAGTATTGTACTCCTAACAACTTTTTCTTTTTTGGGGGGGTGGAGGAATGATGATGTGGAGCAATATTACTAGATTTGGTTATATTTGAGGAAATAGCCATGTCTTAATTAAAATTCTTTACAATAAAATATCCAAATATACAATGGAATAAATTAACTGTTTCCTTGAAATTGGCACAGATATAGAAGTGTATATGAAATACCTGTATATTCTGAATTAATCTAAAAAGGTAAAAGTAAAGGCTATTCATATAAGCAGATTCATATAAGCTCCCCTTACAGGGCGCTTTAATTAATAGTGTGTTTAAGCTGTAGTTAGACCAGTACCTATTGATAATGTGAACTACATACTTTGTATTCTTTGCTAGTTTAACTAGGTTTAAAAAGCTTTTCAAATTATTTTACAAATTAGACAGGAAAGTGTTACAATGGAATCTGGCCTACATTTGACAGGACCAGATTTAAAATAACTATCAATTAGGTTATGGGTATGCAATTTCTACCTATTCTAGATGAAACAATGTGGCCCCAAATCTGAACAACTTCCTTCAGTCGGTCTAGAACAAGACATGCCAAGTAACACACACACAATACTAGAACAAGACATGGCTTAGACATTTGACAGAACTGAAAACAAACTGAAGATCTTGCCTTAGGTAATCAAACAGTTGTAAAAATAGCATTTCAATGAAAATGAGTGTTGCAAGGAATATGAAGGTACTGTACCTGTGCAATTAATCTGCATTTTAAGACACCAAGAGCACAACTTCAATAACAAGTTTCAAATATTTTATTTTTAAGTCTTGTCATACAGTATGAAGGTTTCAATAGTTCCCACAGCATATGATGCAGCATGCACAGAAGAAAAACTAAACACACAACTTTCCCCACCCCCACACACAAACTAAATAAATAAATGAATTAATTCCCCAAAAGGAGTTAAGCACTAGTCTAGAACTACAGCCTAAATAATGCACTAGCAACACAGGAAAGGCTAGACTAAATATAACAAATGCTTATGTACAAACAAAAAAAAATTCACAACCTGACTTTGTTTAGCCTTGAAGCAGAGCACATGGCAGTTGACACTGGAACAGATATGACTAGTCGCTGGAATTCAAGCAACGTACTGATCCAGACGGAGATAAGAGTTACATGTAGTGGAGTTTTTCATTCTGCTAATATTTACCAAAGTTTGGCAACATTATTAATATGAACATTACAATTTATGTAAACAAGAGGAGCATTTCGAAATTGATCTACATGCAAAAAACTCCATGTCATGCAAGGAAACGAAGCACCTGGATATCTCTCACAGACCGAGCCCATGGACGTGCAGCACTCAAGGATCAGCTTTGAAGGTGCTTGTGTTCTAAAGTCTGAAGTGGAACCTGCCCTTTGAGCAATCAATCAAACTTAAATACATAGTGAAGAAGCCGAATTACACACACAGGATTGTTTTGGTAATATATTTTTGAAAGCATTTAAATTATTATTATTATTATTTCAGCCAATTATATCCTCTCAAAAAAGGGAAAGGATGATGGAAAATGGGGATTATAGCTCACTTTATTTATAATGCACACACCCCCAACAATGCATTTCAATACACATCTAACACATGGATACAAGTTCAGGTTAATTAAGATTAATATAAGAAGAAAAAAAAAAACACACACAACTCCACAAAAGGGCACAAAGTAACCAGGAGGTATAAATTTAGCTAATAGTTTTCCTCCCCTTTAAAAACCAAAAAAGGTCAACATGTTTTATCCCTCATTTACCTATTTACCTAATATACATATTGGTAAAAATTACCAGTTTTTTTGTTTTTTACTCTGCCTGCAGTAAGTTTTGTATATGCAACACACTATAGAAAACAAACTGCACTTTTCTTGCTTATATTCACATACTTTATAAACTATTTCTTGATATGCATTGTACTTTAGTTAAATTGTATTTTAGCACTTGCAAAGATCTAATAAACCAGAATAAAGCTAAATCAAAATAAAGTTTACCTTCACTGCTGTTTAAAAGGTAATAATAAAAAAAAGAAATACATTAAAATGTTCAATTTACTAACAAATATTCCATTAAATCTAATGAATCATATTTACCGTAAGGGATAGTTTGATGGATGCAAACCTGTTTACAAAGGTACTGTACCAAGATAACACAGAAAAACCTGCCATAAGTAAACTGCAGTTAGTACATGCAAAGACATGTCAACTTCTTGGCATCTATATCAACATATTAGAAGCAGATCAAGGAATATTATATATATATATATATATATATATATATATATATATATATATATATATATATATATATATATATTTATTTATTTATAAGACCTTGATCATATAAGCACATATAAATAAAAAATAATCCCCTTGTTACAAAAATTCAAAGATACTTTTATTTTTGTTGACTAGAATGGAAGCTAAAGTGTTTAAATAAAACCAGTTCATATATAAATAGAAAACTACTATAGGAAATAAAATTAATTTGACTAAATCATGCAGTACGATTTATGTACTTCTACCAGTTCCTAAAATTAAAACATCAAAACATGCATATGTATATATTCAACTGGTTTATTTATATTCTACTTGGCACATCATACTTTACTTTTTTGTTGCTTAAATGAAGTTACAACCAAATTTAACTACGCCCCCCCCCCCATTTAGAAAGCTATAGATATACTTCCTTGTTAAAAAAAGACAAAGACCAAAATAAATTAAAAAAAAAAAGACAAGCCAGCCCCCTTCCCTTTCTCCACCATACTGAGATGCTCTTTCCACAGTAAGCTGTCCTTCAGACTTTAAAGTGCTACACCAAGTTATTGATAGAATCAAAAAGTTCAACAACACTTAGTTGGCTTCATGAGGCTCGTGTTGGAAAAAGTGGCTTCACAGAGAAAATACTTCCATTTAAAATACACAGAGAGCATTGCTGGACATCTTGAGCAGATCTTCAGAGATGGAGAAGAAAGCAAACGTGTTGTGTGAAGCTCAGATAGGTCACACATCCACCACCATCTTTTTGTGTATGTCTAAGCCGCCTACAACCTGCAAGCACAACATACATTGTGTTAATTTTCATGCATGGAGATGGTACCACACTGAATAGACATGAACACAATGACCTCTATTAATCATTTTAAAAAGGTAATGTCTTTTATAACACTACCAGAAAATAAATATGAACAGTATGCAAGGTTAAGAAAGTGTGGGTGTTGTAAACCCTGCCACCTTTACAAATTAAATAATTAATTTTAAGAAGGGTAGATCTTTGTTTTGTAACCCTTCAATATTATTTGGCCTTTAGCAATCCGTCAATGATTTAGGCAAAAGCCTTTCCAGATTAAACTGCCATATTTAATACCTTATAACCCGATTTCTATTCACTAGTTATAAAGGTCTAGGTTTTGCAACAGGCTTAATTTTATACTGTTGTAAAATTAAGAATTTCTAGTGTAACTTCAAACATTGTAAAATGTAAGAATGCCAAATCACAGATTATCCTCACAGTTGCAACTGTAGGATTAATGCATGACAACTAAACCAGGTGTTATGTAAATATTAACTAATTTTATACAAGAGCACTTACTGCACAAAATTCTTCAAAGGATATTCTTCCATCTCCATCTTTGTCTGCATTAATAATGGTTTTATCAACTATCTGCTGAAGCTGAGTGTCCTTGAGATTGTTTCCCACCATCATCTTTAGCACTTGGAAGAGTTCCCCATTGGAGATGTATCCGTCTTTGTCCATGTCGTAGATACGGAAAGCAACTGCATGGAGAAAGGAAGGAAAAAAAAACAAAAAAACACACACAACCAATCTAATCAGAACAGTAAAGCATTTCCAATTGTCTGCATGCCTAATAGTAAACTTAGCACACTAATGAGAGCTATTAAACCAACAAAAACTATTAGAGCATGATATCTTTCAGTGCACTTCACCTTTCATAAATTTACAATGTCTGCCATATTTACAAATGAACAAATGGAAACATCAAGCACATATCAATCTCTTTTGATTCATTTTGACTTTTGTTTGTTTGTAACAAAAGTGTAATCCCAAAGTTGCATTGAGTGATGGTTTTGCAAACGCAAGGCTTTGACATTATTAAAATCCTTGACTGTGTATAAGGCAGTCGAAGGTCAGTCAGGAACACCAGTATTGTAAAAATTAACACAACCACAATGTGAAATCCCAAAAAGTGTGTGTTTTGTACACATTAAACCAAAATAGACTTAACTAATTAGTAAGCAAAACATTCAAAGTTAAGCATACATTTCCATACTGGGTACTGAAGGATTATTTATTTATTTGAAATCGCTTCACTTTCAAAATCAAGTATTTAGGTGCGAACGTCTGATTAATAAAGTAAAAACAGATAATGTACTTACACCGCAGCTTCTGTTCCTTGTCACCCTTGACGCTAAACTGTGAGACACCTTCAATAAATTCTGGAAAAAAGAAACGTTACATTTTGTTTAAACAATAAAGAAATAGTGTGGTGTTCAGTGTATACAGGGTGGATAGAAAGCTGCAATCTGCGCTGTTGCTGTGAAAAAATTCTGAAGGGCGGCCATATTAAATGTTAAAGGCAAAATTTGACTACAGAACCCTCCATTTTGATAGTCCTAGTATTCTGTTGCTCAACATTTGGTTCCTTTACTTGCAAAGTCTGCAGTTAGTGTATATTTTCCACAATAGCATCCTCACTTAAATGAAGATAAAGGTCAGACATTCCAAAAACGAGGCAAGTCAAGTCAAAGCCCCATTGTTTTTTTTTTTTTTCGGCTTCTCTCGGATCCCATCGGTCTCACTCAGCCATTGAATGGTTTTCTCTGCTTTTTCCGGAGAAAAAACGACTAGAGACCTGTTTTTTGCGTCTTTTTGTTGATGTTGTGTGTGTTTATATATATATATATATATATATATTATATATATATATATAACACACACACACACACACACACACACTATAGTAAGTATTCACCCCCCTTGGAAGTTTTCAGTTTGCTGTGTTACAACCTGAAATCTTGATGCATTTAAATGGGATTTTTTTAATTTACACAACCTACGCAACACTTTCAATGTGTGAAAAAATTGGGTGGGGGTCTTCATTAGAGAAGTATCCTCCCCCTTTGCTATGACTCTCCTAAATAAGCTCAGGTGCAACCAATTGCCTTCAGAATTCACACAATAAGTTAAATGAAATCCATCTGCATGCAATAAAAGTAGTTCACATGATTTCAGATTTTTTTTTTTTTTTTTTTTAATTTAGTCGTCGCCAATTATTTTTACCCCGGTTTTCACCCCAATTTAGCATGCCCAATTATTATCTGTATCCCCGGCTCACCGCTCGCAACCCCCCCGCCGACTCAGGAAACGGAGGCTGGAACACGCGTCCTCCGAAACGTGCTCCTTCCAAGCCGTCATTTTTCGCACTGCAGATCCACAGCAATGCTACCAGACCTATAGTGCCGGAGGACAACACAGATCTGGCGGCTCCGTGCAGAGCCACAGGCGCCCTATCGGCCACAGGGGTCGCTGATGCACGGTGAGCCGTGGATTCCCCTGCCGACCTAAGCCCTCCCTACACGGGCAGCGCTCAGCCAATTGTGCGCCGCCCCCTAGGAACTCTCGGTCACGGTCAGCTGTGACATAGCCTGGATTCGAACCAGCGATCTCCAGGCTATAGAGCACATCCTGCGAGGAGCGCCTTTACTGGATGCGCCACTCGGGAGCCCCCACATGATTTCAGATTAAATATACCTATCGCTGTAAGGTCCCACAATTGGGTAGTGCATTCAAAGCAAAGATACTACCATGAAGACCAAGGAGCTTTCAGAACAACTCCGGGATAAAGTTGTGGAAAGGCACAGATCAGAGGAGGGGTATAAAAATATTTCCAAAGGCATTAAATATCCCTTGGAGCACAGTCAAATTGATCATTAAGAAATGGAAGGTATATGGCACCACCTAGAATCTGCTTAGAGCAGGCCGTCCTCCCAAACTGAGCAGCCGGGTAAGAAGGGCATTGGTCAGAGAAACCAGCAAGAGGCCAATGCTAACTCTGAAAGACCTACAGCGTTCCATGGCTAAGATGGAAGAACTGTCCATGTGTCAACAATAGCTCAGGTACTCCACAAATCTGGCCTATATGGAAGAGTGGCAAGAAGGAAGCAATTTCTGAAAAAAGCCCATGTAAAACCCTGCTTGGAATTTGGAAAAAGGCATGTGGGAGACACTGAAAAGATGTGGCAAAAGATTCTGTGGTCCGATTAAACAAAAATTGAACTGTTTGGCCTAAATGCAAAGAGTTATGTCTGGCGCAAACCCAACACAGCACATCACCCAGGTAACACCATCCCTACTGTGAAGCATGGTGGTGGCAGCATCATGCTATGGGGATGCTTTTCATTGGCAGGGACTGGGAAGCTTGTCAGGGTAGAGGGCAAAATGGATGGAGCTAAATACTGGCAAATCCTTGAGGAAAACCTGCTTCAGTCTGCAAAAGACCCAAGACTGGGACGGAGATTAACCTTTCAGCAGGACAATGACCCCAAGCACACAGCCAAAGCGACACTGGAGTGGCTTAAAAACAAGAAAGTGAATGTCCTAGAGTGGCCCAGTCAAAGCCTGGACTTGAATCCGATTGAGAATCTGTGGCAAGACTTGAAGATTGCTGTCTACCAATGATCCCCATCCAACTTGACAGAGTTGAACAATTTTGCCAAGAAGAATGGACGAATATTGCACGATCCAGATGTGAAAACCTGGTAGAGAATTAGCCCAAAAGACTCACAGCTGTAATTGCTGCCAAAGGTGGTTATACCAGGTATTGACTCATGAGGGTGAATACTTAGCTAACCAAGACATTAGTTTTTTTATTTTTCATTAACTGTTTCACAATAAAAATTCTCTTGAATACTTCCTATAGGCACTGTATATACAGCATATAATTTTTTATATATATATATAGAGATAGATAGATATATATATATATATATATATATATATATATATATATATATATATATATATATATATATATATATATATATATATATATATATATATAGAGATAGATATATATAGATAGATAGATAGACATAGATATATACACACACTAAGTGTACAAAACATTAGGAACACCTGCTCTTTCCATGAAAAACGAGGTGAATCCACGTGAAAGCTATGATCCCTTATTGATGTAACCTGTTAAATCCACTTCAATCAGTGTATATGAAGGGGAGACAGGTTAAAGAAGGATTTTTAAGCCTTGACACAATTGAGACATGGATTGTATATGTGTGCCATTCAGAGGGTAAATGGGCAAGACAAAAGATTCAGTAAGTGCCTTTGAACGGGGTAGTAGGTGCCAGGCACGCCAGTTTGAGTGGGTCAAGAACTGCAACGCTGCTGGGTTTTTCACGCTCAACAGTTTCCCGTGTGTATCAAGGATGGTCCACCACCCAAAGGACATCCAGCCAACGGCAGGCCAGTGGTCGAAAACGGCTCATTGATGAAAGAGGCCAAAGGAGGCTGACACGAATTGTGCAGAGCAACAGAAGGGCTACAGTTAGTCAACTGACAGTCCAGTACAACATTGGTGCCGAAAGACCCATAAAAGAATGCACAACTCATCGTATCTTGACACGAATGGGGTATGGCAGCCAACGACCTAACAGAGTTCCAC
The DNA here is from genome assembly GCF_902713425.1 of Acipenser ruthenus. NCBI lineage: Eukaryota > Metazoa > Chordata > Actinopteri > Acipenseriformes > Acipenseridae > Acipenser > Acipenser ruthenus. The sequence goes on along the minus strand of NC_081194.1, from coordinate 49,612,850 downwards.
TTCTTTCAGCAAAACACAAGAAACTGCAGTTGCAGTGGGCTAAAGAACAAAAACGCTAGACACTGGAGGATTGGAAAAACATTGGCTTGATCTGATGAAACCCGGTTCCTGCTGTTTCACACGGATGGGAGGACTAGGGTATGGAGAAAACCACATGAGTACATGCATCCATCATGCCGCGTGTGAACATTGCAGGCTGCTGGTGGTGGTGTGATGGTGTGGGGTGTGTTTTCATGGCACACATTGGGCCCCTTGATAAAAGTGGAGCAACGTTTGAATGCCACAGGATATCTGAACATCATTGCCAATCAGGTGCATCCTTTCATGGCAGCAGTGTATCCATCTGCTAATGGATTTTTTCAGCAGGAAAATGCCAAATGCCACAAGGCTAGGATTGTCCAGGAATGGTTCCACGAACATGACAGTGAATTCAGCTTACTGCAGTGGCCTGCCCAGTCACCAGATCTCAATCCAATTGAGCATCTGTGGGATGAGATGGAATGATTTATTCGGAGTAGAGATCCACTACCAGCCAACTTGACACAACTGTGGGAAGCATTGGAGTCAACATGGGCCAGCATCCCTGTGGAACGCTTTTGACACCTTGTAGAGTCCACGCCCCGACGAATTGAGGCAAAAGGGGGTGCAACTCAATATTAGGAAGGTGTTCCAAATGTTTTGTACACTCAGTGTGTAATATATATATATATATATATATATATAATATATATATATATATAATATATATATATAATATTAATATATATATATATATATATCACACACACACACATACATACACACACACACACATATATATACACACAGTCACCTCAAATTATTGGCACCCTTCATAAAGATGAGCAAAAAAGGCTGTATAAAATAAACACAGGTAATGAGCTGTATGTTATGCTCAAATACATGGGAAAACCATATTCTTTAATTCTAATACAATTGCTCAGAGAAAAAGTTTATTAACAAGTAATAACATTTTTTCTCAAAAGGATGTCTGAATTATTGGCACCCCTAAAGACTCTTATAAATAAAATCAAACAAAATTAAATCTGCATTAACATTCTACTTCTTTAAGTTCACCTCAGTCTTAAGGAACTGTATTGTGGCTTTCCATGGCTTCCTGTTTTACTGGGGTATAAAAATGAGGTAACACGCTGTCACAAAGACGGCCAGAGTGGGTGGCGTCAGACCAGACAGGAATACACAGACAGAGACGGTGGTGATGATGAGCTGAGTGCAATGGCTGCACTCAGCGTTTATTAACAAATAAAAGGGTTGAAAACAGCACAAAACAGGACACGGCACTTGCGCCAAAATAAACAGACATACAAAACGACTAACACTAAACAAACGGTGCACGGACAGACAAACAGACACGGTGAGAACAAACACTTTACGTTTACGATTTTACTTTCTAGTTTCTCCTCTCTCTCTCACCCGTTCTCCTCTTCCGAACACCCAACCACGAGTGACTAAACGTGCATCTATTTATACTGTTTGTGCTGGGATTCAATTACTAATTAATTATTCACTTGAATCCCAGCACGTGAATTCATTACGTGAAACCCCGTGTTCACATATTATATTTTAAATGCACGTGCGTGATGTGCAATCCCGTGCCTAAATACAAATATACACTTTTTAAATACACGTGAAACACAGACCCGTTTATATCCTGTGTACCAATGACTATACACCAACATTAACACACGCACGCAACACACAAATGCACACAGGGACGGGGCACATTGCCACACACGCATATGAAATCCATTTGTCATCCATCACCATGGGGAAAGGCAAAGAACTCACAAATGAAGAGAGACAAATGGTTGTTGACCTTCATAAATCAGGTAATGGGTACAAAACAATAGCTAAAAAACTAAATATACCACTTACCACTATTAGGGCAATAATTAAGAGTTCAAAACCACTGGAACAGTGGTAAAATTTGCCTGGTAGAGGACGCAAGTGTATCTTGCCCCCATGCACAGTGAGGCAGATGGTTCGGGAGGCAAAGGGAAATCCAAGGGCCACAGTTGGAGAATAACAGAACTTGGTTGCATCTTGGGGTCACCAAGTCTCCAAATCTACAATTAGACGCCACCTCAATGCCAATAGGCTATTTGGAAGGGTTGCCAGAAAAAAGCCTTTATTGAGAGCAACCAACAAACGTAAGCGCCTGGAGTTTGCTAATCGGCATTGGCACTTCGATTGGAACCGGGTGCTATGGTCAGATGAGACGAAAATAGAGCTCTTCGGCCACGCACACCAGCGGTGGGTTTGGCGTCGAAAGAAGGATGCATGTCCAGAAAAGAAACTCTCACCTACTGTAAAATATGGTGGTGGATCTTTGATGTTATGGGGCTGTTTTGCTTCCACTGGTCCTGGGGCCCTTGTTAAGGTCAACAGCATCATGAACTCTACCCAGTACCAGGACATTTTAGCCAAAAACCTGGTTGCCTCTGCCAGGAGGCTGAAACTTGGCACAAGTGGATCTTACATGCAAGACAATGACCCCAAGCACACATCAAAATCCACAAAGAAATGGTTAATTGACCACAAAATCAACATTTTGCAATGGCCATCTCAGTCTCCGGACTTGAACCCCATTAAAAACCTGTGGTTTCAATTGAAGAGGGCAGTCCATAAGCGCAGACCGAAGGATATCAAGGATCTGGAAAGATTCTGTATGGAGGAATGGTCTAAGATCCATCCCAATGTGTTCTCCAATCTCATTAAACATTATAGAAAAAGACTCAGTGCCGTTATCCTTTCAAGGGGAGGGTGCACAAAGTACTGAAAACAAGGGTGCCACTAATTGTGAGACTTCATTTTTCTTGGAAATAAATTTATAATTTGAGAAATGTGTAATTTTGGTTCATTCCATTGAATCATTAATAAAGTTAAATATATTCCACATGTTGAAAAATTACAATATAGCTCAGCACTGGTATTTATTTTATACAGTCTCCAATAATTTTGGAGGTGACTGTGTGTGTGTGTGTGTGTGTGTGTGTGTGTGTATCTATATATATATATATATATATATATATATATATATATAAAAATCAAACTTCCTTTCGGTTTGAAAAGGTGTAGCACTATACAAACTTGTAACTTAGATGACCATGACCACCTAATTACACTTCACAGGTTCAGAACCATGTTTAGAAATAAATAACTTGCAGTGCTCTCAGCCTGGAAAAGTGAAGGAAGGATCCCAAAAGTCCATTTGCATGTCCTTCTGAGAATCTCAGGTTAACTGGATGTTGCAATAGGTTTTCCTTTAACTATATTAAACTGGGGCCAAATCAAATAAATCTCTAGATGGAATAAAATAAAAAAATTAACCTTCTACAAACAATTGAGAAACTAACCTGGATATCACTCAAAACACAATTACAACAAATGTTTGTTTTGTATTAAAAACAAAATTACTTCTCACATGCAGGCAAAGAAAATCTCCATTGTTTTTTTTTTTTTTAAATCAGCCCTGAGCAGACCCTTGGATTATCTCTGTAATTCAGTTACTTGTACACAAAACTTACAGAAGAGCAAAACACCAATCGTGCACTTATGGGAAATACAAGTTTTTAGAACTTCATTAACATTCTATTGAAAAATCAAGTCTATCCTGTTTTATAGACTATCAATTTATTTGAAAAAATTTTAGTAAATATAAATTGTTCGGAACTCACCTGAAGAAACCCACAAAGATGGGAACTTAAAATAATAAACCTGAACGCTGTTTACAACCTTGTTATTTCATGACTATGAATTTCTGTCTTTTCTTTGCAGTGGCAAGTTTACCAGATATAATAATGTTCCTTTTGCACCACAAAAGGAATTCTATTTACGAACATAAGTACATATAAATGCTGTGCAGTAAGCACACGACACATTAATAGCAATGTCTACAGGTGCAGAATATACAGTATTCTAGTTCATACATTTTCATAATAAAAGTTATTCAAAATATATTTTTCATTCTTACCTTTGAAGTCAACTTCACCGTTCCCATCAGTGTCGAATATATCAATAACTCGTTGCACTAGAGGGTTCTGCTGTAATTCAGGCAAGGACATAAACTCTTCTACGCTCAAAGAGCCGGAGTTATCTAGGTCGAGTTTCTTAAATCTCTTTCCTAGCCTTTTAATCTCATCAGCATCAACTGTAATAGAGGGGGAAAAAAAAAGAAAAGTGTTGAAATGTAAAGGTTCAATAGCATGTCAATACAGCAGGCTCACAGACTGCAATTCGTATTCTATGAGCATTAGTTCCAAAAATACAGTACACCTGCAGACGGGCAGTTGCTGACCGTAGTTGGCAAAGAATTTTCCACACAGATGGAAGCTTACCCAGTTTCTTGCTTCTGCCAGCCATGATCTCAGATCTGCTGTGTTCTCTAGCACAATACTAATAGCAAGCCTTTAAATAACATACTGGATTAGTAACACTAAGCGCATTCAAATAGTCACATGACCCCCCTGCAACACTAAAACAGTCCTCGCTCTACCTGAAATGCTGATATGTCTATTAATCGTTACACAGACCAATTTAGAGATCTGAACAAGCACAGGGTGGCAGAATGCTGAATATTTAGCTCAAGAGATCTTTCTACTGTGCCCATAAAGGTGTATATAGGTGCTTTTGCTAGATGACTAATCCAAAAAAGGAACAAATGATTAGCAGCTAGAATGGGCAAATAACATTTTTGTTGCTGGGGAGCCTCAACACAGATTTCTATCAATGTATTTGACCAACTGAAATAATAATAATAAAAAAAGATATATATCATTACACTGCAAATCAGAAATTGATGCAACTGAAAAACACCTACATGATGGTGTTATCCACCAAATTGTATACACTATCTCGTAACAAATACCCAGTAATGTTGGAAAAATATATTCATTTGCAGTAATACAGGTCTTCTGTGTGCTATACTACTGTTGAATATTTTCAACCAAATCCAGCTTCAGGTTTAATACTTTACATTTACAGTGGATTTTCCCATTTCAAAACCTATAGTAGTTTTAATGAATAGGGTCATCCTCATTCTGGGAAATACAAAAACACAGACACACACACACACACGACTTTGCAAACAGGTGTGCATGTAGGTGTGCATGACAACTTACTACCCACCCAACAGTTTAGCCCTACAGTAACTACCATCTAAAAAGAGAAGATTTACTATTTAAACCATACAATCATCCATTGCTTAACCAGTCATAAAATCTTAGTAGAAATAGAGACACCTCTGATGGTGCATTTACACTGGCCATTTTTAGGACGGCTTTGGTTCATCTCATGTCTTTTTTCTGCAGTATAAACGCACACGGACGACTCTCAGCTGTCCTAAAAATGGCCAACTAAAGACGTGGCTCAGCGCCAGCTTAGGTCCGTCTGAAAGGCAGTGTAAACTCACCCGACTTCAGGACGGCTCACGCACAACGCGAGTGCCGCTGGGTTCCTCCCCCACGGAATCTAAACAGGAAGAAGCTGCAGTGCCGTTGCAGCGTCACAAAAAGGGAAGAACGACTTGGAGACACAAGTGTCTTGAATATTTGAATTTATTAACTGTTTATATTGGGGAGTATTTGTAAATATCCGTTTTATTATTAAGTTGTTGTCAAAAGTGTACATACCCTAAAATATCCATACATTGGGCTATGTAAACTTTTGGACGATAAATGTTTTGCTTTGTTAAACGCCGGTGGATTGTGTTTTTCCCAGTTATTTTATTGTAAACCACTTAGTTATTGGTTTAGTTTAAAATATGCTTTTTGTTATTTGTTTTTGTTATTTAAATAAATATTTTGATTGTACCAATGATTAGCTTAAACACATAATAGTTTTTTTTATTTTTATTACAAATGTTTTTATTTTGTTTGTTCCTGACAACTGCGGCGTGAACCGTCATAGCATTGTGGGGCAAAACTGAAATCCAGAGTACACTCTAAGCGGAAACACAAAACAAAAATAGAGGCAGATCTGTGCAACACCCTCTCTGCACTTTTTGATTATAGTTTATCTGTTACACAATTGTGTTTTACATGTTATGTTCGAAGTTTGAAATAAAGATTGTTTTAATAAATTTGCAGTCCCTGTCATTTAGGTTTTTTTTTTAATTTGCATTCTGACCTAAGCCGGCTCAGGGCACAACCACAGTGTAAATGCTACGTGAAAAATGATAAGAATCTCCGCAATCAGTTGGACCGGAGTTGGCTTAGGTCCGAGGTGGCAGTGTAAACGCAGCATGAGTCGATAAACAAACAAACAAACAAACATTCGGACAAGTGGCTTCACTGGCTTTTTGCCTATTAAATGACATCAGATATTTATTGTGACTTCAGTGAAGACAAAATGAATGACACAAGAGACATGTTCTGGCTTATGTCGCTGAACTCCCTAAATTTCACTGTTTTATTATTTTTTTATAATTTATCATCATTACCAGTATTATTCCCATTTAAGTCTGTTAGTAGAAACGTATTATTTCGTGGTGCATTTCGTGGTGAAATAATGCATTTCCTGTTGAGTGTGTCTGCATTTTAAAATTTATACGTCAAGTATTTTTTATATGATAAGGAGTGTGTTTTCCTTCTAAATCAAACTCAAATGGGCTACCAATGCATTATATTGCAACAGATTCTTTTTTCATTTAAAAAAAATAAAAAATCAATTTGCCATTGGCAGTATTAGTGAGATCATTTAACAGAGGTTTCACTGTAATCAGAGTACAGTCAATGCCTGCATTGCTCTGTCATGTACTGAAACATCTCAGCAAAAGCTTTTTTTCTTGTTTGTGTGTGTGTGTGTGTATATGTATATATATATAAAATGACAAAGAATGGTCATAAGAGTGCAAGTGGTTAGTGGTAGCCACAGAAATGTATACTTTTTCTTCTTTTGGTTATTGAAGAACGATTATTGAAGGAATCAGTGTCTCTAAAATGCAGTTTTCCCCATAAATAAAATAGAGAAAATTAAATTGAGAAGCAGTCACTCTATGTTATCTTTTTCAGATTAGCATTTGAATCCTGATTATGTATCAATCTATTATTATTTTAAACTTGTTCACTGTATTTCTGTTTGTAAACCGAGTTGTGGCTTACTTTTTATTAATATTACCAATTTTGCTGTAAAAGTTGTGTTTAATTATGTATTTAGTTTTTTTATTGTATTGTAAAGCACTTTGAAGACACTTTGTGTGAAAGGTGCTATATAAATAAATAAACTTTAAACTTTCACATCTACATCTAATTCCACAATGCAAATCACACAGACACTACACTCGCTGCATAGAAAAGCCTATGATTTAGTAACAAAGTAATCTGTGAAGAAAAAGGACAGCCATCATTATTAATTGCCAACAAAAGAAAGCAAAAAAAAATTCTATACTAGACAATTACTCATGCTACTGGTGTTTTGGTTTACTTCCCCGGGGGTTCCTCATTTCATTTGTAAACAAAGTAAATACTTAAATACATGTTAAATGCATGATAAAGTTCTGCCACTAGAGCTTCCACTGAGAGAATGCTAAACATCAACACCCAGGGGGGAACACAAAATAAACAACCAAAAAAGCAAGAACTTTCTTTACTGTGTCAAAAACTATTTTACAAGTAAAACGACAAAAGAAAACTCCTGGGTGCAGGAGAAAAAAAAAAATTTAACAATCAAAATCAGTCCAGGTACTAAACACGGCCTACAAGCTAGTCCTCTCCCTCAGGTAAGGCAACACTACCATGACAGCTCCACTGACCTCTCTCTACTGAGACAACCCCTGCTCTGTATATACTGTCAGGCTGACTCCTCCCTGGAACAGAGACATACATTTAAAATGTATCAATCACAAATATATTGTAATTCAAAATAACATTTAAAAGCCAATAACCTTTACATTCATTTTAACATTATACAATCCCTAATCACTTGTCTATCAGAGCTTACAGTAATGTACAAGGTTATATCAATGCCTTTCAATGCATCTCAGTACATTTACCTAATGCCCCACAAAACATGGCACCACCCTGGCACTGCTCTCACAAACACAATTCACCATTACACTGCGCTGAGGATATAGGTTATTTACTTCTCTAAAATAAATTAAATATTTCTCCTCCCTACCGTTGTTACAACTCTTCTCTAGAATAGATGATATCTAAAGGCAATTAATATACTAGTTTGCCCTTTTAGTTTACTTTATTTGCCATCACATACCTTTTTAAAAATGTGCACCTTTTAAAAGAGATCCCCACAGTCAGCGTTCCTGCTTAACTAATTATTTTCTCCTCCTCTGAGGCGGCTTAGCTTTTAGGACGGCTTTTATTTTTTTGTAGTGTAACCAGAGCCATCCTAATTCCAACCGTCTCAAAAGTGGCCTGCTCCAGAGGGTGGCTTTGCAACGGTTTTGCTCTACTGTGAACGCATCAGTCCAAGTTGGCACACGCAGAGGCATGTTGTGAGCAGCGCCCCGAAAGTCAGTGTAGCCAGCCATCTCCTTGGGAACATGACACAAACACACTCAGCTCAAGCCACGGACATGACAGGCCAGAGTGATCAGAGCCGGTGGGCAGAATATATTTATATATATTTTTTTTATTTGTCTGTCTTCTGGGCAGTTTCACACATGCACAGGATCCTGAACATTTCGGTAACTGCTAATAAGAGACTACTAGTACTAGGATGAAAAGTACACTTGCCTGACATAACATGAAAACTGAGAAGTACAGAAATAGTTTAATTCATACATGCTATGATACGTATTAGTTTCATACTGTATCACCTGCAGTGTTTACTTGAAATGTGTCCTGCATACATCAATAACAATACATGACAAACTTGTTAAAATAAAGATTTTAGAAATTACAAAATTAAAGAATTTCACCCTTCTACCAATCCCTGAACTGTGTTTCAGCGCCAATGTATACAGTATCACACCCAAAAACTATTTTCACTGTAGGACTACTAACACCGACACCAACATACCAATGTGTCTAACTTACTAAATACATGGACACAAGGGCAATTAGCTAAGAATGTGGGTTGCTAGGCAGAGGGGCTTTTTTTCTTATCTAAATAGGGTTGCTATGGGGGTTGCTAAGGAATGGGGACGCTGCTTATCAAGGAATGTATGGGAGGTTGCAAGTAGAGGGTGGGGGTTTAGGTTATATATATATATATATATATATATATATTATATTATATATTATATATATATATATATATAAAATGGTGTTATACTGTTATACTCAGCACAGTTGGAAAACGGGAAGAGTAGAACTGACATCGCCAACTGTCCAGAGCTAGCAGCTAGTGGGAAGTATTAATTAACCTATTATCCATTACTCTGTATTAGGGCTAGTTCATATACTGTAGTAGTAGTGAATCTTGCCTGGTGCTTCCACTCTCAAGTGGCTCAAGAAATAAAAGAAACAAATCTGTAGGCCATGTTTTCTTACAAATAGGCAACCACGAAGGGCCACTGAGAAGTGGAGAGTCTGGACTCAATTTCAAGTAGTCGGTACTATCCGCATGAAGACACGTCAGTCATTTTTCACCCCCAGCGTAGGGGGGTGAACAGCCAGGTTTTAGAAGCGACTCTGAGTGAACTGCACATAGAGAACCTATTGGTAAATAAGGACCATAACCCAATTACTAGGGATGCACTGAATCCAGGATTCGGTTTCGGATTTGGCCCGAATACCTACTTTTTGAGCAGGGTTCGAATTCAGCCGAATCCGAATCCTACATCCGCCCAGAAACACATCCACTTTAATACATCCCTCCAATGTGTGCATTTCTTCTTTAAATAAAAGACACAAATCCGGTATTTAACGTAACTGTTGTATTTAATAACAGGTATTCAAGAACAAGAACACGTTTAATGAACCCTGGTCGCAGCTCTCAACTCCCTAAATTACTGGTGGAGTACACACTAAATGAGTCACGCAGCTGCTGAATGTAAACATACCCCCCCCCCCCCCCCACCCCACCCCACCCCCGTATGCAACACAGCACAGTCACATCACACTTTTCATGGAGTAAAGTTATGCAGTAAACCTGTAATACTGTAATATATAGTAACGGCAAACTGTTGTAGACTTGTGTGCTTTGTTGCTTTGTCTGTGAAATGTGTTCTAGAGATCATATTGAGATAAAAAAAAAATAGCTCTAAGGTCAGTTGACAGGTTAAAACGCCATAAAAGAAAATAGTGCATTATGGCAAAGATGCAGCTCTCCTTTCTTGTAAAGGTAAAGTAAACAGTTCTGTATTTTGACATTTCTGTTATGGAGGGGAGGGGTTTCAAACTAAAATCTTATTCAGGGATATATTTCCATTTGGTAATAAAAATACTATTAACTAAAAGGCTCAAAATTATAGATTGTGCGTAGCTTGTTAGTAGCTGCCAGTCTGTTTTTCTTTCAACAGTTTTTGACAATTTTTGTAGGATTTGGTATTCAGCCAAATCTTTTGAGATGGATTCGGTATTTCGGTTGTGGCAATGTGCCCCTCCCCTGTGTGCATTTCTGTGTTATATGTTGCGTGTGGTGTGTTAATGTTGGTGTATAGATATTGGTGCACAGGATATAAATGGGTCTGTGTAACACAAGTGATTTAAAATATATAGTTGTATTTAGGCACGGGGTTGCACAAATTAGTTCACGTGCTGGGATTCAAGTGAATAATTAATTAGTAATTGAATCCCGGCACAACAGTATATATAGATGCAAGTTTTACTCACTCGGGGTTGTGTGTTCTTGGCGAAAGAACGGGAGAGAGGAGGTAAAAGCAATAATAATAATACAAATAAATAACTGCTACGAGTGCTGGAAGCACCAGCACCGTACTTGTTTTGTGTTTAGTGTTCGTTTTGTTTGTCTATTTATTTTGGCCACAAGTGCCATGTTCTGTTTTGTTCAAGCTTTTATTTTCTGTGTGTTATTAAACTCAGAGCGCCGCAGCGTCTCAGTTTCACCTGCAAGTACTGCCTGTCTGTGTTTCTTTCTGGCCTGACGTCGCACCTACAGCCAGCCTGTTCACAGGCTGAATCCAAAAAACTTGGATTCGGTGCATCCCTACTAATTACTATACCAACCCCTGATTAAAAGGTATAGCTATGGAGTTTATTGGAAAGGCAGAGTCGTGTTTGGAGACTGCAACGAGAAAGGTACAAGACTGTTGGCACACGTGTCGGGGTCCTAAGTATGGGGACAGAGAATATATTTAGCCGTAGTTGTTCTTTGCCATTAAGGAAAATAGGGGAAATTAAAGCAAAGTATATTGAGTATAACATGGACCAAAAGACGACGTTCTTTTGGGCGTGGAGCATAGGAACAATCAGAGTGATTTGAGTTCAGCTTCAATTTGAGAAAAAAGGAAAAGTAGCTACCGCATGGCTGGGTTTACAGACAAGTGCAGATAAAGTTAACTTCATGTAATGCGCACAAGCGTGTAACAAACTCAAACACGCAATGCATGGAACTGTCAATATTGACCTCATTTGTCATTGTGTTATTAGACAAAACTGGAAATTATTATTCGTTATTGGTTTTAAACATCAGATATTTGTAGTGTAATTATTGACCCCATATGCAACGTGTGTAATCTGAATTGAAAAGAAAAAACATAAAACGCCAACAGCATATTTTAAAAGCACTCATTTTCATAAAATAACACAAATGTATGTAACAAAGGAGTTTCTTAATTTAAGGTACATGATGACTGTACCTACCATGTCACAAATACCAGGTTGTTTTTCATGACATGTGCACGGTTTTTGTCAAGATTCTTAAATATACTTAAAGTAAAATTAATGCACTTATGTTTTTTTCTGTGTAAACGTACCAAATATTTAAATCATTTACCTCAATAAAATAACTTTTCATACTAAAGATGAACAATTTTACATTGCCTATTGGTACCAACCACTGTAGACTGACCACTATACGCACACATACAGGCTCAGAGCCAGCTTAGAGGGCTGCTCAAGTGTAAACGGGTGGCTCAAATGATTAAGGTTTTAATCTAAATCGACCCTAGGCTACCTCAGGTCAGAGTTTAAAGAGTAAACGCACTAACAGATAACTAGAGGGGTCCTTACAAAGTCAGTATCTGAAAGCGTCTGGAAAAGTCACATGAACATATTATGGCAGCTATATTAGGTCACAGTCATGGTTTTATTTTTAGTACTGGATATTTTCCATAACACTGAGAATGTAAAGTCTGCATCTCAAATGGTTTAGGAGATATTAGCAGTTGAAATCGCAAATGGCAGTGTATTTAAAACAAAATACTGCACGACAGCAACTTCCCTTAAAAAAACCAAAAAGGACCACAGTTCCACTTTTTCTAGGAATTAAATTTGCAGGATTTTATATAAAACTAGTCGTTATCTGATCTGCCCCCAAATGTAATCAGCAAGCCGTTATATATCAAGGGTAAAAACATACTGTAGTAGCTTTGGAGATATTATTATCACAAGCAAAACATACAAGTTGACTGCCAGGATTTACCAAGACAACAAAATGCATATTCAAAGCGCTTAACCACATAAATTACCATTTACCTAGGCAGGCCTCAGCCCAGGCCTGCTAAACCATGAAAAGCACTTACTGTAGGCTTACGACTTACAGATTAGCACAAACCATCCACTTGTAAAATTTAAACTGCATCTTCCAACTTTTTTTTTTTTTTTTTTTTTTTTTTAAAAGCAAAACAAAAATATAGCACATTTCAATGACTGTATACCAAACAGCTCTTATCACTAAATGCCAGTTATACTTGTATCTAGCAGCCACAAGTGTCCAGTCCCTTTTGTAACCAGTTAAATCAGGATTTACTGTACATTGCTGTACAAGGCCAGCACAGTATGGGTTAGACTCTAAAAGATTTACTTCAAATCAATGGCCACTTTATTTAAGAAAAATCAGGTTATATTTGTTTCCTTCGTTTGTTTGTTACTTTAATGTAAAATACGCATTTGATGTTAGTGTTTGGTCAAAAACACACATTAAAAAAATATTTGGCAGTAATGGCGACAGTATAACATTTTACAGCATTTATTATTCATCATGCTTTTAGTTTTAAAAAGAGCCTTTTATTACTCATCCCTTCTCTTCCCCCCAGGGTTAACCTCATTATTTACGCAAGTAGAAAAGAGCCGAGGTAGGCAGAATGGTGCTTCTGCTAACAAGCATTAGCAAGATTGCACTTAAACATTCTACCAATATTTATTTCTTTAATCCAGTGGTGCACAACTTTTTTGCTGTCCGGGCCAGATTGAAAACTTAACTCACTTCTGAGGGCCACTAATATAGTAATAGTTAGTTGTTTTTTTTTGTTTTTTTTTTTTAAATGACTGTATTCAGAATCAGTCAAAAATAGTTTTGTTGTATAACACAGGAGACCAAAACACAAATGTGTGTTAATGGGTTAATTTATTTTAAGCTTTCTACAAAAACAAAATACAATTATTCATGGTCTTTTTATGTAACACAACATTGTGAAATGATTGTTTCATTTCAGGAGAACCTGTGGGTGTTTGACGGCATGTATAAATAGCTTGACTAAACAAAAAAAGGCATTACTTACCAGTTGGATGCTCTGTTAATGGGACATGTTGGGCTGCTTCTGGGATACCAATTTAGGAATGTCAGCCTTTATTTTTGATGTTGCCAGCCGCATATTTATTGAGACGAAGTACTGAAAAGGCATGCTCACAAAAGGAAAGTGCTTCCAAACATTTTCAGAAATTTCTTACAATCCAGGCAATTGTAGAAATTGAGATTTCCTTCATGGAATTTGCTGTAAAGCGAGTCAAAGCATTGCAGGTCGATAAGTTCATGTTGAATACTTGATTCCACAGCTTGTGAATCAGCTGAAAATAGGTCAGCAATCAACTTCAGTGTATCTTTATCCCTCCAAAAGTCTGAGAATCGCTGCTGAAATGAACACTGAAGCTTCTCCATGACTTCAGAATAGGGCACCGAGTCACAGTTAAGATCAGAAAACATCTGCTGTCAGGTGGGAAAGTGAAAGAGGTCACCTTGGTCCATTCGCATATGGAATAGCTTCAGTTTAGTTTCAAATGCTGTGATTTGGTTGGCGAGGCCAGAAACAAGTTGTTCATTTCCTTGAAGCAAGACATTCAGATCGTTCAGATGGGGCAGTAAGATCAGTAAGAAAAATGAGATCACAGAACCACTTCGCATCATCCAGTGGGGTTACAGGTCTTCCTTTCTCTATCAGAAAAGCTTTCATCTCCGCCAGCAGCACCACAAACCCTTTTAAATCTTTACCTCTGCTGAGCCACCGGCCTACGTTATGATAAAGCAGATCACCATAATCAGCATCAATTGCTTGAAATTGACAGTGGTTGAGTCTGCGAGATTTTATAAAGTTCACTGTGGAGACCACAAAATGCATCATGATTTTGCTGGTGAATAATACAGTGATACTGGAGGATCTGTTCCTCCCGATCAGCCAGATATTGCTTGACATGTGCGATCATTCCATTTCTCTCACCGGTCATCGAAGGTGCACCATCTGTTGCAATGCCTGCCAGTTTTGCCTATTCGAAACCTAAAACTCAACCTTATCTTGGAGACTGTTATGGTTAGCCCACAAAGTGATGCCAATCCTAAAAATTCTTCATAAACCTTCATAAATTCTTCGTCACACCACGCACAAATACTGCCATCTGAGCTGTGTCTGAACGATCAGTTGTCTCGTCCACTGCCAGGGAGAAGTATACAAATTGCCACATTTTTTAATTGACTCAAAAAATCTCCCAGTTCTGACACACGCCGCTGCACAGTCATACGATTCAAACTGACATGTTTAAAGTTCGGAGCTTGAGCAGGACAGAGTTTTTTGCATGCTATTAAAAGTCTTTCACAAAATCCCCATCAGTAAATGGTCGAGATGTCTTAGCAATTAATGAAGCTATTTCCTAGCATACCTCCATGGCACTTTGTTTCTTTCTGTGCCTTTCGGAAGACATCTTGCTGGGCAGACAGCTGTCGTCTAAGATCTGCAATTTTTTTGATGTCGCAGTTCTCCAGTGTACTCATTAAAACTTGAATGCTTTGTGTCGTAATGCCTCCAAGTTAAATTCCTTTGGCACTGCAACAGTCGCCTTACAAATTAAACAGATATTTAATCCTGTGTCTTCCACAAAGCAAGATTTTTCAGTCCAAGTTTTGCTGAATTTCTGATGTTCATTATCAATTGTTCACTTTATTACAGCCGTAACTCATACAAATGAAACAACATTCAAGTCAACTTAAACACTACAAGTCAGTATACCGCTGGCACCAATCTAGCATAGCAAATTCCCTGCCTTCCCTGGTTGCAAAGACGTACACCCTGAAGAACCAATGGACGCACTACGAATGTAAAAATCAAACTTCAGGCATGAATCAATCACGATGGGGAGTTTTCCGTTTAGCTCCTGCCTCCGTTGCTAAGGAAGTGGCAGGTGTGTATATTTGAACACAGAAAGTAGACATATTTATTGGTGTTATTACATGAATAAATGTGCTGTTCTGTAAATTTGGTAAATAAAATTGCTTTGTGGAAAATTATATTTAAAAAAAAAAAAAGTTTACCACATGACCTAGAGAACTAGAGAAATCCTCCCTCCTCTCTGGGAAAATCCTAGCAACAAGGAAGCACAGCTGACAAGTAATTTTAGGTAATCATGGACAGAGACAGATTTAGACACTACAGTTTGTCGTCTACACAAATGTGCAGGATCACCCAGCTACATTATGTATATCACACTCATAGTACCTAAATGAAGACTGTATAATGCGACACTCTGGTTTATTTATTTACTTACTGTATAAAATACACAAGGAAAGTACAAACTACAATTATCTTATGATAATTTGAAAATGTGTTTAATTTGCAATAGATATTCACAATCAGACTAATCTCTGAACCCAAAAGCCGTGTTTTTGGGTACTGTCAAGGTGCTTTAACAGGTCAGCCTAAATGTTTCTGCTTTATTCAAGCTGTAGAGAACGTTTGTAGTGCTACAAACAATTATTTTCCTACAGTACACAATGAAAACTGTTTGGAGAGAATAATGCTGTGTTATTGCACAGCACACTGTTTTAGTACTGAATCAGTTTACAAGTAACATATAAAATATTTCTGCAGAAACACACTTCAAGCAAGCTTTATTCTGGAGGGAAAATATTCCTAAAAGCTACTTTCAGCTTTATTATCATACATTTCTGTTCTTTATTTTATTTTACAGTATGTAGGGCTGCCAGTTATGCCGCACCTATTAATTAACTTGACTGCTGATTGTAGTTTCATACTGCACCCAAGATACTGTGGGGCAACTTTGGTTTATGCTGGTGTATGACGGTCTGCTAAAGATTCACAAATCTGCAATTAAACATACAATAGTGCTGAATTAAGAAATACTAAAAGAACAAAATACAATGACAGAAGTCTTTGTCTTTTTTAAAAAAATGTGATGTGGCTAACTAAGGAAGTTAAAGTACTGTAAACATTTGTCTGCACTTATGTAGCTTCAATTTGCTATAAAAGAAACATACCAACATTATTAATTTCCCTTCAGCTGCAAAGGCTAACAGTATTTTCATATCCAACTTCAATAAGAAAAACTTACTATGGCAAGTGTAAACCAATATTGGGATAAACTGGGCTCAGTGACTCAAGGAACTAAAGCAATACAGTATGTTTGTTTTAGTGAAGAAAGCCTACAGTTTACACTCGACACTGTAGACCTGCCAATGCCTGTCCCAGTGGAGACTTTGTGCGTGATGAGAATCCTGAGCATGGGTTGGCTTGCTCTGTGATCGGGAGAACAGCTGTCCGCAAGAGGGAGGAGACAGGAACTTCAAATATCCTGTGCTGGTTAAGCCAGAGCAAATTGCTTAACCTGGATAAGGCACTGGGGGTGTCCCCACAGCTGCTCCTCTCCCATCTTCCATAAACCGCAGGTGCACAGCTAGGAAAGGGATTTTAAGCAGTCTCATACAGTAATGAATACTGCATTACCATCAGCAATATCCATACTGACAAGCAAAAGCAATATGTCAAACATACAGCCATAGCAGTGCTACAATGGCAAAAAATTGTGTAATGTGGCTATATACTATAGTATATAAAAAGTAGCCTGGCATATGTATGAGCATGCTCCTCTACTTTATAGTAGAAAGAGATATGGAGAAATGTTGTTGACTCTAGATATGCCAGAGCTGCAGTATTCTAACCTCTTAACTTGTTGAGAAATACTGTGACTTTGGGGTACTTGAAACAAGAACTATAAAATATGACAAAGGTCCAGAGAAATCTGAAGAAACAAATCAAGGAAGCTGTAATTTACTGAGATCGTATGAAGGTTAGAATAATAAACAGATGGCACAAGGCCACACATTAATAAAACTAAAAATAAATACATTATCCCATAGTAGTCACACCCTGGATTCTATTTTCTAGTGCATATCATTAACCTGTTGCAGGGGGTTCACACTAACAGAAGGCAGTAATTATTTTCCTTATGTTAAAATAACTGTTGAAAAGGTAAATACAGTGACACTTAATATAAATATTATTATTATTATTATTATTATATTTCTTAGCAGACGCCCTTATCCAGGGCGACTTACAATTGTTACATACAATTACCCATTTATACAGCTGGGTTTTTACTGGCGCAATCTAGGTAAAGTACCTTGCTCAAGGGTACAACAGCAGTGTTGGGGATTGAACCCACGACCCTCCGGTCAGGAGTCCAGAGCCCTAACCACTACTCCACACTGCTGCCCTACTGTAGCTGGCATCTACTGTAGCTGGCATCAGTTTATATGTACAGAACATGTATAAAATGTAGGTGTCAGGATGTAGACTCCTACATACTATTAATTTCTTAGCAGACGCCCTTATCCAGGGCGACTTACAATTGTTACAAGATATCACATTATTTTTACATACAATTACCAATTTATACATTTGGGTTTTTACTGGAGCAATCTAGGTAAAGTACCTTGTTTAAGGGTACAGCAGCAGTGTCCCCTACCTGGGATTGAACCCACGCCCCTCCGGTCAAGAGTCCAGAGCCCGAACCACTACTCCACACTGCTGACAAGTTTTATCTACATAGATAAGTAGTAATGCTAAAAGAAACTTATAAAATTCTTTCAAACATTTCCACTCAACATCTCAATGTCTTCACTCTTTTACCTAGAGTAAAAGTTTGGCCTCTTTGTACAGCTTGGATGCAAACTGGCACCTGCGTCCAAGCTGTGTGACTCATCCTGCGCTCCCAGCAGCAGTGCTTTAACTGGATGAGCCACTCGGGGACCCTAAACTTTTTATATATTTTTAAAAACATTTAGCCTATACCTTCACTGGTAATACAGATATAAATAAAGTAATAAATACATGAAGTACGAGAAAAATAAAGTGGGTTATAAAGTCTCAAGCAATAGGTGTAAATATACATAGAAATTAACTATTTGGATAAAGTCCATGAAGCATCCTTGCTCCTCCAAATTATAAAAGAGGGCACGGGTGAATTGAAACCAACAGTACAAATCCCACTAGATTAAAATACTTACAGTGCGTGCACATTTCCAAGGGATAACTTGCTTCATTTCCCTAAAAAGGAAGGAAGAAAGAAAAGAAATAAATAAATAGTCATGTAAACAGAAAGTACTCTCTAGAAATGACATGCAGCATGTCAGGAAGCAAAACAAAAAAATGAAGCCATATATCACACCCTCATTCTTCTGGAATCTACTGAGTTTGAATTTCTTAGGTCACTATTGGGTTATTGCAGCTCAAGGAGGACCACATGTTGGGGCTGTGTTTTCTCCCAAAACACGTGATAGAAAAAGGGCTTCAGTGTGTCATGTGCACACGAAATAGCGGTCTAACTAATTCTGTACAGTTTGAGCATTCAGAACCGTCCAGACTGCACATTACATCATCCTATACAATAGACAGACCCCATACGTATTAACCTATACAACAAGTTGAAAAGTAAGAATTTACAAAATTAAAAGGACATGCAAAACTGGATGGATTATGAAGGCAAATTAAGACATTTTTCAACATTGTTAAAAGTACCATTTCTATAGCAGCAGCTGCAAAAGAGCAGCAATTAACAGAAGCCCTTTAAATTAAATAATACATCGCTTAAATACAAAATAATTAGCATTTTCACAAAATAAGAGATGAATCTGAATATAAAATAAGGTGTTATGAATAATTTGGCAGTGAAACAGAAGAAAATTAATAGCAACAGAAAAAATAAAACCTGTGTACGAAATATTAGGGTGATGGTCACCATAACATCTACCATACAGTGTTTACACTGTAAAACTCTATGTATGTATTGTACTACCACAAAGTCAACTTTCTTACCCATATTTATTCTCGGCAAAGGTGTTTTTTTTTATTCCTGTTTTTTTATTGACCCCTACCATGTAAAAAACACAACCCATACTAAAATGAATGATTGTTCAGAAAGTTAAATCTACATAAAAAGTCAAAAAAATAAAGCCCAATTACACCACCTGGCCCACACTCCACATTATCTAGTCACGCAAATTAGCTCTTTACAGCATTGCCAGGTAGTTAACAGAACACCAGACATGTGGTCCTGTTACTTAAAAATATGTACTTGGGAACTGCACAAGTGGCAAGTACTGGATAAAGGTTCCCCATGCTGTATACCATCATTCTCTGAGAATACCACACACCCTTGTGAATATGACCAAACAGCAATCAGTTTTTTAGAGACCCTCAGAGCATGGACCACGTCAGCTTGCAAGATGAAGTTGAATGGTATCGAATGGGGTCTTGCTCTGGGCTTACATAGGATTTTCAGTCCATTGAACACATCAGAAGTTCCAACTAAATCTAATCATCACTTGGCCTTGACATTTCTTATCTTTAAGTTAATGATACATTCTAGAAGGATCTGGTCAACTCCTTTTTCAAAACTGATTGCATATAACTTCTTGCCAAAAAATATTGGAACATGATTTCATCGCTCTTTTTCCAACTCCTCCTTTTTCTAAAAAGTCAGGTGGACCAAAGTTCACAGAATCCTTGCTATAATATAATACAAATATATGTGTATATGAGATGTTTTAATATCTAACACCAGCTCTATTTGATTATATTAAGCTGGGCCAAAAACATATGTCCCTCTTTGCCACATATTATGTTACCTTTTCAGTGTGTTGTCAATGAGCCAGTTTAACTTCATATACAAATGTGTGTTAAAGTATAGGACAAAGACTGCCTTTGAATAAGCATACAGTGGTCAGTTCAGTTATTTTCATTTAAATTTTAAACTATAATGAACATGTTAAGTATAATAGCCTTATTTAACTGTGCCATTCTCAGACTATGCCTGACCTCTCTCTGTTTGTAAAAGCTGCCTGCTCAAGCAGGATTCAGACACCCTGTTTTCTTGCCAGGACTATTGTTTTGATTAATATGAAGCACTTCTCCAAATTCACCGCATGAAGTCAGTTTTCTCCTAAAGAAAGTCGCTACTTATTTGATAAGAACTGATACTGGGCACAACTTCCCTAATTCGTGGAATGCTCGGTATGACTGCCAGGTTCTCTTATCATAGAAAGACCTTGGATGCAAAACTGTGGACTAGAAGTAAATCTCACTTTGACTGCCAAAAAGAACCTTCCATATCTAGTACCGCTGTGCCTGCAAGCAGATAAGGGCAAGGCTATTTTTCTGTAGATTTGTGTACTAAAATTATTGAATACAGTTTACACTATTTGTCTAATATTCCAACCTAACAGTTCCTGTTTTTTATTGCAGTAAAACCTTTACATAAACTAAACATTTATATTATTTAATGTAATGGGTATTGTAATGTCTAAAATATTTGTTGTTTAGTTGGAGAAAGAAACTTAACTAATTCTTAAATTGATTAAATGCTCGCTCCTGCTTTTAGTCTATTTCTATTACAGTACAGCCTTAAACAAGCAAAAACACTTGTTAGTTTAAATATTATGTTTCTTATTAGATCAAAATACAGAAAACATTTCTCTTCAGAGAGTTTTGTCACTATTAGATCAGAATACTTCTTTTTTTATTTAAAACCTCTATGCTTAATAACAACACAATCAAATAAATATTTTTAGTTTCAAATATCGTTCTGTCTAAAAAGGGTTACCCTTTTGTTTTTGCTAATTTGCAATACCTAGCCTCTGTGTTTAGTTCCCCCAGATGCCTGCTTCTTTCAAGGTTACAGGCTTCCACGAGTGTATGTGCACTAATAACAAAGGTACAGACAAGCTTTTTTTCTAACATCAACACTTGTTCAGTTTTCTTAGTTCAAATCATTGTAACCTGTTCATAATTTGCTGCAATATTATTTATGCTGGTTTTATATTCTCTAAAAACACAGTACAATTATTACATTATTCTGACAGTGTCAGTTAGTAATGAACTTCTTTCGTTTTTAACTGTAATATGTTCTTTCAACAATATGTTATTTGTATAACAGTTTAACTTTAAATGATTTTATAACATATTTCTAATTCAGTTACTTTAGTATAACAATTTGCTTCTAGAAATGGTAATATTATTTCACTGAATTAAGTCTGACCCCTTTCTCTGTTCATACAAAATCCAGTTGAAGCAGGTGTTAAGACATCCTAGCCTTTTGCCAATTTTTTGGTGTTGATTAATATGAGACATGAAGTAATGTAACAAAATAAGCTACTTTTTCTCCTAAAACTAGAATATGTTAATAAGGCCTTATGATAAGAGCCTGCCAAGTTTGACTACTTCCAGCAGGTGCATAGACTGCACACAACATCTATCCATTGTTTTCTACTGAGTATACAGATCTTTTTTAAAGGAACATATACAGTATTACTATAATTATTGACAAAGAGTATATCATATTTCTTCAATCAATACAGGCTAGTTTAAATCATCCAATTCATGTCTAACAACTCAGCACATTCCCAACAGGATTCGAACTCTGCGCCAGGCTCAGCTCGGACTGGTTCTGCAAACACCACGACAGGCCTGTGCATCCAGCGTTTTACAACAGAGGTGTGGGCAACCAGGGCCTTTACTTGATACCTGCCAAAACAAATCTTGTTAGCTGGGCTCCCATCTCTACATTCTCATCATTAGTGGGAAGACTTCAAATAAATTAAACTGTTTCTATCAAAGAGTCAGACATCTCGGCCACATACACCTTTCACTCAAAAAAGGTGCTCGCTCCAGGACAACAATACTATAGTGTTTCAGATATGATAGCATATACAGTACGAGGCAAATTACAATACTGTACAAGGCTCTGAGATACACGTGTCCTTTATGCACGCATGGTTTGTCGTGACTCTGGTTTGCAGTTGTCTGCACCTCCTGGATGGGCGTCTGTCTGTCTGACACTGGCAGCCCCACACAAATGCAGAGTGGAAAACATGGACCCAGAATATCTTGGATCGGAGTGGACTTAAGGAGTGAACAATATGAGTTGTGCCCCTTTCACGTGATGACCTGTGCACCGGTTTCATGTTTTGCTGAAATCCATTTCAGGCTTTCTTAGACCAATTATTATTATTATTATTTTTTTTAATGGAGAGCACTTGGGGGGGGGGGGGGGGGGGGGGGGGGGGGAGGAGTTTTGGAGTGGTCTGATATATACATGGAGCTGTCAGTAAACCCAGTATTGCTTCATTAAGAAATACACATTTTTTTCCTCCATCTCCATGTGTCAGGTGATTTTAAGCTGTATGTAGGTACATACATTTGGACATTTTGAAAAAAAAAATCTAACTACTGTTAAAACAATTAAGTCTTTAAAAGTTTATGATCAATACACAAATTGTTTAAGTTAAAAAAGCAAACTGTTACAATCACAACCAGAGACAAAAAAGGACTGCTAGTAAAGCAGCAGCTACAGAAACCCAAGAAATCCTACACTACTTGTATTTCAAACCAGCTGTTTCAGTAAACCCCATACAAATAGCTTATAATTTACAAATTGGGTGACAGCAACTAACCACCTCCATACATCTGCTACTCGCCAGAAAAAATTAAGATCGTTTGGGTTCCGCACAGATGCAATAGCCAAATTCATCTGAAAATTACAGCTTGTCTGCTTTTGAAGATAGATCTGCAGTTGAAATAATGCAATTTTAGCATTTGTTCAGCTAGTTTTGGTATTTTTTTTCACTTTGTGAATGCTACTGTAATTAGCATGTATATATGAAGCAAACAATCACCAAAATGACAGCTTGTGCTGCACAAGCTGATTATTCGAGTAATGTGATTGAGCTCTCCACAGGTGAGGGTCACTGAATGGTAAATTACAGGACCCCAATCAACACCAAAGTGAAACAAGTTAAACGGTTGCTTGGATTGGATTGCTGCTTTTCTTAGACTCTGTGGAAAACAGCAATCAACACAAATCCAAGCAGTGGTTTCTTTTTTTCCCTCACAAATACTTTAAGTGTTTCATGCTTGATACACTTCAAATCAGTATAGCATCCACATTCTTTGCATTTAAAGAGGAACGCAGCTTGTTTACACTGTTCCGCTCATTGGGGGACACAGAAGATCCTTCTGGGTAAGTGGGCTACTTTCGGAAAGTTATTAGTTGTTTTTCCACTATTTATTTGTGTAGTGGTATTAAATGAATAAAAATAACCCAAATACAATTCTTACATTTTTTAAACAACGTGTAAATGCACAGTCAAAACTTAACGCCAACTTTCTTTGCAACAGCAGCCCAAGAAACCACAGGAGACTCCAACTCCTTGAAGAGTTCAACCTGGTTTACGCAAGTCACGTACTCACTGCACTTGGTGCACTGTGCTATGTGACCTGTCTTGCTCTGAAAAGCGATCTCCGTTCATCATTTGAAAATACTGTATCCCAAACGACAAATCAAACAGCATTGGGAAGAACCGTCTTCCAGAGTTGTATCCCATTTAACATCCCGATCATCAGTATCCCGATTAGGTGGTGCCGACTGTGCTCACTTGTTTGTTGCCTCATTCTGTTGAATAGGTAATTTATGCAGCTGATGACTGCAGTGAACTCGGCATTTTATATTTTAGATATTTTGCTTGTGTTGTGACAGGACAGCGTCACTGGCATGGCTGTTGTTTAGCAGGATGGGAGACAGTCACAGAAATCGCACTTTAAATAACAATAAATAAATAAATAAATAAATAAATAAATAAATAAATAAAACACTGAAACAGACACGAACAAAACATGCTTTAACAAAAAAAGGCACAAGGGTCAAAACAAAAGGTTCTACAAAACTTACGAAAACGTAAACACAGGATGGGACAGCACAGCACGGATCACAAAACACACACCTCCACCTCTAACACCAACACCAATCCTAATCAACCCTTCTAACACCCGTGATCACACCATTTATACACCTGTGGCTGGAGCCTTAATTAATCTTGTATTCAATTCCTGGCTCCAGTTTAAGTTTCAGCGATTTCATTCTGTCATTTACAATATTAAAATACACCACAGGAAAAAACAATATCATATGTTTTAGATATTTCCAAACCATTATTTATCATTACCACAATAAAAAAGCTGTTAGTGAATGGCAGTTCTTCTACTGCAATCAAGTAAACTGCAGTAGATTTTATTTTTAATTCCCTAAAGGTTTTATTTTTCCTCAGGAGTACACCTCCTAATTACAGTCCCAAGTATTTAGCTATATGTGTTATGCTGTCACCGTTCTTAAAATGGTCAGTTTGAGAAATACTCAGTTTTCCCTGCAGCAGCTGACCCCTGCTTTAGGACAAACCCCACGCTAAACTTACTGTTTTTCAATATGGTAACGTCTTAGGGCACTTTCACACCTAGTTCACTTGCAAGCGATTCGAATCGTTGTTCGCTTGCAAATGAACACATTTTTTTCAAGTTTGCTTCGGTTTGTTTCACACCAGAAAAATTCAAGCAAAGTTTATTTTAAAGTGCATTCAAATTTGTTTGTTTGGTTCATGTGCAGCTTCATCCAGACTAGAGTTCTGGTTTTACATTGCACTTTTCCAAACACACTCGGCTCACTTAGGGATTACTAGAGCGGAAGTTCTCTCTGGAAAAACTTTTTCTATCATGTCCAACATGGAACCCTTTATGTGATGTGGTTGGGCTATTGTATGTGTTATTTTGGTTTATTTGGTGCTTACAACATCAAATCATTGCCGAAGAAATGTAACATGCCGAAAGAGCGTCAAGTACTTGTTGGAAAACACTGTTCTTTTGTAGGAATTGCCAGAGACAATCATGATTATGAAAAAGATGTACTTGTACATTCAACCAACTGTAATTTAGCCGTTACTGATAATAATAATAATAATAATAATAATAATAATAATAATAATAATAATAACAACTGCTTGTAAATGTACATGTGACAGTGTGGGGAGATACAGATGCAACAGAAGCTGGTTTACTATTATTATTATTATTATTATTATTATTATTATTATTTGTTTCTTAGCAGATGAACTTATCCAGGGCGACTTACAATTGTTACAAGTATCACATTATTTTTACATACAATTACATTTATTTATTTATTTACACATTCTTTTTACATACAATTACCCAATTATACAGTTGGGTTTTTCTGGAGCAATCTAGGTAAAAGTACTTTGCTCAAGGGTACAGCAGCAGTGTCCCCCATTGGGATTGAACCCACGACCCTCCGGTCCAGAGTCCAGAGCCCTAACCACTACTCCACACTGCTGCCCATCTAAAAACTCAGGTGGAGCAGAGCAAATGCAACAGTGACTATTGTCTGTACAGACACCACTTTGTTTTGGCACAATGTTTTCCCTGCAAGTGTATATGGCACAATTATAATAAAGCCAGACGTAATACATGTGCTAAATCATTATTCAATTGTCATTTCATACTGTGACACTTGTATGTGCTAGAAGGGGAGGCACTCTCCTTGCGGTGCCTGCTGAATTATGTCACTTCCACTATTTGCTTTGCTGTTTGGAGCGGGTTCGTTTCCAAGTGAACTGGAATACGTTTTGTTTCACACTGCAAAAAGCTGAAACGGAGCAAAGTGGCAAACATACAGACCACCATCAAGTGATCTTGGTTCCCTTGGTTTGATGCGCATCCTGGTGTGATTACGTGGTCCTCAGAGGTTTTACAGATAACTCCAAGCAAACCGATCCGCACTTCAAACCGCATCAAAGGGTCAAACTAACTAGGTGTGAAAATGCTATTAATTACCATGCCTGCTTTCGCTGAAGAGATATTATCTGCTCGTCAAGTAACTAGGTAAGTTGCTGCACAGTTAAATCATCCTCAGACTATAACGTAACAGGTTTGGCTGATTTAAATCAAGTCAATTTAGATCGCAAATTAAATCACTTGATTTAAAAAAAAAAAAAAGATTTAAATAATTTTTTTGTGTTGCTACCTATTTATATAGTTTTTTCTAGGAAAATACATGAAAAAGTATGTTTTAAAAACCTTTTTATTAATACACAAACATCTTAAACTCTTACTGTCTATGAACTCAAATGTGCACCAAAGTTTATATACTGAACATCAAAAGAAACTTATCACTTATATTTGAGCATCAAAAGAAACGTATCACTTACTTTTGGATAGAATTCACTAGATGTAATCGAAAAATGACACACACTGTTTTAGAGCAGGTGCAGTTACTTTTTATTGTGTTGATTAACAACTGACATCATGAAGATGCTGCAAAATGATCTGTCGATCTTGGGCAGGTGTTGCGACTCTTGGTTCTCCCAGTTCGTAGCCTGTCATTGACAGAATGTGTCTGGTTATACCGCCTCGCCAGGTTTGAAATTGCTGGCTGTGAGCACCCAAGACGGCAAGCCACAGTACGCTGCCCTAATCCAGCCTCCAACATGCCGATTGCACAAAGGCGCTGCTCTCGACAGACATGGCATATTGGTTTGTTTTTTTGTGATTTTCTTTATTGCTTTTATTCAAGCTTGCAATTCAACAGCTGAAATCACTCCATATCCAGTGTCCAATCGACTGTCTCACTAATTAGGTGATTAAGTGCGCAGTGTGGAGTAGTGGTTAGGGCTCTGGACTCTTGACCGGAGGGTTGTGGGTTCAATCCCCAGTGGGAGACACTGCTGTTGTACCCTTGAGCAAGGTACTTTACCTAGATTGCTCCAGTAAAAAAAAAAACAACTGTATAAATGGGTAATTGTATGTAAAATAATGTTATATCTGTATAATGTAAAATAATGTATAATGTGATATCTTGTAACAATTGTAAGTCGCCCTGGATAAGGGCGTCTGCTAAGAAATAAATAATAATAATAATATGCTTCAGTCAGTCACTCAGTGTTCGAAAATTATATTGCCCGGCATGCCCGGGGCATGTACAAATTTTGGTGGGGCATGTAAAAAAAATTGTATACATGCCGGAGTCGGGCACCTACAATTTTTCAATGCCCTAAAACAAAAGCAAGCGATTATATGTTATTACAGATTTAAACTTCCGTATTTGTTCCCACATCGCTTTCTTTTATTTTACCTACATCACTTCCAGCCAGCATTTCATGTGTTCTAGTATTGCGTCCCTGTGCACCTGCGCGAACAGCAGAAAATGTGATGTCCAAGTGTTTTGAGCTGCTATTGGTTAAACTATTCTGCTGTCGGAGTGATAACGGATTGTATTTGCAATGGATTATCGAAACTGGGTACCCCCCCACCCCCCCTTTTGTTATGGTTTTGCATTTAAATGGTTTAAAAATTGAGACATGAAGGACGACTTGATTAAAAAAAAAAAAAAAACACCACAACACAAACATTGATTTGACCCATGGTCTGCACTATTATCAGTGATGTGTATGCAACAGAAGCCGCTGGTAGATTACAAAAACGATTAATTAAACTTAGGCTAGGTAGTTGTTACCTTAGTATATTTTTATTCTCTATTAATTAAATTATATTCATTGAAAAAGGCAAGAGAACCCGATCATTATTTTTTTATTGTTTTGGTTTAATATAATATAGCAGGCTAATGTTCCTATTGAAGTAGGCTACAATATATTTCATTAAAAAGTAGTTGTTCTTTGTTGAAATTAATGTTCCGCTTTCATATTTTGTTGTGTACTACTCATTTAATCAAACCAAGTAGTGTAAGAAGTTGCTTGTATCGTTCATGACGTTTTTCAAATCAAGTAAGCTTATTGGTGTATAAAAAAACCACAATAGTTGCAGCCAGTGTCATCTTACTTAAAGGCACTCAAGCTGAAATCGTAAAGTAATTTAAAAGTAGGCTACAAACGTGGCAGCGGACTCTCAAGTGCGCACACAAGAACTTGCAGGCTTGACACAACTGTGTTGAGAAATTAAAAAGAAAGCGTTTTATGAGATTTTTAATTAGAGGTACCGGGAATATGACTCTGCACGCCCAGAGGTTCCGGGGCTGTGCCCCGGCACGAATTAAGCGCTAGATGTATGCTTATTTGACTGAAAAAAATAAAAAATAAAAAGGCAACTAAGAGGATGCAGCAGTGGAACATTGGATGTTTGAGACTGTTGGCACTTGACACACAGCAGGACATGCAGTCCAGAAGTACTCTATCGGTGTGGAATCACCAGCAGCAGAAAAGTCTTTTTTAGTTTCACACTTGGGCGTGTAAAATTTTGTGTCGGGCATGAAAAATTTAAAGCTACATGCCCGACCGGGCATGTTAAGATTTGGGGAATTTTCTACCCCTGCTCAAGCGTGTCATGGTCAAGGATGAATGACAGAGTGATTAAAAAAGAAACCAAAAACATTTAGTCAATGTCCTTCATTTATGTACCTTTTTCTTTTTCGAAAATAAATGTTATAATAATTTATATTTGATCTTTTGATTTGTATAATGCATATTACTTAAACAAAAGTTGTTGTATTAAAATCCAACCAAATTGTTATACGTAGCAACTAGGGGTGGGAAAAATATCCGAATGTTCATGTATCATGAATATCCGACCGTTGATGTATCATGGAGGCACATCCAATCTCTGGGGTCACTTTACAATCGTAAGTTCATAATATTATTATTATTATTATTATTATTATTATTATTATTATTATTATTTAGTAGTAGTAGTAGTAGTAAAATGTGACTGACTGATAACCTGCTTAGAACGGTGACTGTTAAATTAAGTTTGTTTTGCCTCAGTCCACTACAGTTAGTGCTGCTGCAATGCAAGCTTACTCAGAAGCAGCATCAATTACATGTAAATAAACAACATGTATTTATATTTTTATTTAAATTACAAAAACATGATTACTGTTCAATCGAATGTATTTTTAAACTACATATGAATGTTTTAATCCATTCATATGGCTTACCTGTAAAATAGAATTTTCAATCAAATATAAACAAGTAGCTATGGTGACATCACCAGTAAATTATGCAAATGAGTACCAACATAGGTTCGAACCTTCCTTCGGTAATGTGTTCCGAACCTTCAAAGGTCAAAATATACCCTTCGTTGCAGCCCTACTGATTTTAAACCTGTAGCTTTTTTTTCTATACTACTATCTTTTTAAAATCTTATGCTCTCTCAATTTGCACCCAGTACAAGACTCAGCCCCATCTTACACGTGTGGGCAAAAATTATGATAACTGGTAACTGTTAATGCCCTATCCTGTAAATGACTGTCATATTTTATTATTTCAATTTTGCATTACCTTCCCAGACTTTATTCTGGACTTGTATACCAACAGGGCCACTTAGTTTTTAATTATTGGTGTACACATTGTGCAGTAAAATAGTCAGTTAATGCACAAATGTACAGTAACAGATTACAATTTATGTACAAATATCAAATACATGGATTCAAACGTCAAGGTGCTGTAGATAAACATTATACAGGTACACGTGTGTAGTGAAATAAATATTCAAACATTATCTGGTGGTGCTTCCAAAAATACATAAGAATTAAGTGGAAGAACCAGAGCACCAAAAAGTTAGATGGTTTAATTGCTGTTTTTTTTGGGTGCTAGAAAGTATCACTAGATGTCAGGTCGCAGCACCCAAATACCTGTGTATGATTTATAATTTAAAAAATACTAACTAGATAAAAGGATGGGGTGTGATAAACTCAACTGATATGGTATTCAGTCAGCCATCTTACCAGTGTGAGTTTGGCAAAAAATGCAATCAATCACATTTTTGGGTAAAACCTACTGAAAGCTTAGGCCACCAATTGGGATTTAGAATATCAGATTTGAAAAATTATACATTGGTAAAATGTGGTTGTCAGAATTCCTAATTTAATTTTTCAAGGTAAAACAATTGTATTACAGGTGAAATATAAAGTGCTACAGTTAAGAGAAAATGTCTCTCTCTCATACAGAGACTGAAATAGTATTGCTTTGCCCCAAGCAAGATGGCTTGTATATTTGCATATAAAAGCAATGCAATATCAAGCTAGTGCTTCATGGGATATCATGTAATTGGTACTATAGCACTGACAGCTTGTGAAATATGCTATGATTAATGGAGTCAATATCATTATATATATATATGTGTGTGTGTGTGTGTGTGTGTGTGTGCCAACTCTCTCATCTCTCTAGGGTTACTGGAAAAACAGACAAACTCACATGAATAATTGTTCCCTCCCCCAGACACTTTTGTATTAAATATTAAACATCTTTTAAGCTTAGACACATATCTTCGGTTATATTTTGCTGCATGTAACTTCCTCTTATGTATAAGGTTTCATGGATAACACATGTTTGATTCCTTCAGATTGTGTGAGGTTTCTTAATTTAGAGAAATATCAGAAGTAAATCAGTATTGTGACACTGAAGAGACGCCACATAGGCTACAACCTGCGTTTGCACTGTGAGGAAAATATTTGGTTCAATTGAAATTTGCATGTTTGGGACCGATAAGAAGTAATTTAAACAAGATAAGAAATAACATGGGCCTACTTTATAGAGCGAAGTGTAAAAATGTGGGGTTGAAAGGGTTAACCCTTGACTGAAGTGATCCAACCCTGTATGTACTGTTAGTAAAAAGCATCAAGAACTCAAAACTACCAGAAACATAACCAAGGATTAACATGTATCCGTACAAATGAGTTAATCATTTTAGTCATACCTGTACCTGCTCGCCTCACATCTGATAAAACTAGTTTTTTTTCTGTTTTAGCAAATCGTAATTGCCACAGTGTACTAAAAAAAAAAAATAGCACACACTAGGTATCTTCATAACAGCAACACTGAAACAGAAACTCGCAAAGTAAAACCAGGAAAAAAAAATTCTACTTCATATATCAGTGGACTGTGTCTATGCTGGGAGTGACAGGGAAGGACATAAAGACAAATGCTGGACTAGTTTATCAACAATGCGTGGTGAAACTTGTCACGAGTAAGACGATGCAATAAGGACAAACAAATAAATGAATGAATGAATGAATGAAAATGGTACCTAGTGTTATTCCTAGAACCAAATAAATATATGTAGCAAAATGGAAATTAAACAAGTGATAGCAAAAGGAAACGCATGTGGTTGAAATGAAGGTACCTATACTGATACTAATTTAGGACAAGCAGAATAAATAAAATAAAACATTTTAAAATGACGATTGTGTGGAATAAACTCAATATATAGCACACTATACATCCAGTTCACTGACGGTAGAAAATATTTAATGTAGCTGTGCGCCTACTAGTACTGTACAAACACGAGCTTGTAATGTACACAGCCTAGTACTGTACTGCATGGGAAATTTAGGCCTGAGTAAATTTTTGAAAAATACATTAGTTACATTACGGTTTACAGTTCTATCACTGGCAGATCCGATTCTCTAAGAAAGGTTATAAAGAAGCATTCAATTCTAAATTGATGACTAAAACCACAGATAAACTGTTGGGCGTTAATATTGCAACTCGATTATGGCAGTTAAAACAATTATGGACGCAGCACGGTGCTGGTGACAGAAATTCTACGGTATGGTAAAAACAACTGATTAAACGTGTATTCTCACGGGAAACTATATAGTGTATAATATACTGTACCTGGTCTCATGTCAAACAGATTTTATGGTTATTTTAGTGTGCAGTCTGTATTCATAAAATGTAGCACACAAAGAAAACATGAAAAACACGAAATCACACCTCCCTGTTTTTTACTGAACTGAAGCAACACATATCACTAGGCAGGGCATTGCACACGCCACTGCTCTTCAGTTAACTTACAAAGCCACGTAAACAATAACATAGCTTACAGAAATTATACAACATTGAAATAAATGCATGTACTTTTTTAAATAATAGTGTACAGCTGTGACCAAATAAGCTTTATTCAGCGTGAAAAAGACGCTATAATTAGTAACACAGCGGTTACAGTTAGAAAACCAATTGCGACTCACAGTAATAATACAGATAAGAATATACATATATATATATATATATACATATATATATATATATACATATACATATATATATATATATATATATATATATATATATATATATATATATATATATTACTCGTAAAAATAGCTTCCCTCAGCGCTAATATTAAGATCTGCATGTTATGTTACATTGGCAGTATTGGGCCAGGCTGTGATATGTGTTATACTACTTCACCAGTGTGTGTGTGTGAGATATTATAGATATATATAATGCAAGCTCGCTTGGTCTGTTTTTTTTTTTTTTTTCGTTCTACCCTCGCTTAGTTCTACAAAGTCTGCACATTTTAAAAAACGTAAATGTTTTATTTATGTAGGATTCGGGTTCGTGTGTATGTGCAATTTGTATAACATTAAACTAACATAATTTAACAATTAACACCACCCTTACCATTTTGCCGGCTGGGTGTTGAAATGTCTCTTCGTCTCAGTCGGCAATAGTAATAATAATGCAGCTCAGTGCCGTTCTCTCTCTCGCAGGCAGCTGTGTTTTTGAAGACTCACTAGCAAGCTAACTAGACCCCTCTCTCGCTATTTCTACCGATGACGGTTTCACTGCAGTGGTTCAGGCTTACCCGCAGGGAGGGGAGAAGCGGAGGAGGAGGAGGAGGAGGGGGGGGGGGGGGGGAAGGGCAATACAGTACATCCGGGAACCCCAGACTAACATACGGGAGCGGTTATTTGCATACTTACCCTGCCCTTGCTGGTGTTTTGTTTTGTTTTTTTATTATTGTTTTAGAGAAGACTAATCTGATTTCTTATGTTTTGACGGTGGTGTCTTACTGATTTTTTTTAGATATACTAGAATACGAAAACAGAGACGAGGCTTATTAAATGTAGCTGAAGCATTTTTATTTGTTGTATGTTAGTTTCAGTTTAGCAGTTCATGTTGTTTTTCTCATGTAGGCCCTTGCGTGTAGTAAAAATACTTTAAATTGACTTTTATTTTCATAACCAGGTAAAGTTGGATCTTAGATCAATATTAGCAAATATAATCAGATTGGAAAATAGCATGGTAGTGTTGGTCATTGCTGGAATTTGGCACAAGAGTAACTGCATAAAATCAGCATTTATATTCTTATATAAATGCTGTTTGGAAAAAAAACAAATTGAATCCAGTTAGGATTGCTGATATCTACAGTGAATAATATGTTTTGTGGGAGACATGGCTGATTGATAAATGTTTCAGCTGCAGGGACCTGAGCTACACTGAAACCTACTTGTCATTGTCCATCTGTGAACTCAACAGCCTTTTATTTGCATGCTACCTGCAGTTGTGGGAAGCTATGAATGTCATCTACAATGTCTGTTATAAGTCAAAACATACATTTAATTGGGTAAATCCCTTTCTTCCACGTGGTGTTTTCAATAGCCTTATAACTGGTATTTTCACCTAGATTCTGAAACATTTAAAAAGAATACAATTTGGGACTGTAGGACACTGCACCTTATTATTTACCATAAACAAGTCTGTAGTGCTTGCAAAATCAAACAGTTTTTTTTCTTTATGCCGTCTTTACATTGATCAGGTTGATCATGTACACAATTATGTTGGTATAAAAACATACAAACTCAATAAATAGTTCTTTATACCCTTTGGTTTCAAATAATACATTTCCATCTCTTTATTATCCATTCATTTAAATACTTTATTATTGGTTTGCACTGATGGATATTTGGCAGATTGAATAAAGTCACCAGCATAATTATACCTTTGGGGCACTCTTAGCAAGCTGAGCAAGGCGAATTTCCTGTAATGAGGCCAGTATAAAAAAAAAACTAGGGGTGTGCACCTGTATTTCTTCCCCATAACTACAAGCTTGTTAGCTATTTTCCATTGCAAATCTTTAACAAACTCTTGGGGGTCTATTTTAATTATGTGAACAGTGTAAATATTTTTTTCTGAATATCAGAATTGCCTTGACATGGACCTTAGGTGATGGAATAAACATTTACTGGGTGATATACATCATATGTGTCCTTTAAATATAGAAACCAGTTCAGCTGGTTATAGTAATACACTACAAACAGGAGAGTTT
Organism: Acipenser ruthenus; assembly: GCF_902713425.1. Taxonomy (NCBI): domain Eukaryota; kingdom Metazoa; phylum Chordata; class Actinopteri; order Acipenseriformes; family Acipenseridae; genus Acipenser; species Acipenser ruthenus. The sequence goes on along the minus strand of NC_081194.1, from coordinate 49,578,322 downwards.
GTAGGTTACTGGAGTAACAGCACTGTCAGAGACAAATGAGTGTTTACAAAACAGCAAGTACTAATACAATGTTAAAAGCAAAGCTTTAACTGTACCCTTTAATACTTGACGTACGGTCTCGCTAAACCCTCTGTTAAATGTTGAATAATTCTCTCACCTACACATCATTTGTGTAATTTGGTTTCCAATTCTTGTTTTGTTTCCATTTTGCATTACATCCTAGATACTTATTTAAAATGTTTGCCCTCAGCATGGATCATAGCAATATTTTCTTTTCTAAAGACCATCAAGACATGCTTCTAGTTAGTTCCCCCAGTAGGGCTTTTTGCATCATCAATGTGAGACTAAAGGTAAGAGGAAGACACATTTAATTATTAATCTCCAACACCTTTGCAAGCTTTTCTGTAATGAAAAAAGCCTCATTCATCTCATTAATAGCAGCAGTTAGCTCAACAAGCACAACTGGCAGCAGGGAATTCTCTGAATTCTCACTAGTACTCCCTTCCAACTAGACTGTTGCTACTGTATATGGGCTAATGAAACCACAATACAATAAATCTGAAATCAGAAAAACAAGAACTTTCTTTTAAATTAAATATAGGACAGAAGTGTGGCATTTTCGGCAGTTTTGTATGATGTTTAAGAATTATGAAAGAAATTGGTCAGGTGATGAAACACACATTAAGATAGAGGAATCAGGAAGCAGGAGTTCCACAAAATCTGGAGATTGAACCGAGCGAAGGTTTATTGATTAGCAGGCTAATTACCATTTCTGGAATCAAGCTTGGTTTACTAATACAGAAATAATTGCTGCTGGGGTAAAACATTGAGCTCATTTTTCATCCACATTTTTTAAATGAGAATAATAGCGAAATTAAGTTGACTTTCCCCTCTGGCATTCTAGGCTCACAAAATAAGCAGTCTATGTTTGAAAGAGGCTGAATGGCAGGGTATCTTCGGGTCTCATTGCATTTGAATTAGCTTTTTGAAACAATATGGTACCCTGCACCTTTGAAATTCATTTACATTTTCCCCATATTATTTTATTCAGTACAAGTTGAAAATGACATGCCGGCTCCAGTCATTTAATCTTCGTTTTAGTACCACCTGCTGGTCGAACAGTGTACCTTTTTTCTATACAGAAGGTACATCTTTAATGAAAGAGGAGGATGGAGTAGATAAGATGACAGCTGGCAGTTCCCAGGCTGCGACAACCCTACATCTAGAGGAATGTGCTGAGATGAAACAACACAGACAGACATGCAGAATGAAATCATTATGCAGACTGAATTCAATTAAAGTTCAACACTGATATTATCTAGATGTTTAGTTTTTCAGGATTAATTCATAATTTTTTGTTAGAAACTGTAACCAAAATGTATTGTTTCAGAGCAAATTGCAAAAATTTAAAAAGTGTGTGTGGGCAGGGGGCACTGTCTTTTCTGAGAATGCGCCTCCCGGTGGTAGGCTGATAGGATTACAGTTCAAAATAATGTGCTTTTCAGGAAGTGTACTAATAACTATCCAAATAACTATCCATTCTCTAATGTTTACACACAACGAGGTACGTTATAGTTATAGTTTAAGGACTATTTACAATTATATTGTAATAATTAATTCTGTAACATATATCTATCTATCTATCTATCTATCTATCTATATATATATATTTATATTGGTTTACAATTGTATCCGGCAACGTCTCTGTCTTCTGCTTCATCTTCAAGGGCACGGGTAATTACAATACCCTGACAAGGAAAATGAAATTAATAGCTAGTTGATGCACCTTTAGCAATAATAACCTCTTTTGAACGATTAGGATATTTGTCAATGAGCTTTTGGAAACGTTCTTTAGTGATTTTTGACCATTCTTCAATGCAAAATTGTTCCAGTTCATTGAAATTCCAAGGACTTCTCTTGTGCACAGCCTTCTTCAACTCATACCAAAGATTCCCAATCGGATTTAGATTGGGACTTTGACTAGGCCATTCCAGAACCTTGATTTTATTTTCTGTCTAAGGTATTCAGATAGCTCTTTACTTTTTCCCATATTGACTTATTGGTGATTACAGCAATCATCCTATGCCTAACCCTTTTATACTCTAAGAATGTTCACCTAAATCCAGCATTTTCTAGACTTTTCTAGAATTAGGTTCTGCATTATCATTGCTGAAATAAATAATTGCTGAAATAAATAATTGTAGACATCTGTTTCTTGTTTTCCTAATCCACAAAAGCAAAACTTTTGCTACAAAAGATTTTCCCAAAAATTCTTTGATTTTGAGAAATTTCTAGAAATTATAAATTTCCAGTGGGGTATGTAAGCTTTTGACTACAACTCAAAAAAAGAAAAAGCTGAGGCAATGGAATCAAAAGGTCGCAATAAAAGATTTCTGACGTGTCAACAAAAAAAAAAGATTTTAGCCAGTAAGCAATCGTACAATTATAAAAAGAAAATCTCTATATCAGAGCAACTTGGAACAAATCAGAATAATTGCAAATACTGTATCATTAAATTGAAAATTAATTGAAACAATCACTAGTATGAATATCCTGCCAGTAGGCTGCAGCATTGAAACTTAAATTACAAAATAACATTACTGCAATTCTATTTTTGATATACTGTACCAGCAATTCTGTTTTGATATCAACGCTTCTATTTTTGATATTAAAAAAATGTGATACAATTACTGATATCAATAAACCTGTTTCAAACATTAGATTTTTTTATATAAAAAATGCATGCTAATGAACATCTGGTCTGAATTTTTTATATAAAAATATAGTCCCTTGTATAAACTGAATTGTGGAAATTATTGTATACTATGTTCTTATGTTTTGTTAAGCAATAATAAAAAAAAAAAAAACTCATCGTGGGCAATGATTTTGAAAGTGCTAGGCCAAAGACATTCTACATCACGATACCAGTACTCAACTCTGCTGATTCTGTATGGGAACTTCTGTAACAATGCACGCAAATGGTTTAAGATATAACAGCCAGGGTTGCCAGCTGTCTGGTTTTCGACCAGACATCCGGTTTTAAGGGAATTTGTAGTTTCCACAAAAACATAATTTATTGTACTTTACTGTAATATTTATTACATTTAGGCATCTTTGATGATTTAATGGAAAGAAAAACACTAAGTACTGATTACGCTAACTGGAAACTGCTTTACCTTGGACACTCAAAAAAAAGTTGCTGCAGTTGTGACTGGCTGATGTTATTCATCCACTGCGTTCTATCGAGATCCCGCCTAGCCAGTTTGCTATCCTTCAGGACCCACTCTCTAGTGCAGCGATCTCCAACCCTGGTCCTGGAGAGCCCCAGTCCTGCAGGTTTTCTAGGTTTCTTTCAATCATCAATGGCTAAAGATCTGGAACACCTGTTAATCTTGACTAAAAGGATATCAAGATTAATTGATTAATTGGTGCAAATAAGTAACTGAGAGCTTGGTTGAAACGAAAACCAGAAGACCCTTAGCTCTCCAGGACCAGGGCTGGAGACCCCTGCTAGTGTGATGGACCCTCTCCTATCACCAGTAGATTTCATTACACGTTATCACCAAAACACACTGGTATACTTTTCTGTAGCTGTGTTTATTACTTGTTAGATCTACATTACTCAAAAGCAGGGCGGACGTGGTGGAAGAATTTTTTTCTTATTTTAACCAATTGTTTATCAAATGTACCCCGTTTTCTCTTACCAGTTTGAAATGGACAACCTGAATGTTGCCTCCTGCCTCGCTACAACCCACTTACCAATCAGGAGGACCAACAGACCATGTTATGAAGTCAATCCCCTTATTTTACCTGCTGAACCGAAGCAACAAACATTGCCAAGCTACTGAACCCTGGAGGCAAGGTCCATTAAACAACAATGCCGGTAGTGGGTGCTGAAGCACGAAAAAGTTAACCATCCCAAGCTGATTTCCCTCTTTAATCCATGGGAAAGCAAATGCTGTACTCTCTGTGGGGCCCCCAGCTAACCTCAGCAACTTGGCGCAAACATGACTCCAACCATGTTTGATGACTCACCCTGGACTCCCCATGTAGTAGTGCTTTAATTGGGTATATAATTAGGGCTTCTAATTTATGGTTTTAACCGGATAAAACACAAAAAATATTAAATCGGTGGATAGCCAATAAACACCGGAAAACACCGGAAAAACTGTGGAAAAGGTTACTCTATTCAGGTTGACTTTACCCTTTTCACATTTAAAAAAAAAAAAAAAAAAAAAACCTACTACAAAAATAATAATAAATGCATTTCCCAGTGCTGCTGGGCAATGTCCCTCCTTCCTGACTTTCTGAATACTTTAAACCCACCCCAACTACTGAGTGACAGCACATTCCTACATTTCTATTGGAGACTCCGCTTGCAAGATTTAAAATGAGATTACAATCAGGATGGAGGCTTATTAGCAGGATTTAAAGCTGTATTACAGTTAAGATATGGAGGATTTAAAACAGAATTGTGGCAAAATGTACAAAAACGCCTACACACAAAAACCCCAGAAGAATGTGCAAAGACAGCAAAGGAAAGAAGGTACAACTTAAGTGTGCAAGTACTGTCGAGTTACTATACATATTTTGACACACAAAAAAAAAAACACTCTCAAGCATTTTGGAAAGTAACCGAAAACACTAATTTCATGCAGTATATCAAAAACGAAAGCCCGGAAAAGATAGCTAAACATACTAAAAACAGAAGCCCTATATATCATATAGAGATCACACAGGAAACTATAATAATGTACCATACAGTGTATATGGGTTACTTATTTCAGAGCAACACAACATTTACTACGAAGACTGTTTATTGAGTTTATTGCATATCATTATCTGAAGGATTTCAGCACATTTTGTATTTCATGTCATTCATATATTATTCAAAACAGTTAAACGTTACAAACACATAATACTATTTTCTTTTTACAAAACAATATCAAACATAGTACAACACAGCTTTACCATATGATGCTGATTTTCCATAAGTAATTGAAAAGAAAACAGATAAATAAGTTAAGATATGGCAATAATTGCAAATAATAAAGTAAAAAGATACAAAGTTGGCTGATATTATCTATGTAAATGTTGTAAACATTTTTTTTATTAGATTTTATTCTGCTTGTCCCAACCAGAGGTAGATGGATCAAATTACAGTAATTGTGCACAAAGTTTACCAATTCAAGTTAGCGCAATTGGAATCACTATTATGTCAAAAACGGTACCCACTCAACACTTTATTTTCGACAGACATACCTCAGATCCACATAACCAGGTTAGGGACACTTTGAAATACTACAAGTGACTATTCTACTAAGAAGAGGTTGTTTGATATGCATGCCTACTGGTTGATATTCAAGAGTCCTCAGATATTGTCCAACTTTTCTTGTTGCTGTTGAACCTCAATTAAACATCTCCTTGTTGATCCACATGAGACTGCGTGTCTCGTTGGGTTTGCATTCGTACTCAATGCTGCTGAAGCTGTTCCCCCACTGACAGTGGTCCCTCTTGTGGTAGTTGTAGTATTTAACTTGCCAAACGGTCTCAAAAGTGCCAACCTCCTTGAACTGTGAAAAGAAATAAACAATTATTTTGTAATAAAATGACAAGCCACACAAGAGGAACAATTCCTGCCTCCTTGAAGGGACCAGATGCAGGGCTAGTGTGTTTCAAGTAACTCCATCAACAGGCTTAAAGACCTGCTTGTTATGTTAGGGATATCTTGACTGATGTATTCCTGTTTCTCTTTCAGTCATCACACCTTGATATCCTTTTAAAATTGCGAAGCCTAAAGCACCCCTGTGGCCTCAACAGTGTTTTCAGAACGATCTAAATTAATCACTAGAACAGGTACAACAGAGTGTAACCATTAACCATTAACCTGCCTCCCTAATAAACATAAGAAATATAGTATCACATTTGATCTAAGAGTCTGGTAATACAATCGTCAAAAATATGTTAATTCTTAGGGTGTGTTCACACTGGGTCCGTTTAGAGGGCTTGGTCCGCACTTGGTACGGTTCGGTATGTTTGGTGTGAACAGTCTGCTTGAGAAACACATTAATAGCTGCCATCTTTCAATACACCTTAGAGATATTGTGAACATCCGGTTCACACACCATATAAACAGTTCACTTGAAAATTGCATTGTGAACACAAACAGACTCTGAAAAAAAATGGAAAATGACCAAATAAACAAACTTTAGTTCACATCCAAACAAACTCGGTCCCTTTGCTCGCAGATAAGTGTGAACAGCAAGCACATTGTTTCAAATGAAACGAACCAGACTGAGTCAGTTTGAAATGCAGCCTTACACTTACTAGGGGCAGGTTAATGGTTCCACTCTGGCATGAGGCCTGATGCAGAGTGTTTCATCCTGGCCCAGAACAAGCCACAGGGAACAGAATTATCTAATAAAAAGAGGCAGTGCTGAAGACCTATGTGTACACTCCATGGTTAATTGAGCAGCAAAAAAGCTGTGTGTTTGAGATCTAAACTCATTCATTCAGCATTGTGTCACTTATTGATGTTTACAATCATAGGGACGGACTCACAAAGCTATTTACTCCAAGATGCCATTATCACAATTTTGGTCTGAAAAAAAAAAAAAAAAAGTATGATTCTAAAATGAATAAGGAACAACTTAAAACTACTTTCATGCCCCTATGAGTGCTTTATTTCTGGTCTGGTAACTTTGTTTGGTGCCCTTATTCTCCTCTCCCTGAAAAAGAAATGTGCCAATGATAGTTTGGTGTAAATAGCTCTGAGAGTCTAGATCCAGTTAGTTAATTGTGTGATATTGTTTATAGTACGTCATTGTATTTTACATAGCTTGTTATGTGTCAGTACCAGAATTGACTTTATACCAACTTTGTATATTCATCTTTATGTAATCCTATAAATAAATATGAGTTAAAGCTTTGTGAATAGAGCCCTGACCTGCACATCTCTTCCACTGCAACCCAGTAACTTCTTGGTTTTCACTGCAGCTCTGCATTGGGCCCAAGGTTTTATTGATTTATTTCACACTTGCTACCAAATTCCTTTGCTGACAGTAGAATTAATTTAGCATCTTCACGGAGAACAAACTCTTTGTTTGCTCTGAGAAGCAATAAAGGCTTTTTTGTTTTTTTCACAATACTATCCAAAGATTACATGAATATAATTTTAAATTACATTAATAAGATAATAGATGGCTTAGAGTCAATAAGCTAGTATAAATCTTGTCAGAGTTTGAGCAGAAGAATATAACCAATGAGGTGTGGGGTCGCCATGGGAAGCCACAGTGGCACTGATTTGGCACAAAGGGTCCTGCTCTCATCATCTTTGTATTGTGTTGTTACAGAGCTATTGCCAACCGTTAGCTTACTATCAACCCACAAAGTCAGGTCTTTACCCATCCTGTCTGTCTGACTTTCAACAGAGACATGCAGCTTGTATTACGAAACAAATGCCAGTGATTCCATTTGCATAACAAATTAATCAAATCCTATGGACCATAAATGCAAAAAAAAATCATGTATTCTTCTTATCAACACCCATTCATTTAAAATAATGATTTTGATTTACTATCATGTTTTCAAGATTGACCCTACTCAAGCATTAGATTAAAAGGAACCAAATAATAAAAAAAGAAACAGAACCTGAAACACTTTCATCCCTTCAGGTACTAACTAGACTAATATTCTTCAATGCTGTGTATGTTACAGACTGTTAAAGGGGGCTACAACTATCGTATATACACTGTTGTATATACACTGTATAACCCATGTCCTATTTACAATGATGCAAGCATTTTTCTTTAACTAATATCTCAGTGACATACATTGTTTAGAGCTAATAAGCTTTATACTGTCTAAAATGCCAGATATTTAATGTTAATGGTAACAATCTTATAAACAAAAAACTGAAACTATTTAATAATAGCAACAGCAAACACAACGGCATTGGTTTTTTTGTAAGGCCTCTAGGAACTCAACTAAATCCACACCCTGCAGTTCCATGACACTCCATTACCTGTATATTCATTTGCACAGGTTGTCTCTCCCCACTTTTGGTATGGGTCACTCCTTCTGTGTCATAGATGCCAGTGTAAGTGACAACTTGAGGGTCTTTAGATGTCTGCTCCAAGGGGAAATTCACTCCACCTATACCCATTGTTCTGCCAGAGAACACATACAATTGTGTTAACATTATTATGCAATACAATATCACACTGTCAGTAGACAGGGTTAAACTAAAACGAATAATCACGATATTCCTATACAAAGACAACGAATATTCTTTATTAAACGTAAAAAGTGGTTACATTTTTCATAACAGTTAAATTATTATTTGATTAACTGAATGTTGTTTTTGTTCCAAAGTGAAGGCTAAGATTAACACAAGTAATAATTTCAGATGACAACAATATTGTACATAAAACACAGCCTCTCTGGAATGAATGGTGGAGGCTTTTGACTGCACTGTCTGTAGACGGTGGATTTGGCATTGCAAGCAATGATCACCCACAATCTAGCTGCACCTTCTGTCATTTTCTGCCCTTGCTAGAGAAACCATCAGCAGTATCACATCAAAAAAATGGAATAGGCTAACTAGATATTACTCACGTTTATGCAGAAATAATTAAGATTACCCTTTGTACTTACAGTGCTGTAATTGCTCCGGGCTTCACAACCACTTCGATGTTGTACTTAGATCCCGTTAGCAATTTTATGGTCCTATTTTGACCGAATCTCTGCCCGTCTACTTTAAAAAATACTGGGCCGTTATTAGGTTGTATTTTCAGAGAAACTCCGATTTTTATTAATTGCGGAATGTCACCCATTGTAATTTAAGGTAGGCCTGGTGTAGGTGTTTGATGTAGCTCCCTTGCTTTAGAGACAGTGGGCTTAAGGAGAGAGAGAGAGAGAGAGAGAGAGAGAGAGAGAGAGAGAGAGAGAGAGAGAGAGAGAGAGATTCTAATAATAGACAATATTGTGACGTGCCCCCAATGGGACAAACACATATAAACCCGTCAAATTTCAACCTGATCGGCACATAATCCTTCTCCAATTGCAGACATAATCCACTTTAAGATCACGACAATAAGACTGCTCAATGTTCGCTGTCATAAAACTATCACATCAAGCTTGTAGCAGAGAGCAATGAAGGAAATTGCCCCACCCAGTTTCCTACTATTCCTTGCGTTTTACCTGGCTCATAATGATCTTCTGAAATTGAAATCAACGCTTCTCTAATTCGCCTGCATTTGTATGATTTACAGTAAATAGTTATTATACATTGTTCTTATAAATGATATTATATCAAAGTTTACTGCAATGTATAACAAATATGCATAACAATTTGTACTATATAAAACAAAAAATAACACCCTAGAGATCATCAGTGTTTAAAGACTTAAATCGCATCTAATTGTATAGTTCTAAAACAATCGTGACAGATTTTATTAACTACTGTTCATATTGAGCATACAGTACATGCTATTAACCCATAAAGGTTTGTGACGGAGACCATCTTGTAGACACAGGATTCCTCAGGGAAATCTAAGACCTGCTTATATATGGTATCTATTAAGGCCATCTGTATTATTCCTCTACTCACGGACCCGCCTGTTTTTACATTTAAACATTTCTATTTGTGCATTTCATAATCAAGTCTCTTGTGTATTTCTCAGCTTTTATCACGTCATACTTTTATTATTCCATGCTGATTATTGTGTCACCAATACAAGGATTAAACAAGGCTGTTGTTTATAGACATCATCATGAGTGAAAAAAGCAGCACTCCGTGAACGTTCAGAGTATTTATATAATAAGTATAAGAAGAAGAAAGAATGACGGTATGAAGCAACAGACAATCATTTAAACATTCACCATGGAGAGTGAGTATTTGCCTGTGATTTACCCAGAGGAAAACATTGTGTATTATTATACTTTCTGTAATAGACTAATATACAGGAGTGGGACATACTGGACTGCTAACCAGAGACGGAGCTTCATCTGCACGTTTGTAATACAATGATTATTTTGCATAAAGAATTTGGTACAAACTCGATAGATACAGTTGTAGATCATCTGCTAGACATAACACACATTAGAAAGGTGGTTAAATGCAGTCTAATAAATGTCTGCCAGAGGAAACGCCACGTCCAGGCTCTGCTGAAACCTGTGCAAACATCCCAGCCCTGTTCAGGAGGTTGGCGGATTGATCAATGCTGTTCATTTATATTTGCGGATTAGATTTCCCAGCTGTGCACAAAGGAAATGAGGGGGTCGTTCTATATTTTTGTTTGTGAGTCATTCAGCTATTGGATATACACTTGAAAAAAAGCTTATCTTGTTTTTAAAAAAAAAACTTTTTTTTTTTTTTTTTTTTTAGTTATCTAGAATTTTTTTTTTGCAATGCAATTCATATTTAAAGTAAACTATATTTACAGTTTTTCTGTTTCCTTGTTGTTTTTTAAATGTTTATTTATTTATTTATTTATTTATTTATTTATTTTTGATAAGACAGCAAACTTGTCCGAAAGGCAAGTGCATGCACCAATGAGAAAGATATATTACTTTGTGTAGTCAATCAATGAACTAAACTAATCACCAAATATCCTTTTTAAAATGTAATTTTGGTAAATGGGTGTAACAGTCCAAAAAGTGGATATGATGTCTTCATATTTTCTCTGTTTGTTTTCTGGTAATAGAGGTGACTATATTAAATATAAAGAATACACAAATAATTTTAAAGTCCGTGATACAGCACAGTTATATGTATTGCATTGCATTTTTCTTTAAGTATACATTTAATAAGAAAATGTATCTTGTTGCTTTTTTAGTTTAGTTCACTGATTGACTACACAAAGTAATAGATATTTCTCATTGGTGCATGCACTTGCGTTTCAGACAAGTTTGGTGTTTCATAAAAAAAAAAAAAAAAAAAAAACAACAAAGAAACAGAAAAACTGTAAATATAGTTTACTTTAAATATGAATTGCATTGCAAAATAAAAAAACAAGATATGCTTTTTTTCAAGTGTATATCCAATAGCTGAATGACTCACAAACAAAAATACTGGTCGAGAAATTGCTACAGAACATAAAATTGATGGGTGTCGAAGTGCATATTGAGGTTGGAAGTTTGTAATATATTGTTTCTTTAAACCCTGTCTTATCCTAAGAACCTTTCCTTGTCCCTTCCATGTGTGTGACAGGACAACATCACTGGCAAGCTCTTTCCACCAGGAAGGAAGATTCAGAACACAGAAGCTGCAGGTTTAGCGCTAACACGCATGTTTATTTACAACAAATACACAGAACAGACACACACAAAACAAAACACATTAACAAAACAAACGGCAACAGGGACAAAACAAAAGGGTATACAAAAACTGACGAAATGTAAATAAACACGGAAATGGACGTAAATACAGCACACAGACCTAGACCTAGACCTAGACTAGGCCTTCACACCTAGAACTAGACTTTCAAACCTAGACCTAGACCTAGACCTTCACCTTCACATCTAACTAACACTCATGATTACCTGATTTATACACCAGTGGCTGGAGCCTAATTAATCATTTATCACTTGTCGGCTCCAGACACATTCCCACGTGTTCTAACAGGGAGAAATTTAACCCCCTTCCTGCCAACCCATTATTCCCCACACCAACATTTGCCTCGGCAGGGCTTTCGCACTGCCACAATGTGATATACCAGTATTTGAAAAAGTACTCACCTCGCCTTTTTGTTTTGTTGGCCCAGAAGTCTTAACTTGTTATACATGTTACAAACTGGTGTTAAATAAACATCTTTATTGTGAGGTTAGAATTTTCATTACTTCCTCTAAGTATAATATTCTACTAAAATTAGTATGTCTAATTATTTAACTCCAATTTGAAATGCCCAATTCATACATTGCCTCACTGATGCAACGCACTTACTGACCTGGAGCTGAAGATCAACAGGAGACATGAATCCTTGAGGTGCAGTATGCCAAGGCTGGCATCATCTGATGCCTGACCAGTAGGGGTCACTGATGCGCGATTAGATGACCTATCCCCAGGCTAATGCAGAATTTAGTCAATGCCTTTCGGGAGAGATTGCATAGCAACTATTTGTGTCTGTGGCGGAGGGTCCCGCCCCTATTTATTATTATTTGTATTTTTGTTTGCGGCGCGGGTAAAAGCGCCGCGTCTTTTATTGTTATATTTAAAAACCTCGTGAGGATGCATGGCTGATCAGCTACTGATTATTTAACTAGCTGACAGTCATGCATCCTTACCAAACGCGTGCAGACTCTGGCCGGGGGATAATAAGATAATTACCAACTAGTTAAATCCCTCGGCCAGAGTATATAAACCAGCAGCACTCTGCACTCGGGGTGTGGAGTGTTCGAGAGTGGAGAACGGGAGAGAGAGAGGAAGAAAACAATTGCTAAAACGTGCTGGAGTATCCAGCACGAAACTTACTTGTTTGTTTATTCGTTCGGCCCTCGTGCCCTTTTGTTTGGTGTTTTGTTAAATCTTTTGTTTTTGTTCTGTTTATTAAATACGCTGAGTGCACCAGCACTCAGCTTCAACCGCCCATCCACTGTTTTGGTTTGAGTTACTTCCTGGTCCGTGACGTCATCCACATCACCACTGCGAGCCAGACTGCCACATATGGTGTCCTGCGTGGGACAAACAACGCCTCCAACAGCCGGACCAGGAACAGCAAAGGAAGTTTTTTTCGTGTTCGTTTTTTCAAATAGTGTTTTTTGTGTTTGAAAAAAAAAAAAAAAATGGATGAAGTGGACGCCTATATGGAGAGGTGGCATGCGCATCAGAGGGAGTTGAAGGAAGGAGGGGCTACATGGTGCCTCGCCTGCCTGGAGTATGGGCACCTCCCTGAGGTGTGCCCATATGAAGACCCCCTCTTTGTGCAGGCCTTTGATCGAGGTGAGGTGGAGACTGCGGAGGAGTGGATCCACCTGAAGGCCATACCATCGCCGCAGGTGGATCAGGAAACCTGCCTCACCTGCCTCAAAGGGGAGGAGTGGTGCTTTGCCGTCGGCAAGGTCGGGCACAAAGCACCCGACCAACCCCCTCCATGGCAGGAGGTGGAACTGCTGGTCCCGAAGAAGGGAAGGAGGGGCGGTGCTAAGAAGGCAAAGAAGCCCGCACGTCCTGCGCCTGAGTGGGAGGAGCCCGAACGTCCTGCGCCTGAGTGGGAGGAGCCCGAACGTCCTGCGCCTGAGTGGGAGGAGCCCGAACGTCCTAAGCCCAAGAGGGGGGAGTCGGTGCATCCACAGCCCAAAAGGGAGGAGTCGGTGCGTCCACAGCCCAAAAGGGAGGAGTCGGTGTGTCCACGGCCCGAAGAGAGGGAAGTCGGGGCTTCCACAGCCCTAGGACCCAAGCTGCAGTCCCAAGAGCCAGAAGGGGAGGAGTTACAGGCTCAACCCCCTGAATTTTTCTGGGGGGGAGAAGGGCAGGATGCTGGTGTTCCCCAGCAGCCTCTATTTATGCTGCTGAAGGGAGCACGGCACACACCAGCCCAGCCGCCACAGCAGAGGGAGCCAGCACCGCCACAGCCTCCCTCTGAGTGGCCAGCATCCGCCCCATCGCCTCTGCCTCCACCACCACCAGGAGCAGAGCAGCAGGAGCTGCCTCTGTCTCCACCACCACCAGGAGCAGAGCAGCAGGAGCTGCTTCTGTCTCCACCATCACCAGGAGCAGAGCAGCAAGAGCTGCCTCTGCCTCCGCCACCTCCACCAGCAGAGGGTGAATGCCTGCTGGTTCCGCCTCCACCGTCGTGGGAGGACTGCTTGCCCCTCCCACCTCCACCAGCAGAGGGTGAATGCCTGCTGGTTCTGCCTCAACCGCCGTGGGAGGACTGCTTGCCCCTCCCACCTCCACCAGCAGAGGGTGAATGCCTGCTGGTTCCGCCTCCACCGTCGTGGGAGGACTGCTTGCCCCTCCCACCTCCACCAGCAGAGGGTGAATGCCTGCTGGTTCTGCCTCAACCGCCATGGGAGGACTGCTTGCCCCTCCCACCTCCACCAGCAGAGGGTGAATACCTGCTGGTTCCGCCTCAGCCGCCGTGGGAGGACTGCTTTCCCCTCCCACCTCCACCAGCAGAGGGTGAATACCTGCTGGTTCCGCCTCAGCCGCCGTGGGAGGACTGCTTTCCCCTCCCACCTCCACCAGCAGAGGGTGAATACCTGCTGGTTCCACATCCACCGTCATGGGAAGGACTGCTCCTGCCCTGCCTCGCACCACCCAGGGATGCCTGCTTCGCATCGCCTGGGGCTGCCTGTTGCTCCGCATCACCTGGAGAGCCACCAGCTACAGAGAACGAGGGAGAAGTGGAGCTCCCGCTGCCGCCTCCATGGCCAGGGGCTCCCCTCCCGAGTTCACCTCCCGAGGGTCCGCTGCCGCTGCAGTCGCCTGGGGTCGCCAGGGATCCTGCTTCGCCTGGGGTCACTACACTGTGGTCAGAGCCCCACGGAGGGGAACTGCTGGCCGTGAAGAGGAGGGGGGAGGTCAGGAGACCAGCTCCCCCAGCCGCACTTTCGCGGCAGGAGTTTGGGTGGTCAGAGCCCCACGGAGGGGAACTGCTGGCCATGAAGAGGAAGGGGAAGGTCAGGAGACCAGCTCCCCCAGCCGCACTTTCGCGGCCGGAGATCATGTGGTCAGAGCCCCACGGAGGGGAACTGCTGGCCGTGAAGAGGAGGGGGGAGGTCAGGAGACCAGCTTCCCCCGCAGCAATTTCGCTGCAGGAGAAAGGGTGGCCGGCCATGAAGAAGGGGGGGCAGGTCTGGAGACCACCCCCAAAATTTTTTTGGCCAGAGGAGCCGGCCGGTGCACGGGCCATTGGAACGCTACGGCTGTTTGGGTGGGAGGAGGACATCCCACCGTGGCCGCCACCTTTGGTCCGCTGCTGCCCCTGTTCCTGCGCCGGGACTGCTAACCGGGACTTTGGGGACTAAGGGGGGAGGTGGCCGAAAAGGCCATGTGTGCTGCGCACAAGGGGGGGCATGTGTGGCGGAGGGTCCCGCCCCTATTTATTATTATTTGTATTTTTGTTTGCAGCGCGGGTAAAAGCGCCGCGTCTTTTATTGTTATATTTAAAAACCTCGTGAGGATGCATGGCTGATCAGCTACTGATTATTTAACTAGCTGACAGTCATGCATCCTTACCAAACGCGTGCAGACTCTGGCCGGGGGATAATAAGATAATTACCAACTAGTTAAATCCCTCGGCCAGAGTATATAAACCAGCAGCACTCTGCACTCGGGGTGTGGAGTGTTCGAGAGTGGAGAACGGGAGAGAGAGAGGAAGAAAACAATTGCTAAAACGTGCTGGAGTATCCAGCACGAAACTTACTTGTTTGTTTATTCGTTCGGCCCTCGTGCCCTTTTGTTTGGTGTTTTGTTAAATCTTTTGTTTTTGTTCTGTTTATTAAATACGCTGAGTGCACCAGCACTCAGCTTCAACCGCCCATCCACTGTTTTGGTTTGAGTTACTTCCTGGTCCGTGACGTCATCCACATCACCACTGCGAGCCAGACTGCCACAGTGTCCCACGGCTTTTTTAAAGTATATTATGCCTATAAATAAAGAGGCTGTGTGGTCCAGTGGTTAAAGAAAAGGGTTTGTAACCAGGAGGTCCCCAGTTCAAATCCCACCTCAGCCACTGACTCATTGTGTGACCCTGAGCAAGTCACTTAATCTCCTTGTGCTCCGTCTTTCGGGTGAGACGTAATTGTAAGTGACTCTGCAGCTGATGCATAGTTCACACACCCTAGTCTCTGTAAGTCACCTTGGATAAAGGCGTCTACTAAATAAACAAATAATAATAAATAGAACAAACACTGTGTAATACGTATTGCTGCATATTTTTATGACTAAACTTTTTTTTTTTTATGATGCCTGAATGACAGGTAGGATGGAACACAAGAAATGTAATCTTGTCTAAGTAAAAGGAAAGTATGTGTGTGTGGTTGTAAGAGTGGTGATTGACTGCTAAGAAATAGAGGAAATTAGACACTCCCACGTGGTTGACAGAATAAGGAACTGGTGTCCACAGACCTATATGGAAGCAGTGAGTCAGTTACAGTGTGGGCAAAACTGAATTACAGAACAAAAGGCTAGAGAACTCAAAGTGCAGCTAAGACTGGAAGTGTGCAGTCATGGAGACGGAACCTAAAAAGATCAGGGAGGGATATTTGGTTAAAAAGGTAAGATGTTCTTATAAGTGGAGTACATTTCTTAACTGTTTAAAAGTTGTGTACAGTTTTAAAAAGGATTTTAAGTCATAAATCAATATAAAATATATCAGTTATACACATGTTTCCTGTATAATATTACTAGTATTAAAAATGTCACTTTGAAAAAAAAAAAGTTATTATTTGACTTTACTTTTTGCTTCTTGAGCTACATTAGAGCGTGTAGATTACATCATCTCAATACCTTCTAATGCCATAAGTCGGAACAGGAGCATGGCTAGTACAGTGGCAAGCTTGTGTAAGTTTACTGTGGCAAAGCACAGCAAATCATGGTAAATTACAGACAGCTATGGTAACAAATTGCAAAAAACAGCAAATGCACAGCAAATGCATAATACAGGCAATAGCATAAATATAGTAAGCAGACAATTAGTTTTTATAGTGTTGAAGGTAACTTTAAAAGCTTTAAAAATAACAATTGTAATGGGTATTTTATACTGGTGAGCAGAATCTTTGGTATATCATTTTAACTTGAGTGTTTTATTCTAAAATACCTCAAGGCAATCTGCTCCATAGAGACCATAGACATATTGATGTTATCAGACTGAAAATGCAGCATCACAGCTCTCATTAATTTAAAAAAAAAAATCAGATATTGAACAAGACAATCTTTCTCAAGTACTGGCTTTAAAAAAAAAAAAAAAGATACAGCAGTTAAAAGCATGTAGTTTCTGAAACCAGTAACTATAAACCACTCAAGCTTCTGCCCTGGTGGTTATGAGGTCTCTAAAACCCATTTATTTTTATTCTTATTCTCTGAGAAAAGGCCTGTCTCACAGGTTGTTTTACAAGCGAAGAGAAGATTCCAGAATTTCCTGGGACATCCTAAACAACCCATGTGGACCCCAAAGGGTACCCAGACACCAGTTTGAGAACCAGTGTAATAGGGGTCCCCATTGTGTCATACTTTTAGAACTGTAAAGACAAAGTATTATGCTTTTTAGTCATTGTTAATGAAGAGTTATGTGTGTTATACTGCTACTGAAAATGTTGCTAATGTTAATCATTTTTTGTTTATCAACTGTTATAATTCAGGCAGTTTCAAAATCAGACGATGTCTCATATCCTAGCAGTTCGTTGGAAATAGGAATGTTTATGAAACAGATTAATTCTTAATTATGCAACGTGTTTTTATAGAAACCAAAATGAATTTTTTTAAAGAAATTTGTCCATTGTGGTATACAATTCATTACAAAGCCATCTATTATTATTATTATTATTATTATTATTATTATTATTATTATTATTATTATTATTATTATTATTATGGCTGCAGTGTATGGTTGGGTGAATTCTGTTCAGCTGGCAAAGGGAATTGATCCCTAACCACTGTTCATTGATAACCCTTCAGTTCTGTAAACCAATAAAACCCAACATTTTCAAAACAAAATATTCTTTAAGTGAAAATAGTTCTCATTTTTCAAAGATGGACACAATACGGGTTTTACATTTCAGAAAAGAAAAACAAAACCATTTATTTGAAGAACTGCTTAATATGCAATGCAAGTTTTTCATGTCACTGTTAACGTTCTTCACCTTTAGAAACCACTGTGTGAAAAAGAACCTGCATAGACTGAAGCTTTTTTCAGTTACATACAGATATAAATGTCCTCCAAAAGTTCCTTTAGAGCTTTTTGCGTTACCAGCAACTGCCTAAAGCAGTCCTTGTGGTTCTGATATATAAGAACTATATAGGAGGCTGTGTGGTCCAGTGGTTAAAGAAAAGGGCTTATAACCAGGAGGTCCCTGGTTCAAATCCCCCCTCAGCCACTGACTCATTGTGTGACCCTGAGCAAGTCACTTAACCTCATTGTGCTACGTCTTTCGGGTGAGACGTAATTGTAAGTGACTCTGCAGCTGATGCATAGTTCACACATGCTAGTCTCTGTAAGTCGCCTTGGATAAAGGCATCTGCTAAATAAACAAATAATAATAATAAGAAATAGATTGTATGATAAGTCGTATGGGCAAATATTTGCTTCATTTTATTCACCCAAGACCTTTCCTGGTATTTATATTCTAACAACTACTCTGTATGGTGCAAGAGGAAGCTTGCTGAAAGACCATTTCTCAACCCTACTCTTACAAAATGTGAGCCAATGTTTCAGCAACATGACAATGGGAAGAATGCATTTATTATTCAGTATGCATTCAACAGTTCAAAAATAAAAATGCATATGTAACAGGGCAGAGGCCGGGTGTGAACCGGCGACCTTTATAGAGGTGATAGAGGTTATAGAGCTTTAAACCACATCTCATCTCACTAACGGCACAGAATCTGTAACCACAGGGCATCACACAACACTGCCCGTTACACAACTCCATTTAAGAATCAGGATGGGAGGTAACCTTTTAAAAATGACCCCTAATTGCGAAAAAAGACTATTAAGAGGAACTATTTTTGGCTGATAGTCTTTTTTCGCATTTAAGGGTTATTTTTAAAAGGTTACCTCCCATCCTGATTCTTAAATGGAGTGCAGTTTATTGTTTATTGGGGAAACCAGAAATAACATAGAAATTTGTTTTCAAGGATTGTAAGTACACCCTGACTTTTGTAAAAGTCAGTTACTTGGGTGTTCGCCTCAAAAATGCATTGCACACAACTGGCAACGCACGAGAAAAAGAGGACTGGAAAATGTCAGCAACAGTTGTGACTGTTTAAACATGCTTTCAAAAGTTCTTGACAAACTGATGCAATTATAAGTGTCGCAATTGCCTCAATAATATTTGAGAACCCTCATTTGCACTATGTCCACCACACATTTATGCAGGAATGCCCATAATTACATATTCATCTAACCTTGAACCGCAAAGAAAAACTGCTGCTGCAAAGCATTCTCTAAAAAGTTGCTAACAGCATTGCGCATGTTTAGTACATTTCACCCAAGACTTCAGACTTGTTTGGGTTTGCGACTATTGCGACAGGCGCAACACTTTTAGTAGAAGCAGGTACTGTACGGTCAAAATACAACAATATTGATGTAATGTCTAATGAGCACAAAGTGTCTTGTGATTAAATAGTTTTTATCCTGTATTATAAATTCCTTATCTACTACATATAGTCTTTTTTTTTTTACTAGTAAACTAACCTCATTTTATATTAGAGGGTTTTTTTTTTCATTAGTGATACTTTTCTAAGGTGCTTTAAACATTGCACAGATCTGCTCCATAGCATTCTTTCACATACATTGAGTTATAAGTCTCATAAGCGTAACTAAATAGGTATTTTTTTTAATATGTTTCTTACAAAGCAACACTGGTCAACACATAGAAAGATACAGTAGCTGCATGCTACATGATGCCATTGATTATTCCAATACTAGGCAAGTGAAAAGAAATGGTTGGGGAGAAAGCTTCCTGATCGATAAGTGGTTTGCATTGGGTAAAAAAAAAAATTAGCTCAACAATCTTTTTTTTATAGTGTGCTTCTTTTAATGGTGCTGCCTAGTGTGCTGACGGCCCCCAGCTTTTATCAAACACAAGCTAATGGCAACGATTGACTGCCAAGGACTTTCCATTTTGTATCCATCTATCTATCTTATCTAGTTTATCACTGATGAAGATATTGCTTGCATTGTTGTTTGCTTGTCTGTCATTTTTACTCCATAACTACTGACTGCAGTCATGTCATACACATTTACCACTGTAACAGTGTATGGGTTTGTGATTGCTTTAAGCTCTTGGTCCTTCCAATTTGATGTGTTGTTTCCTCTTCCGATTTAGGGAACCGTGTTTAACTCCTGGAAGGCAATGTGGGTTGTGCTGTTTGATGATGGGATTGAATTCTACAAGAAGAAAACAGACAGCAGTCCCAAAGGAATGATCCCGCTGAAAGGGGGGTCCATCTCTAGTCTATGCCAAGACTTTGGAAAAAGAATGGTGTGTATTATGTCTTTTTCTGTTTTTTACTTTTCCTATTTTTTTGACGACACGTTATTTTTGATGTTTGGTTCTGGACAGGTAATTGTGAATTGTTGTTGTTATTATTATACTAAAATGGTATATGATCTCTGTAGGACTCAGTTACAAAGGCAGTTGTTCCAGAATTTACCAAAATATCTAGATATATATATTAATGGGGATCTGCTTTACAGACTATATTTCTGTATATTACTACAAATTGCTGTGATCTCAGTTGCTTATACGCTAAGCACAGAATAATGATAAAAGGGAAAGGTTATGCTGATTATCAGAAAAATGGTTCAGAGTCAACATTATCAGAAATGATAAGCTTACCTTGTATAATACAATCAAGATTGTGTAGTGTGATGACTGTGACAGCACAAATCTGAATAAGCAAGGTTTGCCACTAATGCTTGTGATATAACTTTACTTATTATCCCCCAATGGAGATGCATATCAAAGATGATGGGGATATACTGTCGTGATTTTTTTATTTTTATGTCCAGAAGTTTATGAGGGTGTCAGAATTTGAATCACAGTGAACTAAGCATGCATACATTCTGGCTTCTGATTGTTAGACCATCAAACAACAAGAAGCAACCGGGCATTAATTCACTTCAGGCAGAACAAGACAAAAACAAGAGCACTAACAATTACAGTACAGGGGAACAAGTAAATTGTGGGGCTGTTTTCACACAGTGTATCTAATGGAATTGTTACAGAGTGACAGTTTATTGTAAACTAGAATTCAATTACATGCAGTACAGTAGTGGTCATGAATATTGTTTTACATTTCTCTGTAATTGTTATTGTGTTTTATCACACAAATATGACTGAACTATTAGAGTTTCAAATGCCTATGTTTTCAGTTGTTTTGACAGTGTAATCTGATATGATTGTGTGAACACAAAGTTATAGGAGTTTTTTTTTTTATGGAAGTCAATAGACAGTCAACACACGTCTGCTAATTCCTTCAGTGCTTTTTGGTCCTCCCTTAGACTTCATCACTGCCTGGCACTTGTCATGGAAGCAATATAGACATGGATATTCTACTGTATACCATACCCAAGTTGTTTTTTTAAAACACCTTGTTGAAATGTGTTGAAAGGTGTGTTACTAATGCAATCAGGCCCACCCATCCATAGTGACCTGAATCTTCTCTTGCATTCATGAAGTAATCAATCACACTCGGATAAGACTAATAACTTATTCACACTACCTAAATAATGTGGATCATTTCATTTTGAAAACATGATTATGAATGAAGTGAATGACAATTACGTGGTCTCAAAGGTAGTATTATAACATCAAGGTAGCTACCATAATTAGAACTGGGTGCAGGACAAAGATAATCCCTTCCCCCTACTGGAAATGTAAGGCTTCTGCCACATAGTGTTTCAGTATACACACAGCTTTTTTTAATATTATATTACTCATCAAAAGTAGTTCTTGTTTGTTTTAGTTTTAATCTCCATGATAGAATCTGATATGGTCTTGTCAATCTGTTATTTACAATAGGATATCAGTTACCTGAAGATATTGCAGTTATTCTAATGAAACAATAATGACTCGGACAATGGAAATATGCCAATTTCCTGTTTATTAAGAGTAATTGGTTTTGAAAACATGAAAGGAATATGCGTTGCTGATTAAAACCGGAAAAGGTCTATATTTAAAGGAATGTTATGTTTTGAAAATGTGGTTTGATTAAGTAATTTCAATGAATCTTAGGGTGGTTTGAATGTGCTATCTATACCGAGCATCAAAAGAAACTTATCACTATTATAACACATTTATTTTCGTAAAAAATAAGGTATATAAATAATGGACATAGACAAAATGTTTTTGGTTTCTTTTTAAATCACTTGATCATTCATCCTTGACCATGACACGCTTGAGTGACTATGACTGAAGCATATGCACTTAATCACCTAATTAGTGAGACACTGGATATGGAGTGATTTCAGCTGTTGAATTGCAAGCTTGAATAAAAGCAATAAAGAAAATCACATCTAGTGAATTTTATCCAAATATAAGTGATACGTTTCTTTTGATGCTCAAATATAAGTGATAAGTTTCTTTTGATGCTCAAATATAAGTGATACGTTTCTTTTGATGCTCAAATATAAGTGATACGTTTCTTTTGATGCTCAGTATACTTCTGAAACCGTTTCAATTCCACTGAACAGGAAATCGCATGCAGTAGGCTATTTCTTCCACTTAGAACTTTGTGTTTGCATAATCATATCAGATCACACTGCCAAAACAACGTAAAACATATGCATTTGAAACCCTAGTAAGTTGCACTACTGTACAGTAATGTACCAGGCCTTTTGCACATGAGTGAGGGAACGTGATCGATCACTGAAACCTTTTTCATATTCTGTTTATACACCAGGCCACTTTTTGAAGCTTGTCCTGGTGTTCTAAACTGTATCTAATTCAGTACATGTTACAAGGCAACCTTGATTGAAGAAATCACCAACCAACAAATCCAACATATGATTTATTAAAAACTACAAAATTAAAACATACAGTACAGAAATGTATTAATTTATCGCTGTACAGTGGAATCGAGACATTGAGGTAGTCTTTGTATGGAGTGAGTTTTCTGTACACATAAAAGGATGTTTTGCAATTCTTTACAAAGGCTAAATCCTCTTGAAATGAGAAGTATAAGAATAAAAAAGTAGTGTACTATGACACAGTAAAGTCTCCCCCATTGCATGTACATTTTCATGCTGTCATTCATAAACATTAAGCATACATGTACTTTTTCTTTCAGTTTGTTATTAAACTCAGCACAGGAAAGAAACAAGATCACTTTTTTCAGGCTGCTTTTCTAGAAGAGAGGGATGCCTGGATTAAAGACATCAAGAGAGCAATCACATGCCTTGAAGCGGGACACAAATTTGCAAGAAAATCAACTCGGAAATCAATAAGATTGTCAGAAACTGTCGATTTAGGGTAATTCTTAATTTGTCCAAGGGAATTGCATTACAAAAAAACATAAAATAGTTATAATTTTGGCTCTGCTTTTCTACTACCCATCTATGAACATTGAATTAACTGTAACACATTTTCCCAAATTATTTTACTGTACAAATACAATGCATTTGTCTTTTTATGTGTTCAATTACATTAGACTTAAAATCAATGAGACAATATTTTTGGAATAGGTTTCTAATTTTCATGCACAACAATCTCTGAGCTTCATGAACGACAGCCACTGTGTTTTTCATGATTTTATGATTATTATTTTTGTTATTTGGATTATTATTTTACTGTAATATTTAGCAAGTTTATGTCAGCATATTTCTCTTTCTTTTAGTGCTCTTTATATCGCCATGAAGAACCAAGAATCTGGAGTGAAAGAACTGAAACTGGAGAAAGACAAACGAGTCTTCAATTACTGTTTCACAGGTAGACACTGTACATGTTTTACAAACCTCTGTGTCTCAGTTTACATTGAACAAACTATAAGAAATTAGATAATTAAATAAGCAATAACAATATACATAATACAAGAAATTCCCATACTGAAACATATGAACCCACACAGGAAATATGTTTGCCAAACTTTCTAATCTTAGTAAAAGGCTTGTGATACCACAATACAGTTATGCAAGTACCATTTAAGCAAATTAATTATGGTCTTTACTTTTTAAAGCTCCAAAATATTATTAAGAATTAGTGATATCGGTGACATGCAGCTGTTATGGAATCATATATATAATTTGAAAAAGGAAAACTGCTGTGTACCAAAAGTTGCAAAATGAAAAAGAAAAAGGTAATGTAGGTAAATAAAAATGTGAGTAATTCAGCTGGAAGAAGGACTTGTAGTCCGAAACGTCCTGATATAATAGTTTTTTTTTTATCAATTATTCACATTTTTGTGTACCTACATTACCTTTTTCTTATATAAAGGACATTTTGGTAATTTTCCTTTATATATATATATATATATATATATATATATATATATATATATATATATATATTGGACTGTGTGGCTTGTTATCTCCTCATTAACTGCTCATTTGGGAGTTCGAAGTGATACGCAAAAGGTTTAGTAATGTTTAAGGAAACCTTTTTCCGTCAAAGTTTAACGACAGGTCTGGTCTGCCCTAAAGGCATATTAGCCTAGCATTCACCATAGGAACTGGCATATTGGCATTGCAAACATGGATTTGTCCGCTGGTGTTGTAGCGTGTATGGGTAATGCTGCCGCTGTTGCTGGCATTGCCGCTATTGCTGTAATAAATGAGGAGAATCGACTTCAGCCTGTGCACCAGAAGCCTGCAGCACTGCACTGTGAACAACAACGAAATGTCAGATGACATTTGTGAGCTAGAATTTATAGGCCACGCATACATTTATTCAACCTGCCTGACGAGGACATCATGCAACTAAAGAATGACTTGGAAAGCCTGACAGCCAGAAGCCACGCATTACCTGTGCATATGAAAAATATTAATGGCATTGGGATTTTATGCAACAGGGTATTTTCAAAGAGCTGAAGGAGACAGATTTGGGGTCACCCATCCAGCCATATCCTGTGTATCCTGCATCAGGTAACAGATGTGTTAGTTCGTACGGCAGGCAATTATATATCAATTTTCACACTGACAAGCAACAACAGTGTCAAAAGAAAGATGCGTTTTAAAACATACGTGGATTTCCATCAGTGTTGGGGGCAATTGATTGCACACATGTGACATTACAGACATCTTCTGATGGGGCTGCAGTGCACATGAATTAGGGTAACCAGATTTTCAAAGCTCAAAAACAGGTCACACTGTTAAATAACTGATAAGACTAATTCAACTATTTAAATATAGTCTTTTTAATGGTTATTTAAATAGCCATCCTCCAAGTATTATCTTTTTTTTTTTTATTTTGCACATTTTCCAATTGTTCATTTTTTTTTGGTTGCTTTTGGTCCCTTTTATATATATGGCCATAATTCCTTTATTATGCAATTTGTTCAGTTTTTTCCATGTTCCCTACATGTTGAAGTTTCATTGTACACTGTCAGATTTGAGCCGACCATCCTAAAATAAATTTTATAAACAATAAATAATGTTTTTTTCTAAAAAGCATCTCTCTTTTTCTGTGTTTTTTGTTATCTGTACTAAACAGACAGACTATTTAACTTTTTTTTATGGAAGTCCAGTGTGTGCACATTCATTTCATGGATGACATGTACCTATAACCTTTGAGTTATAGGTACAAATCTAACAACAGTAAAAAAAAAAATAAAAAAAAAAAAACAGGCGAAAATAGCTTGGAACCTAACTAAACATGATGATAATGACTTTTACTGGCCAGCAACTTTAACTATCCCAAAATGTTCCTATTTCCTACTACAATATATGTAATAGTAAATGCTGACATGATAGAGAGAAGTACAGAGCCACATTATGTATGTTATTGGATAGTAATGTGCTAAGGCATGTGACATGTATGTAAGACATGTATGTGTGACATAAACCCAATGCAATCCAGAGTTGTATTTGAACAGTGATTTTATTGACCTCTAACATATAATATGCATGAAACACTTGTGGCTCATCTGTTTAATTACAAAACTACTCATCTGTTCAACGACATAACTACTCATCTGTTTAACTACTGGAGCATAACTACAGATTGCTCCAGTAAACCCAACTGTATACATGTACTTGAATACATGTTGATTCTTTGTATTAGTTGCTTTGAAACCCTGTAACCCATTTTCACTTTGCTTTCTGGCTATCAGGAAGCACTGTCATTGACTGGCTGATGGCAAACAACAAGACAAGAAATCGGCAGGAGGGTCTCATGCTTGCGACTGCTCTTCTGAATGAAGGTTATCTGCAGCCTGCTGGAGACATTTCCAAAAAGACAGTGGAAAGTGTATCAGATGTCACACTCCTTGATCAACATGATGCTCTTTATTACTTTGTAAGTATTGATATTGTGGAATGATTTCCACCACCTCAATGAGAGTGCCTAGGTTTACTGTTCTTTAACCATCACTTTGGAAGCAAACACTGGCATCCAGTCACAAATCTCATGCTGTCAGCCAAACAAATACATACTGGAGAGTTTTAAAATGAGATACACTTAATAAAGTGTAATTTCATCACTAAAGCTGATTTTCAGAGAGTGCCTTTTACAGCTGTGATTACAAATAAACGTTTGAATGCCTTCCCTTTTGTAAAGCTCATGTTGATTTCTGCAGGCAGACAGTGGCTTTTACTGTGAGGGATACTCAAGCGATGAAGATGTCGTTTGGAAAGAAGAGTTCAGAGGGACGGTTGTGAAACAAGGGTGCCTATTGAAACAGGTTAGAAACAATTTTTTAATTTCTCTGGTTTTTCTTTTTCAATTCAAATATTTTCTTCCCCAACTCAAAAACAAAATGGCATTTTAGTCAAAGTTTCTTTAGCACCACTTTTTCTAACGATAAATACACCAGTTAAAGGTACCGTAAAATGTACAATATTAAAAGATTAAGAACATAAGAAAGTTTACAAACAAGAGGAGGCCATTCACCCATCTTGCTCGTTTGGTTGTTCGTAGCTTATTGATCCCAGAATCTCATCAAGCAGCTTCTTGAAGGATCCTAGGGTGTCAGCTTCAACAACATTACTGGGGAGTTGGTTCCAGACCCTCACAATTCTCTGTGTAAAAAAGTACCTCCTATTTTCTGTTCTGAATGCCCCTTTATCTAATCTCCATTTGTGACCCCTGGTCCTTGTTTCTTTTTTCAGGTTAAAAAAGACCCCTGGGTCGACATTGTCTATACCTTTTAGGATTTTGAATGTTTGAATCAGATCGCCGCGTAGTCTTCTTTGTTCAAGACTGAATAGATTCAATTCTTTTAGCCTGTCTGCCTACAACATGCCTTTTAAACCCGGGATAATTCTGGTTTCTCTTCTTTGCACTCTTTCTAGAGCAGCAATATCCTTTTTGTAATGAGGTGACACTTACTTTAAGTCTTACAGTAATGATGTAAAAAAAACCTTGTGGGGGACTAACTAGAAACATCTTGTAATGATCTTTAGTATAGAACATCTGAGCTCAAACCTTGCTGAGCTCAAACTTTGTAAACATAAATGTAAAATGTGATTAAACATGGAAACAAAATAACAATTGGAAACCAAATACCATGAATAAAACGCGAGTTAATTTTTACAAGTACATTTTACAAGTACAATTCTACAAGTAAAACTTTACAAGTAAATTAACTTGGGAGCTAGGCAACTTATTTCTCATATTGGCATTTATAAGAAAACAAATATTGTGTACCTCCCAAGTAAGATAACTTTTTTTTGTATATTCTAGCTTTTGAATTAATTGTTCATTTCCAGTTTGTAACTTTTTTTCCCCTATACAGTTCCCTTTTTAGACAAAATGGTGCTAATGACATGGAGAAAATGGCTTTGTGAATTTTACAAATCAAATACTGAACCAGTAGGACAAAATCCTTCCTTCTAATATATACTTTTTTTTAAAGCGTGCGAAATGAGAGCTACATGTAAAACCAGTTTTATCTTGAGGAAGTGCTTGACAAACAAAGATGTTATCTTGGAAGAATGATATATGACTCATTTTGCCTTGATTATTATCAGTTGATCAAGTCATTTCTTCTTGTGGCTTACTACCTTCCTGCTGGCTTATCAATCATAATTGGTTTTTTTTTATTCACCATAAATGAAGAATGGACATAAAAAGATTAAGACTTCAAACTGGGGTGCAAGTAAAAAAAGAAAACCCTCAATGCATATACAGGTAGTGGACAAAAAAATGGAAACACTTGGGTAAATGAGGGACACCAAGTATAGTGAAAGCAAGGTCTTCCACACAGGTGTGGCTCATGTGTTAATTAAGCAAATAACATCCCAGCATTCTTAGGGTCATGTATAAAAATGCTGGCCAGGCCTGGTTGCCTATAGTTATGGCTAGCATGGCTGCAAGAGGAGACCTCAGTGACTTTGAAAGTGGGGTGATTGTTGGGGTGCGTTTGGCAGGACCTTCAGTGACCAAGACAGCTCAACTTGCTGATGTTTCACGAGCAACGGTGTCTAAGGTGATGTCGGCATGGAACTCCGAGGGAAAGACATCATCAGCAAAGGGCAACAGTGGGCAGAAGCGCATACTGCAGGATCATGATATCTGTGCCTTAATTCAAAGTGCAAGGCAAAACAGGCGAGTAACTGCAGATCAATTGACTGCAAATTTCAACCTGGGGCACAAGCAGCCAGTTTCATCAAAAACGGTCCGCCGAGAACTCCACGGAGCTGGATACCACAGTGGCCCAACGCCCTATTAAGTGACTTTACATTGGTGTTTCCATTTTTTTGTCCACTACCTGTATGTATCTTCCTTTTAGAATATAACGCAGAGTATAACATGCATGACTGAGCTGCTTTTGGTTACATGTTTTGTATAACTCTGGCTTCTTGTACAATGGGCATCTTTTGTATACTACTCAATGAAAAACACCAAGAATACTACTACATTCTTTAAAATACAGGGTCATATTCATAAACCTTTAGTGAATCAACATTCTAAATACATCATTCATCACTAGTTGCAACTGCAGACACCCAAAAATAACAATTGGAAAATAAAACAGCATTACATCCAAGGGTAAATGTAACATTGACCCGACATAGCTATGTGTGTATTGCAGTTTGCAGAATGTGGTCAGGATAATATCCAATCCCAGTATTCCAGCCATTGGACATTGATATACTGGGACTCTGTTGTCTACTAGGACAAAAACAGTAGTCATCACTGTGCAGTTTGTTATTCTTGACAATGCGACTGCAATAACTTGAGTACGTTTTCACAAAAAACAGCCCTGCACGGTCCAAAACCCTCCTGAAAACCTGTTGGGTCTGTAACAGGGCGAGCAGCCCTGTACATTGTTTATTTATTTTTAGATCGGGGTCTCCCCCTCCGCCCCTGTGCAGTGTGTTTATTTTGTATTACTTTTATTGTATTATTGTATACATGACGGCGAGCGCCGTATGTTATTGTTTTGTTTATTTTTAAAACGTGTCCTGGCAGAGGCGAGATCAGTGCTCGTCCTCTGCCATGAGTAATTAATTAAAACTCGTGCAGAAGGTGGCCATCTCCCGAATTAATTAGGTGATTTAATTTGTTGCTAATCGGGAGATGGTCACCTGTTATAAAAAGCCTGCAGATCTCCAACTCGTGGTGGGTGTCAGAAGGAGAGAGTGTGTGAGAGGAGACGGAGTTACTTAAAACGAAACTAAATCATAGCATACAGGAACAGTGACAGCGACTGCCCAGCCTGACCTGTATGGTTCATGGTTTATTTATTTTGGATTTTGTGTTCGTGATTTGTTTTTGTTTACCCTTTTATTTTGCTCTGTGAGCAAGTGTTCTTTTGTTTAAATATTTGTTTTATTTTTGGTTGCTTTAAATAAAACGGCGCCCGCGCCACTGCACAATACCTTTTTGTTGTTGTGGTCCCTTCCTCTGCCGTGACGTCAGACCCTCAGCCATTCCTGTCACAGGTCATAATTTATTAAGTGGGTCAAACTGTTAACTCAGATAACGATACCATGATAACTTGAGTACATTTTTACAAAACATCTCAAAACATGGTAGAAAGTCAGATATAGCCAAGGTCCAGAACCCTGTTGCCATTGTGTCATATTTGCTGGCCAACTGTAATGTCTGTAAAAGCTATTTGATTTTTAAGAAAGTTGCAAGCAACTCATAAATACAATATTTGTCTTATAGGGACACCGAAGGAAAAACTGGAAAGTGAGAAAATGTATTCTAAGAGATGATCCTGCCTACATGCATTACTATGATCCTACCAAGGTAATGTGATGCTGTCATATTACAGTCTTGTTTCAACAACAGTACTGTAACTTCTTCAGCATAAGTCCTGTTTTCACCAAAATAACTAAAAATCCTAAATATGATATTTTGATGGGTTTAAACAATGTTCATATTTTACTATGTTGTTTGCAATCATTCTTGTTTTTTTTTTTTTGTCAAGGTAACACATGGTTATCTTATGGGCAGGACAATAATGGAATCAGGGTATTCATCCTATTTAGAAACACTAAAATTAACTAAAACTGTTAAAATAAATAAACAACAATGAAATTAAGAGGTGGGCCTAGCATTATTTTGGTCTGCAAAGAAAACATTTTGAGCAATGTAAACATCACAACAACAAAGGCACTGCTAAAAAAATAGTACTACTGTGCAGTACATGCATTTACAAACTCAGGACTGGTGAACTGACCAATTTTCTAGTTATTGTAAATATAATGTAACCCTTTTTCCACAATACCACTACAATAGTAGCTAGTTTTATCCTATTTCATATTGTATTTTAGTAGTACTGTTGCACTTACTGTAAACTACACTGTATTCAAATATTAAGCTTGCATTGTAACCTTGTACTGCCATGTAACACGTCATCTTGAATAAATGCCTGCCAAATAAATAAATAAATAAATAAATAAATAAATAAATCGATACAACACCCATAGTGCTGACTTCGCCTTTTGTTGGTTGGGTTTCTGAGCCCCCTTCAATAGTTCCACCCTAAAAAAATTAAAAATTGTATTTAAAAAAAAAATAAAAAAAACTCTGCTGGGATAAGGCAGGGTTTTATTAATATGTAATTATACTAAGCTGGTATAATAACATTTGACACCATTGAAAAAATGTGAATTGACAGATGATCTGATTATTTAAATTGGTAAACCATTACACGGTAATGCTTCCTGTACCATCTTTCAAAAGATTGAAGATATTCTTTTCTCTGTATATTGCTTTGTCTACAGGGCGAGGATTATGCTCTTGGTGCTATCCACTTGCGTGGCTCTGTGGTGACTGCTGTAGAACACGTACAAGATGGTAAGCATGCAAGATGTGTAAGAAGTATATAGGTCATATAGGAGTTGTGTTTAATTAAATGTACCATCCTTTGGATAACATGTACAACCAGGGTCCTGTTTACTGTATTGGTTTTACACAGGGCCTGTGGCTTTAACTAAAGCAAGTGCAGCCGAAACATAACAATCTCTCTCATCTAGCATAAGGTCATAAGTGTATACTCAGAGGGCCATATTTCAATAAACCAGGCCTGCTTTGCCTACCTGTCTATCTGTTTATCTAAGATTAACAACTTTTTGTTCTTTTTTAGCTAAGAAGTACGACATAGAAGGCAATCTCTTTGAAATCATCACATCAGATGAAACTCACTACTTTCTACAAGCAGCTACGCCTACTGAGCGGAAAGAGTGGATCCAGGCCATTCAAACAGTGGCCAAGACTGGAAAATAGTGTAGGCTATATCAAAGTACCAAGCTATGAAATTTCATTTTGAGGATTTGATTCAATCAAATTTACACAGCATTAAAATCTCAGAAACGAAAAGAAAAAACAACTCTTTCATTCC
Source organism: Acipenser ruthenus (assembly GCF_902713425.1). Classification (NCBI taxonomy): domain Eukaryota; kingdom Metazoa; phylum Chordata; class Actinopteri; order Acipenseriformes; family Acipenseridae; genus Acipenser; species Acipenser ruthenus. The sequence goes on along the minus strand of NC_081194.1, from coordinate 49,546,704 downwards.
TCTTGCTTTTTCTATATCACAACATTGTGTTATCTAGCCATTAATGGCTCACTTTATTAATCCTTAACTAACAATCCTTTATAGAGTGAAATATTTACTGTATCCACTTGGGTTTATTCAAGATGATCCCACTGTTGTGAAACTGCATTTTATCATTTATTGTCCCAAGCAATTCATACCTAGGGAACATGGCATGTACACATCAAACTATATTTGTTCTCCCAAGAAAGAAAAATATCTTGGATAGACTTGTACCTGGGTAACATGTATAGTGATGAATGGTACAAGGATGGATAGTTTTAACAGAAACAAGGACTGGCCCAGTCTGTGTTTATTGTTACTTTCAAAAAGAGCTTAACAATATGAATACAGTCACAGACAAAAGTATTGGCACCCTTAATATCACATAATTCAAGAAAACATGTTAAATACAAACATTTAGTGAACATTAGCCACTAATACACACTGTCTGGTAGTTTAACAATCAATCTTTATGTAAAAAAAACAAAAAAAACAAAAGCAATTCAGCAATTTCAAACATTTGTTCATGACAAAAGTCTTGGCACGCCTGCTTTAGTATTTCGTGTGTCCTTTTGCTTTTATTATTATTATTATTATTATTATTATTATTATTATTAGTTTATTTAGCAGATGCCTTTATCCAAGGTGACTTACAGAGACTAGGGTGTGCGAACTATGCATCAGCTGCAAAGTCACTTACAATTACGTCTCACACGAAAGACGGAGCACAAGGAGGTTCAGTGACTTGCTCAGGGTCTTTATTACGTTTATGATCATTCTTAACCAGTGTGTTACATCGTGTCATTGAAATCTGGGCCTATTCCGTCTTGCATATTTCCTTCAACTCGGATTGGATACACGATGCTTGGCTACAGATTTTTTCAGATCAGTCAAAGCATTTCTATTGGATTGAAATATTTTATTATTATTATTATTATTTATTTCTTAGCAGACACCCTTATCCAGGGCGACTTACAATTGTTACAACATATCACATTATACATTATTTACACAGTATACAGATATCACATTATTTTTACATACAATTACCCATTTATACAGCTGGGTTTATCTTGATTTTATCTTCCTTTTCTTCAAGAACTCCAGTTGACAGCCATATGCTTTGGGTCGTTGTCGTGTTGGAAGATAAACTGTCTGCCAATCAGCCTATGCGCAGGTGGTATCATTGTACTTTGATACGTGCCTTCATTCATTCGATCTTCAAATCACATGAATGTCTCCAGTCCCTGAACTTATAAAACCCCCAAGGGCTTTCCCTTTTTTCTTTTCTAAACATACTATGGTCCATTTTTGGGGGAAAAGTTATATTTTAGATTATTTTGTTGAACAATGCTTCAGATTCCTGCTCATATTGCATTGCTTATTTAAAAGTTTTTTCCCCCCCTTTAAAAGTGGTTTGCAGTGACGTCTATGTGCATACAACTCTTCTGCGTTCTCTGTCCTTTGTACAATTCTTTCATGCACTATTATGCCCGATGCTTCTCAATCTTTATTTAAGTCTTTGGCTTTTGATCTTGGCTTTTTTTCAGCTGCTCGGATGATTCTCCTACCTGCTAAGTAAGTTTCTTTGGGAGACTATTTCTTTCAAGCATTTTAGTATTTATGTTGGAAGTCTTTTGACGTTATAATGCAGCTTACTGTGTAATGGTTTTCAATCAATTAATCTTTTTAAATTAGTTATATTACATTTCTACATACTTTTAATGTAAAGGTGCCAATACTTTTGTCATGAACAAATGTTTGAAATTGCTGAAGAGCTTTTTTTTTATTTTTTTTTTATAAAGATTCTTTGTTAAACTACCAGAAATTGTGTATTTTGGTCTTTAGCATATTAATTCATGGCTAATGTTCACTAAATACTTGTTCACTAAATGCTTGTCGGATGCCAATACTTTTGTCTGCGACTGTACATGCATTATTTTATTTTGTGTTGTATGCAGACCTCTGTATTAGTTTGTAATTGAAAATATTTACATTTTTAACCCAGGTTTTTTGTGCCAACTTATTTATTTATTGCATTTATATAGCGCTTTTTATACAAAAGTATCGCAAAGCACTGTACAATATATAGGAGAAAAAAAGAACAAACCACAATACCACAGTTTTATAGCATGTCACACATACAAATGCCATAATCAGACCATTTAAATAACACATTTAAATAACAGTATACACATAATAACACAAAAGCAGCAATTTTAAAGTTACATTAAAACCCACTAAGATAAGAAAGCCATTTTTATAAAAGTGCGTTTTTAGTCTTGACTTTAAAACTGGAACGGTCCCAGCTTCCCTGACAAATGAAGGCAGAGCATTCCATAATTTAGGAGCTCTACAAGGAAAACCCTACCTCCCATGTTGCTTTTGTTGACTCTAGGAATAAGCAGCAACCCCGCATCCTGTGATCTCAGAGTGCGGTTTGGAAGATACAGGATCAGTAACTCCTGCAAATGACTAGGTGCTAATCCATTCAGGGCCTTGAAAGTTAACAGCAAAATCTTAAAACCAGTTCTATACTGCACAGGGAACCAGTGCAAAGAGGCCAAAACAGGGGTAATATCATAGTGTACTAGGCTAATTAGGTATAACTTGCAAAATGGGGAAAAAGCATGCAAATACTACAATGTGTTGGGGGGTACCCCCTATAGTGTTTACAGTCATGCATATGGGCAGCGCAGCTGTAGCAAGTATCACATGCACAACTGGGAGGGTTCCCGTGCTAAATTAGTCCCTGTTTACTTTCTGTTACTGGTTTGTTTTAGTGTTACTAGGCTGAGCATGTGGGGTCAACTATGGGGACAGCCTTTAACATAAACAAACATTAGTTGTAGGAGGTGGGGTTATAAATACAGCGTAAGCTACATCAGTGAGGCACCTCTCAAAACTATGTAATAAGAAAGAGAGCAATTTAGGCCACTCTGTCCATTGTTAGAGCCAGAAAATAAAGCACCACTTAAACTCTGCCCGCATTTGTATAGAGTGACAATTCACTGAGTTGTCTTTCCTCAGTACCACAAGGAGTCCTCAATACTGTATTAGCTCATCTCTTAATTCAGTACTAATCCTCTGATCTCTCTATATAATATTGTATAGGGTGATGTACAGTAATATCTGATATCCTTCCACTCTTACAACACCCTGCACTATATCTGTGTGATAAAGAGTTAATTAAGAATAACTAAACAGTACTGCAATCTTACGACATCTATATGAAATATGAAAAGCCATCCGTAACTTTTCTATAAACTACTGCAGCTTTTGTGTATAAAGTATTTGTACAAACAGAAAAAACCTAAAATACTATTGTGATAAATTAGCCTTACACTTTATACTTACTGCTGTAAAAACTGTGGCTAACATCAATATTTGACAGGCATAAAAGATTTATACTTTTAGACAAAATTCACTTGGATAACTTTCTGTTCATGTTGCTCAGAACAAACCAGGATTTACAAGTTCTTCTCCATTTAAACACACGTGAGCCCATTTTGAAAAAATGAAAATGTTTTTAAGTTAAACAAATGATGAAAGAAAGTATGAGAACTTTTTACAGCAGTAAGTGTACAGTGTAAGGCTTATTTATCATGATAGTATTTTAAGTATTTAAGTATATATTCAAATTGTTAAAATTGGCAGCTAATCTCTCCTGTGTTTCTATCAGTGGCGACTCCAGGATTCTGGAAGGGAAGAGGTGGCAGACAGATGGGAGACAACACATTCACCAGTTTATTATTTTTCTAATAACATTCGTAAATCATACATTTATTTCGTAATACTCGACATTTTTTTCAAAGTGTTGACGTTGTTTCTAAGCATTACAGAAAACGTGTTGTTCGTAAACCGTCACAAAGTACAGCAGGCTGTCGGCTGTTTCTTAAAGGGGAAAGTTTGGTCTCTACATTGGAAGCTACACAAATTCATAAATATTGACCTTTATACTGGCTTAATGATAGCATATAATTGTGATTGGGATATGTGAAGTACCTGTACACAAATATGAATGGAACCTACGAGTTATAAATGTATACTCTATCCACATTCCTCACCACTGGTGTCATCAGCGTTATTGCTAGCCCCTTCACCGTGCATAAATTCATAAGCGTTAATACAAATATTGCATATAGCAGCTGGGTACATCACCCCTAGTGATAGATAGTGGACAGCACGCTACCTAGACCATGTCATGCTTTTTATAGAGATTGGTAAGAAGGATGGTGGAGACTTTATTGGTGGTGAAGTACTGCGTGGTACACATTTTATTAAAGTAGGGCTATGACTCTTTCAGGCACAAACAAACTGGGTTTTCAAAATCCATATAAATCTGCCTAATAAGAGGAGATGATCTCTTTTCCCCAAAATATGGAAGCACGGGGAGCACAATTAGTTCACGTGCAGATGTACTGAGAGTCCAACTGAATGATTGATTAGCAATCGAGTCTCGGTACAGCTGCATAAAAGATGCAGTGTTTCACTCACTCGGGGTTTGGTGTTTGGTGAGTTGTCACAAATGAATCTAAAACCTATCTTCCTTTGTACAAGGTGCGATCACCTTTTCTGAGTGAAAGGTGTATGCGGCAGAGATAGATGTCTCTTTGACAGAAACAGTCTGAGTAAAAAGGGAGCTAGGTTAGGGTCATGCTGACCAAGAAGCACCTGTGAAATTAGCTAAGCTTGTCTTTGTCTGAGCTACTGGTGCCAAGGTTTATAACCTTGAGCAGAAAGACAGACGCGAGCATCAAGTTTCTTATTTAGAGAAGTAAGCTTGATCTGAAAGTAGTCTTTAGGCTAAACACAGGTATTCTAGAATAATCCAAACATAATATAAGTGTTAATGTTTTATTTTAACAGAAGAACTGTTAAGTTTGAAACTAAGAGAATATAGTGTAGACATTAATTTAAAGTAAAAACTTCAGTCAAAACATAATAGTACCTTCTGCGTCAAGCATATAGTAGGCTTGCCAAAGAGAAGGTAATTAATCTTGGTAACCTTTGCTTGCTTGCTTGCTTGCAGTACCAGATGGGGGGTAATTAAAGGAAATAACTTTTTGGCAACTAATGCAAGTTTTAAAGTATGTGGGGTTTGAAATCCAAGGTTTCTACAATGAGTGATCTTTTACATACCTCCTGGTACAGGAAAGGGGAGTCAGTGGTGAACTATATATGGATTCATATCATAGAAATTAATGAAGACCTGGTAAAAACAAGTGAGGGGGAACCATAGCATAAGACCATGTTATGTCATACATCTGAGAAAATGCTTACAGAAGACTCTTCTATTAATGATGGCTAATTAATCTTATAGAAGGAGTTGCCAGGTGTTTTGAAAATGTTATTAACTTGAAGGACAAGAGCTGTTAAGGCTGATTAACGTTTAAGATTTAATTATGACTTCTGACGTAAAAAGCGAAGCAAAAACTATATATAACCGAGGTAAAATCTTAGTCAAGTGTCACACAGTTTGCTAACTACAAGCTGATGTGATCCATGCTCTGAAGATCTCTGATCGAGCTGATTGCTATTGGTGTCGTATTTAGAAGTCTTTGCCTTTGAAGACAGTTTCTGTCCTTACATTATATTTTATACTTCCATAGATTTTGGAAGGTAAGAACTATTTTGAATCCATATCTCTTTTGCTATAAGGTATATGACTTATGTTTTAGTCCAAGAGAGTAATATATATATATTGGGTGTTCTAGGATTTAAGGGCAAAGGGCAAAACATGTTATAATCATAAACATATTGAAGTATTAATGCTATTATACCTGTTAAGGCACTGAACTTCCCAGATTGCCTGTCAATTGGGATTTGACGTAATCTGTAACTACTCAATAATTTTTAAGCATTTAATAAACCGGAGTACTGCTACTACTCTGATTTGTTAAAACTTCAAATCAAATGAGTCTGTGTGAGTTTCTTGATTATTAAAAGTCACCTGGATACGTTGCAAGCCCAGTTCATACGTCTGAGAACAATTTATGTAGAGGTGCCTATACTGTGTTGGTGCACGTAGCTGCACATGTGTGCAATCAATGCTCCCAGACACCAGGAAACCCATACCTCCCAAGAAAACCCTGCTTGTATTTTGTTGCTGCTCGTGACAGACAGGGAAATGGATGAATTCTCCTGCCAGCTTTACTAAAGCTGCAGTTACATCTCGCACTGCACAGCCAACTGGCTCATGTCTGCAGTATACTGTAAAGCCATAAATATTTGCGAGGCTTTTATTATGAGTTTTTCATGTATGAAAAAAGTCAAACAAATCAAATTCCATTAACTATACATACTTCATATATTGCGACAGATAGCCAACGCAAAATAGGTTATGGGTGTGATTCACCAAATATTGGTCGCAAATATTTCTGGCTTTACAGTAACCCACAGTACGTTGGAACGAGCCAGTGACATAAAATGTTAGTGCAGCAGGTACCCTTAGTGCTACAGGCAAACAGTGTGCTCTTCCAGGTCAGCCTGAAGCAGTTGGCAGATGTCAGTGATTGTTTATGTGTTGAGGCAAAATTGCTGCATACATTGTGTGTCAGGCAGGATCAGAAAAGACTTCTAAATATTTGGGGATGTGTGACAGGGATGGCCGTGTGGTGACGTCAGGCCAGATGCAGGAAGAAAACAAAAGCAGTACTGCAGGGCAAAAGGCGCGGCGTGCGCCGTTTATTTAAACAGTAACAAAAATAAAAGGTTTAACAAAAAAACACACTGCTCACAGAGCAAAATAAAAAGATAAACAAAAACAAATCACGAACACAAAACACACAGGTCAGGCTGGGCAGATGCTGTCACTGATCCTGTATAATTTTTTACTTTTCTTTTCTCTTTTTGCCTCTCGCGCTCGCATACTCGCCTCTGTACACCCATCCTGAACTGAGAGCAATGCGGGTTTATATACCGTGGCCCCTCGGCCCCCCTTTAACTAGCTAGTAATTATTCTATTACCCCTCGGCCACAATCTGTATGAGTTTATTAATTACATGTAACTGCCGACTAGTTTAACAACGCACTACCCGACAGCCACACATTACCACAAGGTTTTTCAATACTACCGGCAGAGGACGAGCTGCCGATCTCGCTTCTGCCAGAACACATTTAAATGAAAACAATAACAAAAACATACGGTTTCGCCGTCACATTCATAAATAAGTAATAATAATAATAATAATAATAATAATAATAATAATTACAACAAAACAAATACAAAATAATAAATTGCACAGGGGCGGAGGGGTACCCCATTCTAAAAATAAACAAATAATCATGTACAGAGCTCCTCGCTCCTACAGCACCGATATAGTGACTACGCGCTGCTCCAGGGGCTGGTTGCACTAACGAGAACAAAACATGGGATTGGATCTGAATTCACTGGAGTCGGATCATCAACAGATGTTGGATCCAATTCTGGAGCTACACGCGGCGTAACTAGGGAAACTGACCAATGCGAATGAGAAGTGAACATGTCTGTTTGACGCAAAGTTTCAATACCCAGGCTGTCAAATTTATATACAGCCTAAGATCACAATAATGTTATGAAGAAATGGCAAATAAAATAAGAAGAAGAAGAAGAAGAAGAAGAAGAAAACATTTTTTGATATTTTTGTACTATTTTTTTTTTTTTTTATGTACCTAGCTGATTTTTACAAAGGCGGCCGCCTCGGCTGCCTCAATGTACGCTACGCCTCAAGTGTTTTCCTCTTGCGGCCCATTTTCAAATCAAAATACCTATAGCAAAAGCTTACCTACACTTTAACCCGCTAATTTCAATGTAACAGGATGAAATGACTGACAGTGAAACTACAGTAGCCCATTAAGGGACCACCGAGTTGACTGACAGTGACATCTAGCCATTCAGAGCGGAATGGTCATGGGAATGGAACTGGGACTCCTCTTCCATCATTAAGGCCTCCGGTTCTTTGTTGTGTTTCTCCTGGAGCTGCTCCCTCAAAGTTTGGTATTGCTTCTTTGCGGTCTGAAGTTCATCAGACCAGAGGCCCCAGAATTCCTGTCTGATGCGACCTTCTACTTTGTGCTCTTTATCCATTGCTTTATCCATTGATTTCTGACTGAGGCTTCTTCTTGGCCTCAATCAGTGTTATCAGTTCTCCTGATCGATTGATTTCATGCTGCACCTCCTGCACCCAGTTCTCAATCTGCAATTGTATGGGTGCTTTTTGCAGCTCCAGCTCTTCTCCCCCTGGCAGTGGAGGTGGGCCTAGTCGGTCCTCTACCTCTACCTTGGAAGCTTGCAGTGACTCTCCTCCGGTCGCTGGAGTTTGGTGCAGCTCCCTTTCCTTCTCTGGGATTGGGTGTCTGTTTAGTCAGCTGGTCCATCTTGGACCTGTTGGAACGCAGCTGTTCCCTCTCTAGCACTTCTAGCTCCAAACTCATGTATTAAATTAAGAATCAAACAGTCTTTGGTGGCTGCCTTCACTCCTAGCTGTACTTCTAAAATCCCAAACACACTCCTGTTTAGATTATTAGAAAGTTTTCAAATACCTTACCGCATCGTAGTTGTATTTTCTTGTCTGTAGTTTGCTTCGCTAGTTTCCCCCCCCCCCCAAAGTATTCTTGAAACGCTGAACCCTGCACTCCCAGTTCAGCTTGTTCAGATGGCTTTTTAAATCCCCACAAATAAAATCACTAATTTCTTTTTATAGTATGGTTCATAAACAGGAATAAAACAGTCCACGGTCTCTGTCTGCTCAACAGGCCACTCAGCGTTTATGCACAGATGAAAATTAACACTTAGAAAAATAAATAAATAAATCCCCAAAACACTGCTGCAAATTTTTGAATAAAACTACCTTACCACTCCATAGTTGTATTTTCCTTTTCTGTGCATGCACGCTACTCTCTTCATAAAGATTATCTTGGTATTACGTCCACTGTATATAATACCACTTGTATTGCCAGGCTTCAGTGCTACTGTTCAAGTAACACACAGGTCACTCATCTCTGCTTGGTAACTCAGATTGCCATTATCACACACACCACTCTCAATGTGGTTTTGTGTTCTGCCTACACGCCCAGACAGTCCAGCGGTCACACAGTGAAGTAATCAAATTGCTTCAACCTGGACCACACTCATGGTCAGATACTTTTAGACAATCCCAGCTAACTTACGGTTGTTAGCTGCCATCACGTCCTGTGTTTCACTTTGCTGGTTTCCAAAGACAACTCTGTAATATCCACACACGATATCACAGCTATGTTCACATTCAGGCTGGGAAATCTCCTTCACTGAATGCGTTCTCCTTACACTCCCCTCTCTTTTCCTCTCTGCACTAGCCCTGTTTATCAAGGACTTACTTCCTTCCCATAATTCTCATTGCTATGGACTCCTATCCTATGCATTCTGGGAAGTGAATTCCTTGAAACACAGAAAATAACAGGTAGGTCATTCAAACACACAGACACTAAAATAAACAATCATTCATGACAAGTATTCATTTGCAATGAACTGGATAATCAAACTCCACCTTTTCTATATTAAAATCATTGCAAAATGTTATACATATGTCACTATATATACATACATATATATATATACAGTATATATATATATATATACACATATATATATATACAGTATATACATATATATACATAAAACTCAAAATGTCATTCGTGTACAGCTAATTTTATTCAAGTTCTTTAAATTTAGGGGTGCACACTCATCAGAAACATCTTTATATGGTCATCTTATAATTAAAGAAAGTGATCCACTCCATATTTCATTTAGAATAAAAGGTATATATATACTGTATATACAGTATATATATATATATATATATATATATATATATATATATATATATATATATATAGTGAACAAGATGTTCAGTATTTGTATGTGGTAGCCAACTGGAGAGACACGCAGAACAGAAGATGAAGTTGCAATCGGTCAGTTTGATTAAATTAGAATACTGTGGTGCAATGTAATCAAAAACAAAACAAAGAAAACAAAACCTGTCACTCTGGGCGCAAACTACAACTTCCTTCAGTTGCCCTGACTCAGCCTTTCCCGAGCTAAACTCCAGGTAAGTGAAAAGAAACAGTTTGTACTGATGCTCACAGTAACCTGTGGTACTTTTACTGAATTACGCTCCAGGGTTTAATGGTTGCCACTGGCTGCCTCCCGATCCTGCTTGCACCTTTCTTTGGGAAGATCTCCACCAGGTAAGTACTCCAGCTCAATTTATTTTCTTGTAATCCACTAGGTTTTTGATCTCTCCTTCCTACCTTTTTTGTCCAGAGAGAGAGCGAGAGAGTGAGATAGAGAGAGAGAGCTCCGCAAGGTAATCCAGATAAGTATTGTAAACTGTTCAGCACACCATCTCTTATTTCCAACACTGAACCTTGTCTCCTTTCAGGCTCAGCTGGGACCGCTGTTGATGAACACTCCCAAAGTGCAAGGAGCCTGGTCTGCCGCTTCCATGCTAACTAATCAGTACTATCAAAATAAACAATACAACCTAACTGGTCGTGTTTTAATATTCTTTCTGTGGAGGAGGCTCACTGTCTTCTTCCTGAAGCGGTCACCCAGTTAGTTGCCTACTGTATAACTTCAGTTTGTCACTGGCTCTGTTAAACTAGGTCACTCTAGGTTTTTAGTAAACAGTCCTTCAAACCAAGGCCTCTCTTTATTTTACAAAGTTCGTTTTTAAATAGGCTTTGACGTTTTTTGGACCATCCCTTACTTTATAGCCTGTTAACAGTTTGTTTTGAAACAGGCTGTGCAATTTTTAGATAAAAGTGCAGCCTGTTGGCTTACTCAGTGCATTTCAGTACAGCCGTTTTTACATTTAAACAGTCCATTCAAACACAGCCATTGAATATTTACAAAGTCCATACAAATAAGGCTGTTTGTACAGCAACTATTTTTATGCACTGTATACAAAACAAAGTTTGTACTGATGGTGCACTGGCACCGTTTACTTTGTTTATAAAATATTCTGCACCGTCCTGGCTGGGCATTTAACAACAGACATTTAGTTTGTGAAACTAAAAGTGAAGTGCAGACTGTTCTCCAAATGGTATGGAAGCAGGTGAGTTAAAACAGTCCTTTTCATTCAGTGCTTTTCTCTTCAACAGGTGACTACTGCACAGTTATAAAGTGAAACCAGATGCTTCTGGCTGAATAATATTTGAACAGGTTTTCATTACTCAATAGCAGACTGGCTCGTTCTGCTGATTGTACTTGAGTTCGTGGCACAGTTCTCCCCAGCACGACAATGAAACCCCTTCCGAGGTACCAGATTCTGAAAATAATAATACAGACCTGTAATTGCTATAAAATGTTAACATATGATGAATAAAACACAAATAAATGACCCTTTATGCTGCTGTGTACTACATACCCATATTCAATATAGAGATAAAAACACTTATTTTAACAATGAAAACAAAAACGCTGCTAATAACAATAATAATCAGTACACAGTAATTATCAAATAAAACTCAAACTAAATCAAAACGTGTGCCATTATCGACTTGCTCTGTGCCATTTATTGAAATGTTCAATACAACAGAACCCGGGATTGCCTTCACAACCACTGCACATTGTGTCTTTTCTTTTGTCTTCATTTTAGTAGCAGACTCTGCACTTTTGTTGCAGTCTCTGCTTCCCTTGTGTTGGAGGGATAGTCACAAATGCGTGTACACAGCTACTTTGTGCAGGCATTGTGATGGATCTGGCTGCTGCATTGCCTGTACCCAGTGCTGTGTTTTGATAGTATTTCGTCACAGCACTGCCATATCAAACCAAACAGCTTCCCATTTGCAGCTGGCTTACCTGTAAAGTAGCTGCATGCTCTTCTGTTTGTACAGTTTGTATTGTTCTTGGCTACACATCCTCTTCATCATCATCGCTAAGTGATAAGTCAGCATCACTGTCGCTAGTATCGAAATCCTCTGAACCAGCTTCACTCCTGTTGCTCATTATAGAAAGACCACATATGTTGACATGTTTAGCTTTCGATAAAAACTATATAAACTACAACTAAACAAGTAAAACTAATAATAAAACAAAAAATAATAATTTAAAAAACGATATATATACTTGTAAAAGTTGAATGGCTTCCCACAATATCTCAGTCTTCTAAACACCCACAGGTAGATTGGAATCGCTACATGACACGCAACTGGATACAAATGTCACCTGACCCTCCTCCGACTTTCATTGCACATTCCACAGTACTAGCACTGCCTTAGAGGATGAAACCTGAAACGCTAGACTGAGAAACCGCTCATAGAATAGAATGGGAAACTTGACGTACGCAGGGGTAAGTGGGTTTTCATTTGACGTACGTGCGTACGTCATGGTGTTGAAGTGGTTAAAGTCATCCCGAACAGGTTAGCCTTGAAACTGGAACCGTTTTGAATCAAGCCATCAGCACTCGCACACTCTGCTCTGCTTTGCTCTGTCTTCTTACTGCTATTCACCCTCCTGCAATTCACCATGCACTTCATGCAAGACTGCTTCCAGTCCAGTCTACTCTCTCCCTAATTACTGTTGCTCTTCCTTATATATCCCAGGATCCCTGTACCATTAATCGCCAGACTTTTACCCCAACGGATCATGGGAAATGGAGTTTCTTAAAAACTGCAGCACTGGTCTCCGCTTTGTCTTGTGTTCAAGCGAAAGATATCAGATTCCCCAAGTTTCTGACTTTTTGTACCAAAACCTGACCAATCACAATATATATATATATATATATATATATATATATATATATATATATATATATATATATATATATATATATATATTATATATGCCACCAATTCCAGCAATATATGACACACAAAGAACAACATTCCTCCATCCTGGGGAGCAACCTCCAAGAAAAACCAAAACTCATGTAGGACAACTGGAAGCTGCAAGAGACTGGAAAATGCTGGCAAATGTTGGACAACGGCTTATTTCCCACCTGAGATTGCCACCACTAACCTTCGACTTGATATTGTCTTGTGGTCTGGATCAGCATGCCTTGTTCACCTGGTAGAGTTAACAGTGCCATGGGACGATGCTGTGGATGAGGCATATGAAAAGAAGAAACTTTGGAGCTCCTTCCTCTCCTTTTTAGCTTTTTGAATTTGCTGCCAGATCACACTGATGTGCTCTAAACATCCTCGGAAACCTGGAATACCGGCTTTCTGTACTGAAGTGTCAATGAAGCAGTTCTTCAATAGGTAAGCTGACAATCTCTGAGCAACAATGCTGAAGAAAATCTTGCCTTCCACGTTTAACAGGGAAATAGGGCAATAGGGCAAAAGTGACCGATACTTGTACGCTCTGTACGGAACTCCATTAAGCCCAGGAGATGATGAAGCCCTTGCCTTTTTTACAGCTTGCTCTACTTCTTTTCACTTAGGTGTGCAGTCCTCCATTTGGTATTCTGGTGGATTGTGTAGTGTCAGAGGGGGTCATACATTCTGTGTATGAAAGTAACAGAATTGAAATATAGAGAGGGGAATCTTAAACCATTCTCTGTGTCTTCTTGGTTTCTGGTCACAAACTCCCCCACTGACAAAGAATGCTATTAACCCTTTGCAGTCCTATGTCGGACTAAGTCCGACATTACAATTTTCCCTTTCCGGTCCAATGTCGGACCCTGTCCGACATCATCAAAAAGATGTCAAGCATAGGCCTCTAGTTGTTTTTTCTCCGGAAAAAGCAGAGAAAACCTTTCAATGGCTGAGTGAGACCGATAGGAGCAGAGAGAAGCCGGGAAAAAAAAGGGGCGGATCTGAGCAATACACATAGCCCCGCCACCACAGAGATAACACAGACATAAACAAATAAGATAGCTGCTTCTGCATCCAGCGCTCAAAGAATATCACAGACATTTGCAGAGCTTTTTTTAGATGTTATAGTGATAAAATAATGACTTGGATCGCATTATTGAGGAGTTTGGTGATAAAACGAGTGATCAGGAGATGATTTATCGGTATGCACTACTATGAAGAGGTATGTGAAAAATACAGTGAACAAGGGGTGGGGCGGGGCTGGAGATGCAGTACTGAGTGTCCTGTTGAAATGCAGTGCCTTTTAAACCTGTTTTACTGTGACAAAAAATACTTTTAAACTGCTTTGACAACTAAGACAGGAACCAGTCCATCACATAAATCCAGCCAACAGGGGGCGAAATAGCAGACCAATGGAGAACAAGAACAACAAATCCTAAAAGTACTTGTAATCAAATCTCTAACTTAGCCCCGATTGATCACCGGAGAAAGAGCTGGATGAACATTTGAAGCCGACATAAATTGAAATATATTCAATTTATTGAGCTAGCAGTGCTGGAGTATTGTGGTGGAATGTCCCAGACATAACCGGACGAAGGGTGCACATGTTGGTGGAGAAATTCCTGCTTCAGTGGAATACCTAAATAGTTAATGACTTGTTTTTTGAAAAGACTTTTCTTTCATACCCTGAAGTGGAGACGAAACGCAAGGAAGGCAGACCCCGGAACCCGGACCTGTCCTTGCAAGTTTATTAATGAATATGCACCCTCAAAATAAAATAAAAAGTTTTACCTACCTACCAACCCTATTTTTTTTTTTTACCAGCGTAACCAGAACCATATATATATATATATATATATATATATATATATATATATATTTTTTATTTTATTTGGCCTAATAGTGTCCAATACATAAGATAGAAATAATAAAACAAAACAACGACAACAGCAAAATTGTAACAAACACGCAATCAAAGCATTTTTAATATTAAGCATAGGTAGTTATAAAACAGAATCTTACCAGCATTTGTCATCTGAGTTGAAACCTGGTGTTGGCCTCTTCTTTTTAGGCACATGTGCCCCTCAGTTAAAAAATGTAGGTGCGCACCTAAACATTTATGGGATCACACAAAAAAAATACAATTTTGCTCAAATTTATTGTTGGATATCTACAAATATGTTTTCCTTTCTTTCTTACATAACACTTGTGCAGTTCAGTACGTTTGCATCAACAAAATTATAATGAACAACTTTTTTCTCCAACTTAAACGATTTTTAACTGCCTGGTAGCATCTTCCTCATAATGTGCTACTTGCCTGTTTATGGTAGCGGGATGGTCTGGCTTAAGTTTCTGTTCGTTTAATTGATGCACTGTGTTTTAAATATTTTCACGTTTGAACTGGCTCCCTGTTAAAAATGCAGTCTTGCCTGCCATCAGTTCCCCTGCATCCTGACAAACCATGTAAAACATGTTTTTTTTTTTTTTTTTTTAATGTTGTCAAACTTAAGCCAGGGAAAATCATTTAGCCACTGTTGGTTGAACTTATATGTTTTTTTTGCTACTTACAACTGTGAACACGCTGTAACTAACATAGCCTTTCTCGAAGTTCCCTGTTCGCTTTCATTTTCTGATATACCTTCATTGCTCATTTCTTGTAAAGACGCCGACATATCTGAATTTTATTCATCGCGTTTTTTTTTAACTTCTCCAATCACATGAAAATAATGTGTTATTTTCCTCATCTTGGTTTGACAAGTTTTCAAATTGTCTGGAAACGAGTAGCCATCGCACTGATAAATCAGTGAAATTGGCGGGGTATGCATGTTTTAATATGCAGAAACTGCCGGGATAAAGCATAGGAGCTATTTTGCACTGCCAGCAAGGATCTAAAAAGATAGGACAGTCAATCCCATGAGTCAATGCGTGTAATCACTACAGGCGCCATTATTGGAGCCCACTCAGCGGTCGACGGTAATACAAAGCTTTGGACATGCAATCACCAGAAAACAGGACCTTTCTACAATTGGAATCAAAGATCTGCTGTTAGATACATTGGAAAAACATGGTGTTACCTTGTAAGATAATCATAGACAACGTTGTATATTACAATACTAACTATACAAGTTACAAGAAAGATACAATTCTAGTGTGCAAATTGAATTAAATTAATTAAATTAGTGGAGAATTTTGCGAAATACATTTGCTTCTGCGCTAACAGAAGTATAGAATTGACATCAAACAATTCTTAAACAAGCTTGAAAGAACAGGTTGAACATCAGCATACTTCTTGTCTGAATTAAAAATGAAATGTGTACATGCAGATGGTTGTTTGCAGCCACTTCCAAATTCATATGAACTGGATTAATTTGTGTCATTGGTGTGTGCAATTTGGGGTGCGGGGGGTAGGGGTGATGTAAAGCTGTTAAATTATGTTTTGTTTTGTTATTTTACTCCCAGTTCCCCTTCCCTTGATTTAATTAATTTTATTCTTTGTAAATTAAACTTGGCTTGAGCCTTAATTATTACACCTGCTTCAGCCTCCATCATTGAACTTCGAAAACGTTATAATATATTTTCAATAGTACGCATTATATTGATTTTAATACAACACATCTTTAATTTATCACTACTAAAAGTTATGAACATAACTAGCCACTAAAGGCAATTCTAGATTACCACTATAAGTTTCTATAGAATAAGAATGTTACTATGAAAGTAAGACATAATTACCAAAGGTAACAATAGTACTATAAAATTACTATAGTCGTGCTGCAGACTACTCTAGTACTATACGTACTTTAGAGTAGTCTGCAGCACGACTATAGTAATATAGGATTCTAAAGTGTCATTATAAACTACTATAGAATTCTATAGTAAACTTTATACAATACTACAAAACTACTACAGATATTATATGGCACTATAGAAATCCTATAGGATCTTAAAGGTATACTATAGATTTTTTTGTAAGGATAGAGAGAGAGAGAGAGAGAGAGAGAGAGAGAGAGAGAGAGAGAGAGAGAGAGAGAGATAGATAGATAGATAGATAGATAGATTAAAAACGTAATTCTGCTTATTTAGCTATTTTACAGATGATAATTGGATTAATTCAAGAAAGTGAGGATTAATTCTTGGTTTAGTCCGTCACCTATAGGAACGCTAGTTGTTGGCTTTAGTTTCCGGGGACGGATGGACATCATTTGAAACTCGGAAGCAACAGCTCGGGTCCATGGTTCTAATAGGTCTTCTTCATACGGAAGGCGTGTGTTATGAACTTTTGTTGTACATTAATATATTGTAGAATCAGTGCAAATGTCGGCTTTTCAGCTGGAGCCCGTTGACGGAGGCAGTTTAATATCTCTGACAGACGGGGAAACAGTTGTTGGTCGAGGTCCTTTACTTGGAGTAAGTATAACATGTTATATACTATAATGCATGTACTTTGAGATATCTTTCAATTCAACTTAAGTTAATTTAAAGGTAACAATAACTATATCTATAACTAGGCTTCCATCAAGCACTGTACTTTTAAAGTAATAATGTAAGCTAGTGCTGTACACAGTAAGACCTGATTTGTGCAGCAGTGCCTGGATCCGTAGCACAGAGTACCATGTACAAGGCATAGGGATTGGCAAAAAACAAAACAAAACACACACACACACACACTTGTGTACTTTACAATTCTCAAGTGACTGCTCTTCTTAAAATAATATTCCCGCATCACGCATCACCCTTCTGCAAGTCAGTTTCAGGCTGCTGGACATAGCAGATGTGGATAAGTTTTTGTTTTTTTTCCCCCCATATCTACGCTGCCCATCATACTGAAGTTTAATGAGAAACAGTTTTAAATCATTGAGGAATGACCCTAACACTCCACAATAATTGAAACACATTGCTGATCTGTTACGTGGAATTGACAGTGGTATGGCAGGTGTTTCACTTTTTTTTTGTCAGTACATTTTTCATTTCACCTGTGTGTATATGTGTATGTCTGTTCATGCGTTCAAAATTTTGCTTCCCATCCATCAAATACTAAACTATTGTTCACACAAAGGCTAGTTCCAGGGATGTGCATTTTGGTACTTTTTTTAAAAAATTGAAGAACATGAGAAAGTTTACAAATGAGAGGTGGCCATTCAGCCCATCTTGCTCGTTTGGTTATTAGTAGCTTATTGATCCCAGAATCTCATCAGGCAGCTTCTTGAAGGATCCCAGGGTGTCAGTAGTGGTTAGGGCTCTGGACTCTTGACCGGAGGGTTGTGGATTCACTCCCCAGTGGGGGACACTGCTGCTGTACCCTTGAGCAAGGTACTTTACCTAGATTGCTCCAGTAAAAACCCAACTGTATAAATGGGTAATTGTATGTAAAAATATTGTGATATCTTGTAACAATTGTAAGTCGCCCTGGATAAGTGCGTCGGCTAAGAAATAAATAATAATAATAATAATAATAATAATAATAGTAATAATAATAATAGTTGTTGTGTTGGAATGATAAAAAAAAAAGTTCAACAGCAGTCTGAAGTATTTTGTTTAGCAATGTTTAGTTTTGGAGAAAGTGAGTATTTTCAGTGTGTCAAATTTTATGGTCTGTGTGTCAAATGAGAAGGCACTTAACTTTCAAAAGTGAAGACGTACAGTAAAGAAAGACTGCTTTACACGCTCGAAACAGCAGGCTAACCATATTCACCATAATGTAGAGTGTTGGTGCAAGAGGCAGAAAACAAAGGAGGACGCTTGGTTCTTGGAATGCTTATTTATTTAAGCACGCTTTTCTCCACAGCTCTGTCAGCTCCACAGGTTACAACAGTGACACAGAATGCCGGGTCCAGCCCATTCTTATACACTCAGCTCAGCCCCTTATGTTGACCAGGGTACCACAGTACACGCACATCCCATTCGTCCTTAGCCGCACATTAGGACCAATGGGCACAGACTAACAACAACCAATGGGGGCCGACAGACAAGGGCCAATCAGGAGAGACAAAGAACGCACACACGCAGGCTAGGGTTACACAGGCACAGAGGTAACAAGCAGGAGTTTTTGTTTGCCTTTCTGTTTTGCTCTGTGAGCATTGTTTTTGTAAAACATTTTTATTTATTTTTGTTAAAATAAACACGGTGCTGCAGTGCGCTTTTCACCCGAGTACCTGCCTGTGTGTTTTCAGTTCCTGCTTTTGGCCTGACGTCACCAACCTCAGCCATCCTGTCACAGTGTTTTTGCTTTTTATATACTATGAAATTATTATTTTTGGTTAAGATCTTTTCACACCAAGTGCGTTGTGTCAAAGCATCAGCGTCCTGCTTATTTTGACGCCATCAAGTTGTTTTCATACCAAAGCGTCAATCAATCTGAAGCTCTGTCACTGAACTCAACATTTCCCTTCAAGTACAGAATTATATTTGTGTGTCTTTCAGCACTAAGTACTGTAATATAAATTCTATCTCATGAAAACTAAATAATAAAGTTCTGTGTCTTTTGCAGAAAAAAGAAATACAAATGTGTACATACACTTGGTTAGCCTGCTGTTTCGAGTGTGTAAAGCAGTCTTTCTTTACTGTACGTCTTCACTGTTGAAAGTTAAGTGCCCTCCCATTTGACACACATACATGCACAATAATAACTTAATTTTTATTATAATTATAAAACTGTTTGAACACTTGCTTTATACCTGCTAATCGGCTGTTAAAATTCTGAACGCAGGTCGTATGTTACTGTAAACTCCCGGTTGTGATCTTCATATATATGAATTGCTTGCTTGCGCCCACGTATGTTATATTTCTTGAAACTTTTTTTCACACAATGAAGTGTACACAAGTAGTCTGTTGAAAATACATACTCACTTTCTCCAAAACTAAACATCGCTAAACAAAATACTTCAGACTGCCGTTGAACATCTTTTTTTATTTCCTGCGAACTGTAGGTAAACTAGTTTTTTTCTGAGCTTTCTGATCACCGTTTCTTGGACACACAGTGCCGTGAAAAAGTATTTGCCCCCTGTCTGATTTTCTACATTTTTCACATTGTATTTGGTCAGATTTTTTTGTGGGTTGTAGTAGTATATAGAGGGAGTCTGAGAGAAAAAATGACACCAAAGTTTGGTGCTTCTTTCATTTGTTTGGTGTGCAAGATAATCAAACATGCAATCTTCAGGTGTGAAAAAGTTATTGCCCCCCCCCTAGTTAACTCAACCGAATTAAAGGGATAATTAGGGTCAGCTGTTTGAGTACTTTGGTTAACAACCAGGCCTGATTTGGTCCAGCCCTGCTCAATATAAATCTGACTAACTTTGGCTCTTACCATCAGAGTGAAGTTATCAGCACACAGGTTCTAGAGTAGGAGTGGGCAATTCCGGTCCTGGAGGACCGGTGTCCCTCCTGGCTTTTGTTCCAACTGTGCTCTAAATTACTTAATTAGACCAATAATTGGTAATAAGACTTTTTTGGCGGAAGCAGTTAAAACAAGCTTTACCATTGCAATTTTCTTACAGTTAAAGTGCAAAAGTATAAATGATTATATATATTTTTAGAACACTATTATTGTATAGTTTTAATAAAATATAATCAGATAGTATTATGAAATAGGTGACATATGAGCTTTAAGTTACCAATAGATGCTAAAATTTATTAGCGACAGAAAAAAAAAGTTGTATTTAAAAATATGTAGTAGACTACATGTGTTAGTGCTGATCGTGCTGTTTGTTTAGTAACTTGTTCACTTGTGTTCACAAAGTTTATTCAAAGTAATCAGTCTGCATCCAGTTGTTTTGATATCTACAACTTGTCATTCAAACCGGAGACTAGTTGCTATTCCTGTTGGGCTTACTGTATGGCTGCTGACATTTATAGACATCATTCCGAGGTTGTGACCTAGAACAGAGATTTTCTTTCATCAAGCAGAAAAAAGTCAAATACATAAAATAATACTGTATTTATATATTTGTCAGGTTAAAGGGAATCTCTGATCCATTTTTAAATATACAGATATACCTCTTACATGTCTTAAAGACAGTTTGGAGGGGGCGGGGGGCGGGAACATATCCCCCACCAGTATTATAGATAATGTAGCTTTTGTTGTTGTTTTCCATAGTTTCCAAATGTTTTGTATACTTGTGATTGTTTACATTTGCACTGCTGTTTTGTAAATTATGCACTGTGAATAAAGTTTGTTTATGGTATCTTAAACACCACAGGGGTTCAAATACTGGGCCCAACAGCTTAAAGATACATCACACGAAATGTTCCCTAGAAACAGTGCAGTTATAGTGTCATATAAAGACTTTAAGATTTATTAGGATCTGTCCCCATATGAGGTCACCATGTATGAAAGAGTTCAAGAAAACAGCAGCAGACTAGATATGTATTGGCATTATTCTGTTATATATGACCATTTACATTATAAAATGCCATTCTGAACAAAAGTATGTTAGAAGGAAAATTATATCAGATCTACTTTTCAACATCAACTGTTTCCAGCTAAAATAAAATGCTGCACCTTTTTGCATTTTTTGCAGTGCTTTTAAAAAGCCACAAGGGGTCAGGATGTGCTTTAAACACAAGCCAAAGTAATTCACTGTGGCAGCTTTAACAGAGACTTTAACAGTTCCTTTCTATTAAATACAAACAATTAAACATAGCATTTATCAGTTCTGAGTTCAGTTTACAGTGTAAAACTCCTTCTCACTCCACCTTACCTTTTTTGAGGACGGCTAGTGATTAGTTACCTCTTTGTCAAAACTTATTGTTGCTTGTTCAAATAATGCAGCTAATTTCAATTTAGGTTTCACTACGTTTTAATCTATTACATTTTTGTGAGCATATTTCATACACTGTACATTAATGCAAAAATAACTGATGATCCCCCATTCTTAGTTCCCTGGTGCCTATAAAAACAAATAGGGCAGTTCATTTTAATCTTTCAGATTTGCACTAAAATGGACAGCCTTAACATGAACACTGAGTGCAGCACGAGGTTAAAATTATCGTACAAATGTGAAATGTGTTATTTCTATATTGGCACCCTACACTTAATATAAGATAATTCAAGAAAACATGTTACATACAAGCATTTGTCAGCCACTAATTAATAAGACAAAGACAAAATTACACAATTTCTGATAGTTTAACCAAAAAAAACCCCCAAAAAACACTTAAGCAATTTTAAATATTTGTTCATGACAGAAGTATTGGCACATTTATTTATTTAAAAATGTAATAGAACTAATTAAAAAATGTATTAATTGGTGGAAACCCATTACACAGTAATTAAGCTGCAAAGTCAATTGTCAGTAAATAGGTTATTATTTCCAACATCTGTTGAAGAACAACGTTTTGGCAACACAGCAGACAAAAGAGGTTGGATTCATGTTTAAGAAAAGCCCTCGTAACAAACTACAACCAAGGTAATGGCTACAGAACAGTATGAAAGAAATATGGAATACCAAAATCCACAATCAGAGCAATAATCAAGAAGTACCACAGAGCAAATTCAACTGAAATGCTTAAAAGAAGTGGACGTCCAAAGAAAATTACGGGTACAGCAGGTAGGAGAATCATCCGAGCAACAAAAAACAAAACAAAAACAAGATTAACAGCCAAGGACTTAAAGAAAGATTTAGAAGCATCGGGCCTAATAGTGCATAAAATAACTGTACGAAGGCACCGAAACACAGAAGCCTTCAATGAAGAAAACCTTGTACCTACATTTAATCATGGAGGTGGTTTGATCATGATATGGGGGTGTTGTAGCATTTCAGCGATGAGACATTGATGTGACTGAAGATCAAATGAATGCAACCATGTATCAAAATATTCTACAAAGTACAATGATACAATTTTGCTTTCTGTGTTATTAAAACGTGGTTAAAGTTTACAAAATGCGTGTCAATAATTTGTTAGCTTGAATTATGGTATAGTAAGCGTAGGGTGCCAATACTTTTGTCTGTGACTGTAGGTGGCACTATCATGCAAGGTATTGTTACAGATGTTAACACAGTGGTAAAATCTAAGGAAAATAATGTTGTTGAAACCATTTTAGGGGTCCTCATACATAATGTGGACTTTTTTTCACAGATTGTGTCAAATAGTGCCTGACATGCACTATATGGTAAATAATAACCTGTCTGAAAATGGATTAGTAATGTTGCACTTTAAACAATAATTTGTCTCTGTCAATAAAGCTCCGTCACAGGTGGTTTCCAGAGAACACTAATGGTTTCAGTACCACATTGTTTTAAGCTGTGGATATTCAGTAGTCCCTTGCTATGTACATTTATAGTGCTCAATTTATTTAAAATGTATATATCATTGTGCTGAAATAACACTAATGTGTTCTCTGTACAAATTACATTATGTACACATATACATCTGTACAGTGGTAAAATCGAATGAATATCTAGCATATATTATGCTGCTGCATTGTGCACATTACTATACAATGCGAAAATAATAAAAGATTATTTTAAATTGAAACTAAAGTACACACAATAGCTCATGGTGTTGCATTGACACATTATGATACAATACAGTGCCTTGCATATACTGCACATACTTTACAGAAATAAATTATTTTTAAATGTACATAGACGTTTTACAGTGTATGCATGGCTGGAAGTGAAACACATAGCCTACCTGCTACTTTTGTTTTCTGTTGGCATGCCAGACTTTGCAAAAGCAATTAAAGGATAAGGATATTGCTGCTCTAGAAAGAGTGCAAAGAAGCGACCAGAATTATTCTTGGTTTAAAAGGCATGTCATATGCAGACAGGCTAAAATAATTGAATCTTCAGTCTTGAACAAAGACAACTACTCTGCGATCTGGTTCAAGCATTCAGCATTCTAAAAGGTATTTTTCAGGTCGAAAAAGTCCCCTTTTTCGACCTGAAAAAAGAAACAAGGACCAGGGTCACAAACAGAGATTAGATAAAGGGGCATTTAGGAAAAAACAGGAGGCACAGAAAATTGTGGGAGTCTGGATCCAACTCCCCTGCAATGTTTTTGAAGCTGACACAGGGATCCTTCAAGAAGCTGCTTGATGAGATTCTGGGATCAATAAGCTACTAACAACCAAATGAGCAACGTGGGGCCGAATGGCCTCCTCTCGTTTGTAACCTTTCTTATGTTCTTAAAGACATCAGAATTGTAATTATTGTCGTCCACATCTTGTGTTTCGATGCACTGTAGTCCATCAGTATTTCTGAAAGATTTGTCACCCATTTTTAACCGATCAATTGCAGTTAGTCTAAACTCTGTTGAGTGTGAGTTTATATGCCCCCCTTTAATCATGCACTACACTTAATTTTAGCGATTTAGCAGGCCACTTTAGTGTCAGTGTAACAGCCATTTTTTTTTTTAGTGTGTCCCGCTTAATTGTATTTTATTGGGGGACATACGTTGTGCCTGGCATATTAGAATGTATGGTATAACGATGTCTGTACTAGCGAGGGGCTACTGTATCAATAATACATTCTTTTTCACATTGCATTTTACTTAATGCTCACAAACCATTTGATCTGAAATGACAAGCCCTTTAGATTCTTTTACTGGGAATACTGTTCAGAAAAAAATAATCTCTAATTTCATTTCAGTTTTATAAACATGTACAGTAACATACATTTTCCTAGAATAATATATACAGTAGCATCAATTCCCCTTGTAGGCAACAAGCCTGGAGTAATTCCGATATCTGGCATTCCGGGTGCCAGATATCCAACAGAACACATTATATTTCAGTGTGAAGCCCTGCATTTTTCACGACTTGTTTTTTTTTTTTAACCTGCAATTCACTCCTAATCCTCCAGATGTCCGTGTAGCCACTCCAGCTAAACTGATCAAAAGAATAATTAAGTAATCAACCCATAAAATTCGGGCTAATTAGAAAATACCCCTTGTCATTATAGAAATTGATTGCGTTTAAAGAAAAAGCTTACCTCGGGACTTGCTGTTTAAGAACAAATAGATGCACCAACAAACTCAACTCAGCATTTCTTTGATAGATTGCACGCAGCAATATCCACCTGGTGTGCTGCTTCTTTTGAAGGTTGTAATGTTGGAATTCATCAAACGTATAATAAAGTTGCAGAATTAATAAATACATACTGAGCACTGGCATAACAGTTGCACAGCACAGATGGCAGAATAAGGGTGTTAAAACTTTCCACAAAGGTTTTGAAAAATTGTCAAGTTACTACAACCTTGATCAATGCAGAATAAAACCACATTTTATTTAACCGTCTCACAAGTTTCTGAAGGCAGTAAGGATTTTATACCTGCAATATGTTTGTAGTTTGGATAAAGAACCCCTCCTGTTAGATTGTATTTCAGGGTTTGATGCTGACTGCAAATCAGAAATGGAGGGATATCCGCTATATGCAAAAGAAAACGGTAGTGGAATTTCTTTGACTGAATTTTAGAGAAATGCAGAATAACTATTTTACTATTTACTATTTTACTATTATAACTATACCAATTTAGCAAGAAAGGCTCAAATATATTTGTCAGTTGTTACCAATTCTGTGGATACTGAAAGAAGTGTTTCTTCTTATGGACATATTTTCACTGAGCAACATCAATCCATGAAGGAAGACCGATGTTTAAACTTAATAGCAAAATATAATGCAAACATAAGTAACACTTACGGGCTTCTTATGAAAACTTTTTTTTTTTTTTTTTATTCGCATTATATCACAAAACCAGTAAAAACAAAGAAACACAGCTTACATACTGTATGTTACAGAATCTATTTAATGTCCAGATTCCAATAAATGATTATAATGATGTGACAGGATAGCAGCAAGACGGAGACTCAAGCCAGGAAACTGCAGCACAAGCGCTAAAGCGCACTTCAAGAAACAAAAATAACACAAAAGTACAAACAAAGGCACAAGGGCAAAAACAAAGGTTTAAACAAAACACAAAACACAAAAAAATGATTTATCATTATGTGGTTTACTCTGGAGGCTATATCGACATCTTTTTGCTGTAGGAATAAATTAGAGGTTAAAAGACAAGTCGTGTAAAACACAAGGCCCTAACCATAACACAGTATTGGATTCAGTTGGGATTTAAAACCCATTTTCAAGCACCCCAACTTTTTCCCATTACATTATACAACATAAATAAATAATTACCAGATTCTGCTGAGTCAACGCCCCGGTTTGAACGATTACCCCCCCCCTCCCAACTTCTAGATGAAAATAACATTCTTACCATTAATTTCCAGTTTTTAATAACCATGCGCAAATCATGGAAATGGGGGGAAGTGAGGGGAAATGTCGCAGCTCACGTGAAATAAAAAACTGCCCAGAAGTAGTTGCTCTGTGCATTAATGATTCAGGCAATTGCTTGCATCTTCAATAGGTTCAGATGACGAAGACGTGGTGTTCGGCGGTTTCGGATCAGGTGATACAGACTCTGCATGCTGATTGATTACGCTTTCCTGTTGCGCTACAATCCATAGTTTTTGGATTTTTTTATTTTTATTTTTTTTGTATTGAACATTTGAATGTTATAGTTAGGGGTCTACTTAAATCGTGGAGAATTTACATATTTTTCCCGGGTAGGTTATGGAATAAAATTAATAGATTAATTTAGTAATATTTCAGACCACTATAAAAGCCTAAAAATAGTGGTACTTACTAAAATGGAGTGCTATCATTTGTTAAAGGCAAGCATGCAACAACCCCCAGCAGTTGCTGCCGGCATTCTCTGTCTCTTTGTTGTGAACACTTGCCCATACATTAGACTGCACGTTCTGCATCCACTGAATTGGTTGGAAGTGTAAGGCAACACTTTGCCAAGTTATACAGATGTGGAAATCAATTAGAAACAGTCCCAAAACTCGGTTAACCAAGGGCATCTGGCATTCTTTAATAAAGGCCATATATGCAGCATGTTCATTGTCATATTGCTTGTCCCATCCAGGAATTTATTTTATTAGTACCGAGGCAAAAGAAAGAAAACGTGCCTATTCGGCTCTAAAATTCTAACGGGGTTGTTTGAAGTGAGGTGGCTGTGCTGGACTGTACCTGCAGTACTGATTTAAATTGGATACAACTGACAGGAATACTTTTTGTCTGCGCTGACTTTCAAGTTTCTTTTCTGAAAGCTGTTATTTGTTATACGTTCTGTTTAGCAGCCTCTGTAGTAGTTTTAATGTGTGATTCTGAAGCTAAATAGTATTTGTGAAACAATTTACCTCCATGTGCATGCAAAGTTGCTTAGGGAAATTTCTTGACATGATCCTCAGCCGAAATATACTTTGCTTTTTTTCCTTTGTTGTCTATTTCTGGTATTTTACCTCCAATGCTGAAAACTAGATTTTAGCAAATTAAATCAAAATATTAATGCAACGCTGACTCTGCCCCACCTCCTACTTTACAGTACAGGTCACAGAAAAGCATGTACAGACACACTGATAGGTTGATTAAAACATTGTTGTCATGTGAACAGTAAACAAGAAAGTTTACTGATTTGGAGTATTTTTTTTTTTAATAGTATTTCTCTAAGAACATTTTTTTTGTCTAAGTGCCATGCACACAAATATTTGTGAAAATATTTGAAATGACAAAACACTGGACATACTGCAGCAACTTTGAATTGTATTTCACCAAATATGTTAAATGCAGTTCTTGATTCTTTAGTGTGACTGTGTGCTGTGCTCTACCTTTGAATTTAAAGCATGCCTAATTGTAAGCATAATGTTAAAATACTCCCTCTGCAATAATGCCTGTAATTGCTCTCCTGCCAGAGTCAACCCCCCCCCCCCCCCCCCCCCAACACACACATTTTTACCTTAATGACAACTTTACGCCCCCTGGGCGTTGACTCGCCAGAATTTATTAGTTTAAAAGAAACCCCTGAGACAGCTACAGCCCAGAGAGTTTTTAACCCTTTCAGGACCAAGAGTTTTTTTAGTGGGATGCTACTCCAGGACCAGATGTTTTTTGGTTGTAGTTGACTCTAAAAATCATTTTTTTACAGTAGCATCTTGGAAATGGTGTCCTTTTTTAGAACACTCTGGGGAACATTATAAAGTACTTCAGAAACCATACACACTTTTTGCTTTTTTTAACACAATATTTAGTTTTCTTTTTTTTTTAAGTTAAGTAATTTTTATTATGTATTCTGCTTAGAGATACATGTATACAAAGGCATTATTCTATGACCCATTTCTCAAGAGAACGAGAGCCTCTCACAACTTGTGGCAATGAGTTCCAAAGTTTAGGAGCGCTAGTAGAGAAACTCAGACCTCCCAGAGTGAAACACCTCGTCAAGGGGAACAGCCAGCAGCTCTGAGCATTCTTGAGCATTGTGGAGCCGGCAGACTTCCATCAACTGCTCCAACTCGGTGGAATTTTACTTCCATGGCAGTCTGCACTGCACTGTCAAATCGTCCACAACTACAATCCTTTGAAACCATTATGGACTCAACAGATTTTGACGCCATCACTGCATCAAGCGGCTTCATTAATACACTGAAGAGTTTTGATTTCATGTTTATGCTGCTTTCATACAACTGAACCAGCTTTGGAGATTCTGCAGCAGAAAGCCAGTGATGTTGTGTTTTGCAGGAGGATAGTTGATAACTTTTACACAGTCATCACCAACATGAAAATGGAAAATACTTTCCAAATGCTATTTAATGAAGCTGCTGACTTTACTGAGCATCCTATAGAGAGCTATAGAGTGAGAAGAAAGAGGGGTCATTTGGAGGGCGCACAAGCTGATCCTATGCTGAAGTATCATAGCCTATACTACAACATTCTGGATAATATGCTGGAGCAACTGTCGGCTTGTTTCGTCGAACTAGAAGAACTGAAGGTTTTGCAACTTCTTGAGCCATCAAAATATGTCCAAATGAACAATGAATTTCCCCATGGAGGCTCTAGAATCATTAAACAAGTCAACTGTTTCTTTGACATTAAGTGCTTTAAAAGTGAGCTCATTGTATTCTATGCAGACACAAATCTCAGAGTTGGTAATAGAGATATTTGCACTCTCTTAAAGTACTTCAGGCTAAACAATTTCGACAAAGCCATGTGCCAGCTTTACTGTCTGATGTGTCTTGTAGCAACCGTTCCTGCATCTTCAGAAGCTGTTGGAGGACTGGAGTAAGGTCATCTTCTCTTATGAGTCCAATTTTCAGCTTTGCCCAACACCTGGTCGTCTAATGGTTAGACGGAGGCCTGGAGAGGCCTACAAGCCACAGTGTCTCGCACCCACTGTGAAATGTGGTGGAGGATCGGTGATGATCTGGGGGTGCTTCAGCAAGGCTGGAATCAGGCAGATTTGTCTCTGTGAAGGACGCATGAATCAAGCCAAGTACAAGGTTGTCCTGGAAGAAAACTTGCTTCCTTCTGCTCTGACAATGTTCCCCAACTCTGAGGATTGGTTTTTCCAGCAGGACAATGCTCCATGCCACACAGCCAGGTCAATCAAGGTGTGGATGGAGGACCACCAGATCAAGACCCTGTCATGGCCAGCCCAATCTCCAGACCTAAACCCCATTGAAAACCTCTGGAATGTGATCAAGAGGAAGATGGATGGTCACAAGCCATCAAACAAAGCCGAGCTGCTTGAATTTTTGCGCCAGGAGTGGCATAAAGTCACCCAACATCAATGTGAAAGACTGGTGGAGAGCATGCCAAGATGCATGAAAGCTGTGCTTGAAAATCAGGGTTATTCCACCAAATATTGATTTCTGAACTCTTCCTAAGTTAAAACATTAGTATTGTGTTGTTTAAAAATGAATATGAACTTATTTTCTTTGCATTATTCGAGGTCTGACAACACTGCATCTTTTTTGTTATTTTGACCAGTTGTCATTTTCTGCAAATAAATGCTCTAAATGACAATATTTTTATTTGGAATTTGGGAGAAATGTTGTCAATAGAATAAAACAAAAATGTTCATTTTACCCAAACACATACATATAAATAGTAAAACCAGAGAAACTGATAATTTTGCAGTGGTCTCTTAATTTTTTGCTGTATATATATACACACACACACAGTGGTTTGCAGAATTATTCACCCCCCTGCAAAGTTTTCACATTTTGTTGGTTCCTGAGCGTACTCCACGACGCTTTCAAATTATACTTTACATGTAGAATCTACACAAACTACTCCACATTGATAAAGTTAAACAATGAATAAGTATGATTTACAGAGAAAAATAGATTAATCTCAGTTGCATAAGTATTCAGCCCCTTTGCTACTGCAGCCCTAAATCAGCTCAGGTGCAAATGATTTGTTTGAAAGGTCACAAAATTAGTGAAATGGTTTTAGCCTGTGTGTACTCAAAGTGGTTTAACTTGTAGATAATTTCCCTCAGGTATATAAAGACTTTCAAGCTGTAAGTCACATAGTGATCCAACAAGGTAACCATGAAGACCAAGGAGCTTTCGAAACAAGTCAGGGATAAAGTGGTAGAGAGGCACAGAGCAGGAGAAGGGTACAAGAAAATGTCAAAGGCACTGATTATCCTTCTCAGCACAGTGAAGTCCATCATTAAGAAGTGGAAGATGCATCATACCACCCAGACACTACCCAGATCAGGCCGCCCTCCCAAACTTAGCAGCCGGGCAAGCAGGAAACTGGTTTGGGATGTCACTCTGAAGCCAAAAATGACCATGAGGGATCTGCAAAGTTCTGTGTCTGAGATGGGAGTCAGTGTTCACACATCAACAATAAGCCGGTCCCTACACAAAGCTGGCCTCTATGTATGGGTGGCAAGAAAGAAGCCATTACTCAAAAAGCCTCACATTAAAGCACGTATGGAGTTTGCGATAAAGCGTGTAGAAAATACTGAAGGTCAAACACATCAAGCAATGGCCGATATCTACAAAATATGCCACTGAGGAAAACTCCAGTCCGTTGCACTTGGGCTCAGTATCCTCTTCACAACAGCAGCTAGTCACCATGAGCGATCAAACTGCAATGAGTCTGGTTTGAGGTCAAGTTAGAAATACTAAATTAAATTAATGACAATAGTTTTAACGAGAAGCTTTTTTTCAATGTCTTTTTGAAGCTTACCAGCCCAGCACTAAATTAAATTTAGTTGTTTATTCCTGGTTTGGTAACTTTTATTTGGTGCATTTTACTATCTGAAAAAACACGCTACTGGCTGTTTGTAGTAAAAAGCTGAGAATGTTGCCCCATAGAAAGTGTGTGTAGCACAGAACTATATAAATACAGGTACCAAGAAGCCACGTGTACTGTAATTTAAATTCTAAATTACAATGGTTCAGTTAGCTTTCATTTATTTATGCTTGGAGTTTGTGTGCGTGCTGTATTGATTTACACGTGCTATAAAGATTAAGGCTTTTCAAAGTAAACATGAAGAGGTTATTTTCTTGGTTAAATAAATAGTATCTAAACCATTAAGATAGTGTGACAGGTTTCCGACACCCTGTGTGTATTGTATGTATGTATGTATGTATGTATGTATATATTATTTGTGTTATATTATTATTATTATTATTATTATTAATATATATAAAATTGTGTTTGTGTATGGGCGGACGAAACTGTCCATCATTGTTGTTTGAGACTCGTAAAATGTGGTTGGCATGAATGGGGTTGAATTCCCCATCCTAAGTAGCTTGTGTGAATGTGGCTGGTGCCTTAATAAGGTAATTGTTTAATAGGTAATTAAGGCTCTAGCCACAGTATAAAAGACCCACTCCGGGCTCAGAGCAGCGAAGAGAGTTGTGAGGAGAATTAATGAGATTAAGAATGAATGCTACCAGCCAGCGACAAGATACTCGTTGTTATAACATAGAATTATAGTTTTGTGTTTGTTTTACTTTGGCCCGTGTGCCTTTTTTGCATATTGTGTGTTTTGTTTAAACAGTTTATTTTGTTATTTAATAGATATGGCTGAGGCCATTTTAGCCCCGTACCTTCAGTCTGTTTTGTGCTTCGTCCTGTACCTGACGTCACCACCCACATGCTCCACTCTAGCCATCACATTATTCAGTATCCAAACACCCCTTTCTAGTTGAGCAAACCAATGCAACACAAAACCACCACTACAATTCTGGAAATCCCTGCCAATTCAGAACTAAAGGGCAGTTGATGTATCTGTACTGTTGTCTTACATTATATAGGAACTACTGTAAACACGCCCCTTCTGTTATTAGCATTTTTTATATTTTGGTTTACCTGTACTTTTTCATTATCTAGATGTTTCTTTGGGATTCTCTCATAATCGTTTGTTGCAGGATATTTTCAAAACGAGAAAGTTTGGACAATAATCTTTTTGAGTATCAGCTTGAAAGAGATATAAAAAGACCCTTACTGTACAAGTTAAAGATTTTCTTCTTGCCCTTCCCTTGTGAATTTAATGTACGTTTATGTTGCCCCTGTGAGATCCAGAAAAGGGGGCTTATACTGTGGAGCTTACATGCACATTAGACTATTCTGTCCCAGCAGGAGGAGCAAGTGTAATTCTCTCTCTATAAATGTGCTGCTATGAGTGATTAATGTAGCTTTTAGTAAACTGTTTTTCAGTAATGTTTCATCTGTGAAGGCTGTTTACTGTGACAGTGTACTTTGCGAACAGATTAGGGTTTTGCAGGAGACTATTAAAGACTGCAGTTGCTGTGGCTCAGCACTCCAGTGTAACTGGTTGGCTGCACAGTGAGGATGAAAAGCTTGTTTTTTTGCACTCCATACACAGTGGAAACGCTATGAATTCATAATTAAGTCTAGGACTAGTTCTAGCAATCACTGTGCAGTAACTGTTGAGAGCATTGAATGAAGTGCATCATATTGTCTTTAAGGGGTTAAAAGAGTAAGATTCAGGCAAAAATACCGTGGGCCATATTTTCAAAGTATTTCCTCCACTCTATTTTCTTTTTTTTTTTTTATCAGATTAAAACATCACCTTAAAGTTACAAAATAAGAAATAAACACATGAGAGTGCTGAAGAGAACTTGAATTGTATTATTTAATTGTTTTGTTCTTGTTTTGTAAAATTAACAGGCATACTGCTTAAAAACAAAATGTGTGTTAAAGACTGGAGTAAACCCATGTCATGAAAATGATCAGCACGTCACAGCAGGGGTGGAGTCTCTGGTAGCAATTCTGAAAGTCTATTAAAGTGCAATCCTTGTAAAGTTTGTTGTTCTTGGTAAAATTATTTCCGTGGTCATGCCATCTTTGCATCTTGTCTTCCTGTTTTGTGAATTTACACTAATGTAATTTTGCTGTATGTCGATGCCCGTGATGGATGCTGCCAAATGAGTGTTCTGATAGACTAAACAAACTGTTGAATATACTGTAGATGATTGGTAGATGCATATTTAGTCAAGTAAGAAAAGATAAATAGAAAAGTAATTTTTTAAAGAAATCAGAATCAGAAAAGTATTTTTGGTTTACTATTGTACAGCACTAACATTGATTATTGGGCATGTGTCAGTGCAACATATTTATTTCCATTATCTGTTGCAAATTTTATTTTTTATATAGTACCAGTACTTGAACTAGCTGTTTTGAGATGTCCTTAGTGATACATTCATATTATCAAAAACATTGCATTAATTGACTTTTTTTTATTTGATTTTTTTTTTCAGGTCACTGATAAACGGGTATCTAGAAACCATAGCCTACTAGAAGTTATTGAAGATCAGCTCCGAATCAAACCAGTATGTATCTCCTTAACTTTCCCTTTTGGGTTTTATTTAAATGACAACACTGCACACCTACAAGTGAATGTTATATTGCTATGTCTAGGGTGCTTAGGCCATATGTACTGAGTAATATAGGCATAATCACAAGTATTGTTGCATACACATTACACAATGTTTCATAGCAAATCACTGCCTACTTCAGTAAAAAATGTTGAAAGTCACAAGCTGACTTTGCCTTCTAATGTTCTCCTGTGCTTTTCTGCTGCTTATCATTAAGTGTTTTGAAGGAAGTTCTTGTAGCTAATTAAGATGTAGGCTGTAAAGTTATAAAAACTCTACCATTGTCATGGCATCCATATTTTGTAATGTTATACCCAGGCCCAGACAGAATCTGCAGGGAATTTTTCCAAATTCTGTGGTTCATTTTACCTAAATTCTGTGGAAATTAATACATTTTGATTTTATGGAAAAGGCTATTATGTTTTATGAATGAAAATAATATGAAACATACTGCAATGTACATATTTGCTGTTTATTAACCTCTGTAACAACTTTGCATTTATACATAATGTTGAAATCTTAAATTGTAAGATGCTTAGTAGAATTAAACAAGGTAATGCATTAGTTTTATTACCAGCACATGCCACATTTTAGGGTAATAATAATAGTAATAATAATAATTATTGATAGTGATGATGATTTATTATTTTCACACACTTTCTGAAACTACAATATTTATTAAGACAGCATTTCATAATGTGTGTTTTTTTTGTGTTTTTTTTTAAATAAACATTTGGCTGAAACTATCAGCTAAACCCATTAAAAAATATATCAAGTACCATGTTTAACTAAATGTAAACAATGTTTTCAATATTTAATTTATTATAATGTAGAACTCAATTTAACCCCCAACCAAATAACATTCAATGTTTTCATACAGTAACTTACTAATACAATTTATGCCTGACATAATAAATGTATACTATTTGAAACATTAGCTGATCCATGGTTTTGTGTTCTGTTCTAATAATCTTAATGCTGTTGCTGGCTAGTTCACAAAACTTGAAGACAAGATCTGCTATCCATGTCTACAGTGGAAAGCGGAAAACAAATGTAATAATAATATAATGTGTATCCTTACTTTCTTGATTTTTTGCTTTTCTGTTGATGTGCCTGAGAGTTCATGTGTTTCAACACTGTTTGATTCCGAAGGGAATCGATCAAGTGCTAACAGAATGTACAAAAAAGCATCCCCCATCTTCATAGAAATGGGCTGGAAATTGTTGAGCACGATCCCGTGCACTAATTTTGGTTGAAACGTGTTTTTTTTCCTGGCATCATCAGTGCTTTGCTTCTTGTTTTCGTGTGATTTTTAGCATTTGTCTCGTTTTTAATAACTACTCAATACTGGTAGCTATCAGTATTTCAAATGAAATTATTGTGTGCTGATCGTGTAACCGGAAATGCAACTGTCATAGCAACGAACTGGTGTATATGGACAGTGTAATATACACCAACATGAATTCGGATGTAGTTAATTGACATGAATCTTTACTGTCTATGTAGTGCAGGATTATGTTAGTACTTTTGTTACTGTTGTAGTGTGGCACTAGGCAATTCTTTATTTCTCGCATAATTTGAATCCATTGAATTCCGCACATTTTTCGTCAAAAATCTGGTGGCACGTATTCTGTCTGGCCCTGGTTATGACACGCTCTCCTCATTGGCTGTGACCACTCTTGACAGGGATATAACAACATATAAATCTTTAGTTTCCTGGTCTGATTTAGAGCTTTAATGCCGATCATGGGGGATGTATTTTATGGTTCTTTGTATATCAATGACTAACCCTTACCCTTAATCTCTTTGCAGCCTCCATTGGCTATGTTTGATCCCCCTACTAGTATTTGGGTA
Organism: Acipenser ruthenus; assembly: GCF_902713425.1. Lineage (NCBI taxonomy): Eukaryota > Metazoa > Chordata > Actinopteri > Acipenseriformes > Acipenseridae > Acipenser > Acipenser ruthenus. The sequence continues at coordinate 49,511,357 of NC_081194.1, read as the reverse complement.
GCTGCCATCAGCCCAGGGCCGGATTAAGTTTAATGGGGCCCGGGGTTGTTATTGTTTTGGGGGCCCCTCTTTGCATATTCATTTGCTTCCCTTTTACTGTTTTGCTACAGCCGCACTCGATTAACATTAATGTCAAATTATTCAGTCTTAGCTGATCCATATTTTACCTGATTTCAATGTTTGCATTAGCGCCAGTTTTGAAAATGAGCATTGGCCACAGAATTAGTTACTGGCAGTTTCAAATACAAAATGGGAAATGCAAACTGTAGACTCTTTTGTCGGAAAAGTTATCTGGAAATGTGTTGTCCTTATCTCTTATGAATATGCACGTGTATAATAGGTTTATAATTAGGGACCTACCTAAATCGCGAATTCGCTGAAATCGTGAAATTGAGGGGTCACCGCGAAATTCACCTCTTAGGGGCCAATGCATACAAACAAGTACGGAGAGGAAAAAAAAAAAAAAACGTTTAAATGAACTGCTGCACAACGCAAGCGACGCAAACTACGTATCTTCCTTCTGTAGATAGCCCTTTTTGATTCCTTCACCGTCCCGTGTGCATTGCACTTAAGCAAAAAACAAACAAACAAAAAACATCCACAAATAACATTTACAAAATAAATTCTCCAAAGCAGTTAACGTTCTTGTTTACTGTTCATAGGACAAAGTTTTAATCAGCCTATCAGTGCGTCTTTACTGCTTTTATGTGATCTGTACTGTGCAGTAGGGGGTGGGACAAAGTGGTACTGCATTGTTTTGATTTAGGTTGCTAAAATCTAGTTTTCGGCATTGGAGGTAAAATACTAGAAATGGACGACAAAAAAGCAAAGTATATTTTGGCTGATGATCATTTCAAGATATTTCCCAAAGAAACTGTACATGCAGACTGAGGCAATTGTTTTCCATATCTTAAGTGTCTTTGGAGAAAATACGATCGATCGCTAGCTTCAGAATCACACATTAAACAAAAGGCTACCACAGAGGCTGCTAAACAGCTTTCAGAAACCAAACTGGATCAGCCCAGACAACAAGTATTCCTGTCTGTTAGTTAAATTAGAACTAAAACGATCCAGCACAGCCACCTCGCTTCAACCTGATGCTTACATTTGGAATTTTAGACCCGAATAGCCACGTCTTCTTTGTTTTGACTCGGTACTAATAAAATAAATTGGATGGGACAAATAACATGACAACGAACGTACTGCATACATTGACTTTATTAAAGTATGCCAAATGCCCTTGTGTAACCGAGTTTTGGGGCTGTTTCTAATCGATATCCAAATCTCTATAACTTGGCAAAGCTTTGCCTTAACTTACAACCAATTCAGTGTGTGCAGAACGTGCAGTCTCATTAATGGGCAAGTCAACTGCAGGGGGATGCTGCATACTCGCCTTTAACAAATGACAGCATCTGTTTTAGTAAGGAAGCTAGTACCACTATTTTTAGGCTTTATAGTGTTCTGAAATACTGTCTACTTAGGTTTATTTAATGTTTAAACAGGTCCGCGAAATGTCCAAGAAATACTAATTTTATTCCGCAACATACCCGTGAAAAATACGTAAATTTACCGCGATTTAAGTAGACCTCTATTTATAATACATATACAGACGTGCTCAAATTTGTTGGTACCCCTCCACAAAAAACGAAGAATGCACAATTTTCTCTGAAATAACTTCAAACTGACAAAAGTAATTGGCATCCACCATTGTTTATTCCATATTTAATAGAAATCAGACTTTGCTTTTGATTTTTTATTCAACATAATATTGTAAATAAGATAACAAATGAAAATGGCATGGACAAAAATGATGGGACCGCTAACCTAATATTTTGTTGCACAACCTTTAGAGGCAATCACTGCAATCAAATGTTTTCTGTAGCTCTCAATGAGACTTCTGCACCTGATAACAGGTAGTTTGGCCCACTCTTCCTGAGCAAAGTGCTCCAGCTGTCTCAGGTTTGATGAGTGCCTTCTCCAGACTGCAAGTTTCAGCTCTTTCCATAGATGTTCGATAGGATTCAGATCAGGACTCATAGAAGGCCACTTCAGAATAGTCCAATGTTTTGTTCTTATCCATTCTTGGGTGCTTTTAGCTGTGTGTTTTGGGTCATTATCCTGTTGGAGGACCCATGACCTGCGACTGAGACAGAGCTTTCTGACACTGGGCAGTACGTTTCGCTCCAGAATGCCTTGATAGTCTTGAGATTTCATTGTGCCCTGCACAGATTCAAGGCACCCTGTGCCAGGCGCAGCAAAGCAGCCCCAAAACATAACTGAGCCTCCTCCATGTTTCACTGTAGGTATGGTGTTCTTTTCTTTGAAAGCTTCATTTTTTCGTCTGTGAACATAGAGCTGATGTGACTTGCCAAAAAGCTCCAGTTTTGACTCATCTGTGCAAAGGACATTCTCCCAGAAGGATTGTGGCTTGTCAATATGCATTTTAGCAAATTCTAGTCTGGCTTTTTTATGTTTTTCTTTCAAAAGTGGAGTCCTCCTGGGTCTTCTTCCATGGAGCCCACTTTCGCTCAAAAAGCGACGGATGGTGCGATCAGAAACTGCCGTACCTTCACCTTGGAGTTCAGCTTGTATCTCTTTGGCAGTTATCCTTGGTTCTTTTTCTACCATTCGCACTATCCTTCTGTTCAATCTGGGGTCGATTTTCCTCTTGTGGCCGCGCCCAGGGAGGTGGCTATAGTTCCATGGACCTTAAACTTCTTAATAATATTTGCAACTGTTGTCACAGGAACATCAAGCTGCTTGGAGATGGTCTTGTAGCCTTTACCTTTACCATGCTTGTCTATTATTTTCTTTCTGATCTCCTGAGACAACTCTCTCCTTTGCTTTCTCTGGTCCATGTTCAGTGTGGTGCACACAATGATACCAAACAGCACAGTGACTACTTTTCTCCATTTTAAATAGGCTGAATGACTGATTACAAGATTGGAGACATGTGTGATACTAATTAAAGAAACTAATTAGTTTGAAATATCACTATAATCCAATTATTTATTATCTTTTCTAAGGGGTACCAACAAATGTGTCCAGGCCATTTTAGAATATCTTTTGTAGAATAAGCAATAATTCATCTCTTTTCACAGTTTCTTTGCTTTATTCTATGACATACCAAAGGCATGCAAGTATACATGATAAAATAGCTTTTAATGTCATCACTTTTCAGGAAGAATGAAGCATTATTTCAATGAGCTGTAAGGGTACCAACAAATTTGAGCACGTCTGTATATATGCAGCCAAAAATGTTTAGCAAATAGTACAAGGATAGTACACAGTGCTTTCTTATGTAATGTTGTTGTTGTTATTATTTGTGTCAGCAGAGGAACAAGTGTTTTTTTGGTGTTTTTTGTTTTTTTTGTTTTGTTTTTTGGGGACCAAATGAGGCAGGCTGTGTTTTAAGACAACCTAAAAACTTCATACGATATCAGAAAGTCGGACAAGGCCAAAGTGGAACTTAGACACAAACATACTGCCTCTGGTATTTTAATATGAATTTGTTTATTTGCATTTGGAACAAGAATTTCTCAGTCTAAAAGAAAACTAAATGGAAACAGACACAACCCGAAACTACTACCAAAATAGAGTGAGAAAAAGGTGAGACATATTTTTATTTTTCCATGGAGATTGCCCCACTGTAATCCATATAAACCTAGGTCGTTTCCTCCTGTTGATTTCTCTCCAGTGTATTTTCCGAAGTACTTGTACCTTCCCATACATTTGTTGGTATTGTATTAAAATAGCGTGTCAGCATTGGTGTTTTGTTTAACATCTTCCTCGCAATGACATTGTACTTGTTGTGTTTCTGCTTTTCAGCGTCGCTCTCATACTTCCTAGGTGCTGCTTTGTCAGACATTTACAGGTTCTGATTTGCGTCACGTTCGCGCCGCAGCACACCTGATCAAAGTGGCATGTGACTCGGTCGCAGGTCAAGACATATGATCAGGCAGTCCTTGCTCCTCCAACACAATACGACTTGGTAAAACAGCCCTGTTGTTCCGATCCATACAGTCACACGCTACTTATTCAGATATTCTATTATTACTTATATATTTTTGAGGCCCCTCAAAATCTGAGGCCCTGAGCTGCAGCCCCTAAAGCCCCTGTGTTAATCCGGCCCTGCATCAGCCATGTTTGATTTCACGCTATGCATCCCTTCTTAGCTGTGTAACTACGTCATTCTGTCATTAAACTGCATCAAACTTTGTATAGAGACAGGCAAGCCCTTTGTAACCCTGCCAGACTTCTATGTTTACCTAATCAGCTTGACTGACAGGCTGTTTGATTTGAAGGTAGAGGCATTGATTGGTGTTGCAGCTGTCACTGTCTCACAGACCCACATTCCCAGATCACCTGCACTGAGTTTTATTTCAGCCCAACAAAAAATGTCTATTTCTATTTTCTGTTTCAAAGGACAATGAACACATCTGATACGTGTAAGTAATTTATTTTGTGGTATTCTAAACTTTAGAAATGTGTTTGTTTGGAAGTATATGCATGTATCAACTGTAACATCCCTTGTACAGTAATCTCTATTTTACTGTATATTAATATCAATCAATCTTTATTTTATATAGCGCCTTTCATAGTGGACCATCATCACAAAGTGCTTTCCATTTTTCTTATCTTACATTTTATAATCTATATGGGATTGTAGCAGGGCGATTGCCCTGCACATGTGTAAATTAGTGTTGGTGTAATTTTATATGGGGAAATGAGTTTATTGTGTGTCTTTTTGGAGTTGATTTGTGTGATTAAATTATTGTTTACAGACGGGTGCTCGTTTCAGACTTTGCTGCCAGCTGGGTTTGGTTCAGAGGAGGGGCAGTGGATGATTGGCTGTGCCAGTCCTCAATCAGCAGGTGGGCCGGTCTCGACAAAGTGTCCGTCCGTTTAAAAACATCTGGTGGAGATCGCTCAGGGCGACTGCAACACCGTGCTCCAGAGGGGAGCTGCGTATATTCGGGAGGAGAGGGTTCACTCTGCAGGAACGACAGCTACGCAACCCTGAAACTGCAAGCGGTGCTTGTGAAGGCAATGCCCAGCCAAGGCCGTATGAAGCAGCAGGAGTCATCGTATGAATACTGGCTCATAAGTAGGTTACTTTAGGGTATAGAGATCCCAAGTAATGTATAGCGAGGGTTACGTAGTGTAGCCGGTTCCTGGAGCGGGAGTGTAGCCTCTGTGGTACTCCTCACCTTTCAGCAGTGTGGAGTAGTGGTTAGGGCTCTGGACTCTTGACCGGAGGGTCGTGGGTTCATATCCCGATGGGGACACTGCTGCTGTACCCTTGAGCAAGGTACTTTACCTAGATTGCTCCAGTAAAAACCCAACTGTATAAATGGGTAATTGTATGTAAAAATAATGTGATATCTTGTTACAATTGTAAGTCGCCCTGGATAAGGGCGTCAGCTAAGAAATAAATAATAATAATAATAATAATAATAATAATTTTATTTGTAGTTTTTGTACTGTGTTTTATTTTGCCTTTTGTACAGCTTCCTGTATGTGTCCTCTGTGCATTACCATCGCTGGTAACGTCATATGACCCCTTTATTTATTTTTTTGGTGTATTAATAAATCCTGCGCGCCTGTGCTAGTTTTTCAACTCCACGCCCCATGTCTCGCTGTATTGCTTAAGCAGCGGTTACCCACACACGTGACACAAGCACCCTGTCACTGTTTACAGTGCTAATGTTTTTTTTATATTTTACATAGCGACTGCAGTCTCTTATTTGAATGCATTAAAATGCTCTCAGCAGAGGCATTTATACAATCAGCTGAACAAAGTCCAATTTTTAGTATGTTAGCCATTGAGTGGGGGTGGTAATAACTATTTTGTGATTTGTGCCTCACCAGTCAAAAAAGTCATGAGCCACCACTGAAATGCAATAAACAATAATGAACACAAGATAAATAAAAGGGTTTAATAAACAGTCAGCTAACAGTCTCTGCATGTCTAACTCGGTATGCTCCAAAACTCACACTTCACCCAGCCCCTCCCTCTGCCATGCTTACACTTCGCTCCGTCGTGCGCGCTCCCTCAATCACAGGCACACTTTCCTGCCCGACCACCCATTCTCACAATGTACACACATTAGGCCAGTTTACATGTTGGTTTGTTTCATGTGAAACTTGTCAGGGAAAGCTTGTGAAAATGTCCCAAAAAATGGTCTCAGTATTTTACTGTGAAAGTCTGAGATTCCAGGAAATGCTTGTGAAATCAACGCCCACTTACACATGTAAACACAAGTTACTCATGAAAATGTTAATTAGCTCGTTCAATTCCTTTCCTACAGCTGCTATAAAAGTGTTTGATAAACTGCATTGTGGGTTTGTGAATTCAGGTGGTTACAGCTACTGTACAGTACTTCAGAATACACTTGCAAATAACTTTCCAAACATCTTTCAAAACATCTTTATTGTAAAGTACTACGAAGTACTATGTTTAAATGTGTATAACTATACTCCAATGCAATTTCTCCTAGTTACTTATGTATGGGCAAATCCCGTGTCCATCCTCCACTTACGTCCGTTGGAGCGATGAAGAGACTCGGGTGTTACTATCCACAAGGGAAGAGGATATGATGAGGCAGCTTGATACAATGCACAACAGGAACATTGTTTAACCCACTCTCAAAATAAAATGTGGTGTGGAATTTTCGCGACTTATTTCTAGGGAATCAACAATACTACTCAATATTCCAATTCTTTATTAATCAGAAGCAGTCATACAAATACAGCGCAAATTAGGATGCTATATTTGGTATAAAGAGATACAAAATAAGCTAATAAAACAAAAATGTGATACAAAATAAAAGTACACAGTCGGGTTACAAAAATAAAGCTAGCAGTGCATCTCTAATAGCAGGACCCTCTTCACATCGCTGTTGTACAATTCTTGCTGGAGGCAGAGGTAGCTGTTCCTCTGTTTGCCTGAACACCTCCTTACAGTCCTGGCACAGATTGTACAGGATACAGCAGGCTGTAATAATTTTGGGAACAAATTCATGGTTCACTTAAGTATGCTTCAATAGTATCCATCCCCTCCCTTGCAATAGCCGAAACACCTGTTCAATGACCAATCAGATTTAGCCCAGTTTATTATTAACAAAGATCTACCCCCCCCCCCCCCACAGATGATGTGTGAAAAGCAGTGTGGGCGACAACACTAAAACAAAGTATTAAAGCAGGCACAATCCTTCAGCAAATCAGATCTTTAATAACCATTTAAGTCACACCCTTAACTCAAGAACCTGGTCTGGCTGTCATGTGAGAGAATGTTCATAGACGTGGCACCCCCCAACCCACCTATCCAAGTTAGTCTGCCTACAATATCTTAGTTTAATACCTTTTTTTTTTTTTTTAAACTAATAATTAGTTTGATAAAAGCAAACATTTTAGCAACCTGTAAAACTATCAAAGCCTGAATGCTTATATAGTGTAGTGTAGTTATAAATAAATTAAATGTCGCTTTTTGATTGGTTAAGAAGTATTTCAGTTAAAATACCGAAGCGTGAATAATTTTGGGTCATGGGTTCATCCATTCAGAGAAGAGGGATGCAGTTATGGGGTTGCATTAAGGACGCTCGCTGATTCTTCGCTTTCCAAACTGAGCGGGGTGAGAGGAGGTGTCGATGTTTGAAAGCTGTTACATTTAAATGTCTGCTGTACCGCACTGATAGTGTAAGGATTATTGCACACATTGTCAAACAGGTAACACTCAGTAACGATCCATGATGTGGTATGGAACAGAAAAGCCAAACCACTTGTTATGTGTGTGTTGTTTTTTTTTTTTTTTTTTTTTTTTTTTTTAAATCTCTCTTCCTGCAGTGATTTAGAGGACAGATCTCAAGCCCCAGTGCACTAGAGCAGACATTTTGAAAAGAGCTTTGAAACAGACTTTAAAGTTTTAAGTATAAAAAGTTGTTAGGATGTTAACAATGATTTATTATTATTATTATTATTATTAGCTGATAGTCTAAGGATTATTGCCCACATTGCCAAACAGGTAACACGACCCATGATGTCACACGGAGCACAAAGCCAGAGCACTTGTAGTTTTTATTTTTATTTTTTCTAATCGCCCCTGATCTCAAAGTTGAGTGCATTAGACTTGACATCTTGAAAATACCTTTGAAATAGACTTTAAACTTCTAAGTGTACAAAGTTGTCAGGATGTTAACAATGAAAAGAACAATTACAGGTACATTATTTAAACAGTTGTAGCAACATATGAGGATATATAACTCTATATTTTTCGGAACCCCGTTACTTGCTCTTTAAGAGTGCCGCAGTGGAGTTCGTGGTTAGGGCTCTGGACTCTTGACTGGAGGGTTGTGGGTTCAATCCCAGGTGGGGAGACACTGCTGCTGTACCCTTGAGCAAGGTACTTTACATAGATTGCTCCAGTAAAAACCCAACTGTATAAATGGGTAATTGTATGTAAAAATAATGTGATATCTTATAACAGTTGTAAGTCGCTCTGGATAAGGGTGTCTGCTAAGAAATAAATAATAATAATAATAATAATAATAATAATAATAATAATAATAATAAAAGAAACAAGACACTACACATTTTTCACATAATAATATTACTTCATATTTACAAACCATTCCATCAAAAATGCCATTCCCATTATATTATTTTTTTGTTTGCATCAATTTCTTAGTTCAGCACTGAAGATTCTTTGATGTTAACCTTCTAAATGGAGAGAAAGAAGATGTATCTATTGAAGCAAAACATATTGATCAAAGGCGGTAGTGCTCTGAATTATTCAAAAAAAGTGTTTTTTTGTCGTCTTTTTGCTGTTTTTTGTATGTAGTCAAGTTTTTTTATTTTTTTTATTTTTTTTTGGGGGGGGGGGGGCTTGCTATGAAATTCAAGTTAGTAAATGGGCAGTTGAACCACAGATTTCCTGCTGTCTTGCTGATGTAGAGACAGTTTTGCCAGAATGGTTTATTTGCAGAGGAGACATGGTGTAATGATGTGGACTAAACTAAATCGAATGTGTGTCATTTTCGCAGACGAAGCTTGACCTCTGAAATGAGTAAGATGCCACTGGAACAATTATCAATGTATTCGTCACTTTTATGGGCTGGTAAAAAAAAACAAAAAAAAAAAAACGATTTTTCTCTGTTATCATCTACAAGAAATAGATAAAATAATTTTGAACACCTGGTAATCACAGTATAGTTTTTGGACCTCTGCCAATGATATCTGGACAACAGTCTTGAAATCAAACGACTATCATTACCCTTTATTTCCCACTCAAAACCCTTTCGTACTGAATATCATTGAGGAAAATGTATAAACATACCTGTGACGAGGTACCCCCCTGCCCCTGAGTGTATTTGGTTTATTTGGTATAGTTTGGGTTATGTAGTATGGGTGATTTAAAATGTACGATTGGTATGTGGGCATGGGGAAGTCACAATCACTTCACATGCAGACTGTGCCGGGGCCAGATTGAATGATTAGCAATCATGTCCTGGCACAGCTGCTTAGAAGCAGCACGAATATCTCCCTTGGGGTTGATGTGTTCAGAGGTGGAACGAAAGAGAACGAGATCTAGAAAGGTACATTTATAATAACAATTGCTACGCATGCAGGCTTGTTGCTTTATTTTACCTGTTTGTTTTGGCCATCGTGCCTTTTGTTTTGTGAGAGGTGTTTTGTTTAATCTTTTTATTTATAATAAATCTGCGCAGCAGTGCTTCACTCACAGTACTGTGTCTCTGCATTTCCTGGTCAGACGTCACCCGCAAGCCACCCTTTAAGGTATTGCTCTGTCTGACCTGAGAGTAAGTTGTGCATCTCTAGCTGGCTGAGGGTAGTGTAATTTATAAAAAGCGAGACGAGGGAGAGACACATGACCTCTCAGCGGCAATGCATGCTTAATCCCTGAGCTCTGTCTACAGCTCTGCTTTTTTTTTTTTTTTTTTGTATTTACCATGAATCTGCGTATAGTCGGCCATTCTAAAATGGGTAAGATACATATAAGTATGTCGTCAACCAAGACAACGTTGAAAAAAGAGGAAGAACACTTGCCTCTCAAATAAAAGATTCAAAGAGTCTCTCAACATATCGAGGAAAGATCTAGACTGCACCATTTTAAATGGGATCATGCAGGCCTTGAAACTACAACAGAGCAGCCTGGATACTACGATTAAAGAGGCAGTAACCCAGCCAGAATGTCCTACTGGGCTGCCCACGTGGACCAAAGTTAATTTTGGCCACAGGCTCCATGTAGGTCCAAAGTGGGCAAGTCCAACTGGGCTAAAGGACGGGTCCTGTATTGGCCCTATGTGGGCTCTGTACGGTTTCTATGTGGGTTCCCTCACTAAAAACCCGGGTTCCAACTGGGCTACGTATGTGCTTTTTTTGAGCTCTCATGTGGATTTTCAGTACACTTTGGATATGTTTTCTTGATTTTAATTAACACACTGAAATACCAAATTAATATTTTATATATTTCAATATATTGTATGCATTGTTGTTTCATGTGCATTGTCATAGTTAAATCTGTTATCCATTGTATGGAGTAATTTTAAAGTTAAATATTTGAAAAAGAACAAGATATTAGAGTTGATTCTGAAGCACATATACAACTGTAAATATATAAATGGGGAAACAGATTTCTGACAAAGCAAATTCAATTTTAAGAGAAGTTTCAATTTAACTTAAACATCACCTCATCATGTTCTCATAAATCTATATATATATAAAAAAAAACCTTAATGTTACTTAATCCTACACATGGCTAAATATACTCATATTGTATGACCATATCTACTATATTACCTATTACCCTACCATTTTCAATAGGCAAAATATGAATGATGTTAATACTTTGGGTGCCGCCCTTTCAGTCCAGCAAACATTGTAAGAATTGTGCATTTGATGATAAAAGCATGAAAATATTAGGTAGTAACAATCTTCTCCACTATAACGCTCCCAGGAGTCGGGTGTTCCAGGGAGAAAGATGTGATGGCTCCCCATCTCCATTCCACTTCATTTCCACTTTCCTTAGGCAGTGTCAATTATAAAACAGGACATGTAGTGTGCAGTAACCTACCAAATTGTGACACAGGTACAGACAGAACGTAAGTATTTACTCTGCTCAAGCACCAGGTTAACTATTCAGTTTCTATTTTGGCACGCCCCTCACGTTGACAGTTTGTTTAAACATATGTACAGCCCCTAATAAGTTCTTGGACACTGCTATTAATGAGCCTTGTGCTGCTTCTTAACAGAATATTTTTGATAATCCTTAACCAACTAAACCAACTTGCTGGCGAAACAAATCGGTTCAAATTCAAAGCCCCGAAGTTGTTGGGTTTGAAAACAGCGGCTCGTCCCATTGGGTAAAATGGCTCACTGGAGAGCAATGGATCCCGACAAAGCCGCAGCAAACACGTTTCAAAAATCAGATTCAGAGCTTAACACCAGTTGAATTCATGACAAGGGAACTAAATTGGATTATAAGATATGTTTTGATCTCAGTTCATGCACCAACTGAGGTTTTAGGAATAAAAGAAACATTTTGCTGCTGACTTTTCAATCAAGCCTTCCAGATTTCTCTCTCACTGCAACATCATTTCGTGTCCAGCATGGGAGGCACGACATGTCAGGTACCTGCAGCACAGCAGTCGGAACATGCAGGTAGCTATAACGAGTTAAGGCAAGCACACATTTCAGACATTTTATTTGAGATTGCAAATGGATATGTTGTTCCATATTTTTTAATCTCACAATTTCCCAGTAAGACCCTGTGACGGGGTGTATTTTGTTTAGTTTGTATGGTTTGGGTTATGTAGCATTTTTGACTGGTTATTTTGTTTTACATCTGTTATGCTTCTGGTCTTCCTTTCAAAATGCCTTCTGAATTCACAACCTTGGCAGCTTCAATCCAAGTTGTTCAATCAGAAATCATTGGTTCCTGACTCCTCTCCCAAAGTTAAGCATTTTAAATGGTTCATCTGTCCTACCTGTTCGCTCCAGCACTGGTTCAGAGAGGTGGGATTAGCTCGGGAACAACAAAAAACACTTCAATATCTGCCTGTGATTTCTGATCCACATCACATGCTTGAAAGAAAAAGCCAAGAGTGAGGTTGGCTTGCTCTGTAGATTTATCTGCCATGTCATGTGGAATAAAAAACCTATCAGAGTCCCACCAGAGCTTCTGGATGTCACTCTATACATAAAATAAATAATAATAATAATAATAATCTTGTGACGTTTATCAATGTTTTTGCTTTTTGTTTTTTGACGTTATAATGTTGTGTTAAGAGTTGAGTTCTCAACAGCATTGCCAAATTAAGTAGATTATTCTAAACCTTTTTTTGTGTTACTTACTGGTCATCAACCCCATATTGCTATAGATTTCTCTATAGTTGGGACTTGGACAGAGTACACTGTTGGTTCAGTAATTTGCAGCAGACATCCCTAAAGTGTTGTTGGCATGACAAACAAAAACACATTGGCATGCTAGTATAGATTATGAATATGCCAGGTTATAGACCTAGCAAAAGGTTTTAAAACTATGAGACCTAATGTGAGCAGATGTAAATGGAGACCCCTAAAAAATACAGTACAATTTGGCCAGAAGAACATATATTGTCTTCAAGAGGAATTTTCTGATGTTGCAGTTTTCTTTGAAAGGAATGTTGTGGATGTTTGTTCCTTTCTACTATTACAAATGCATTGTATCCAAAGATGAGGAAGAGAATATAATGAAGCTGATTAAAATAAAAGTCAGATTGAAAAGGAAAAAGAAATACCTGAAATGGTCCTGTGACATATTTTCTTTCAGAACTAAAAAATAAACACAGCAACCAAATGTGTATTCCATTGCATCTTATCCCGTGTACAGATCTCATCCCGTGTATAGAACACCACACCTAATTCCAGTAGTCAAAAATGAAAAAAAGAAACGCATGCCTGATACCTTTTGTAAAATAGATCATCCTATTAACTGCATTCTGGCTTTACGTTTGGATTAACTTCACTCTAGTTTTCCCTGAAGAAAATATTACCGAAATCGCTACTTTTAAAAACACACGATACTCCAGCTGCACTTCAATTTTTTATAAACAGTCTGTCATTTACCAGTACATCAACACAGACAACACCAAGGACGAGGTTCATCTGCAGTGCCAACAAAGATAAATCCAATTCCCAAGCAACTTTCTTCATATTTCTGAACCAACTTTTTCTTTTTTTGGACGATGATGCACCTGCACATTTTTTGTCTTTTTTCACACACCAGAAACTGATTCATTTTATATACTGAACTGTGACTGATTCTTAAACACAAAATGCCCGTGATTTGGTCTCTGCTTTATTAAGCACAATTTTCCATACTACATCTAGAACATGAGAACGTAAGAAAGGTTACAAACAAGAGGAGGCCATTCGGCTCATCTTGCTTGTTTGGTTGTTATTGATCCCAGAATCTCATCAAGCAGCTTCTTGAAGGATCCCAGGGTGTCAGCTTCAACAACATTTATTATTATTATTATTATTATTTTTTCCCAAAAAAACATTTCTCAAAATTTACAGTACAAACAGGTACTAATGTTTCTTATCTGATGAGATAAAATGCAGTAGCGCCAGGGGATAAAAACTGTAGTGTAAAATTAAATTGTCCAGAACTGTCAGTACATACAGTCTTTAAAAAAAAAATATTCTGATACCATTTTTACTGATACAGTTTAAATTGGTGACAAAGATGTTTTTATTTCTCTATTTCACAATTAAACAAGAACACCGGTCAAATGCATATGAAAATCAATAATTCGCTGAATACAAGTGTGAATGTTTGTGTGATTTGTCATATTATTGGATGCCGTTCCAGAAAGGCCATGATATACTACACAGGGCATGTGGTGATTGAAGCCCTGCGCTGCTGACAACCTGTTTTTAAATAGATACAAGTCTTATATATTTATATTTTAAATAGATAAAATGTTTTTCTTTGTCAGGTGTTCTTTCCTGATGAAATAAGTATAATGCCTAGATATTTTTCTTTTCATGGTAGAGTAGTTTTGGATATTTTTCTTTTCAGGGTAGCAGTGTGGAGTAGTGGTTAAGGCTCTGGACTCTTGACCGGAGGGTCGTGGGTTCAATCCCAGGTGGGGGACACTGCTGCTGTACCCTTGAGCAAGGTACTTTACCTAGATTGCTCCAGTAAAAACCCAACTGTATAAATGGGTAATTGTATGTAAAAATAATGTTGTAATAATAATTGTAAGTCGCCCTGGATAAGGGCGTCTGCTAAGAAATAAATAATAATAATAATAATAATTGTGTAGAATAATTTCAATGAGTGCTTCCTGTGTTCAATGGCACCACTTTGTAAAATGCTTTTAATTCTATTTTTGTATTATTATTATTTCAGGTGCTAGCCAATTGCATTTCATTTAAATTCTTAATTAAAAATGATTTTCATTTCCAGTTTGAAATGTCAGTCATTCATTAAAAAGTCACTCAAGCTGCTAAGAAGGGCAACATCATTTAAATCATTGTCTGCTACCAATTAGAATGACTAACAGCATCTTCCCTTACCAGACTTAACATGAATAACTGTTTTAGTGATTCTTGTAGACACCACCTTTACTGCTTCATTGAACACCTCTTAAACAATATTATACCCATTTGTTCCTGTAATTCTTTTAATTTATTACTACATTAAATGGCATTACTGCAGAGGTGAGTTGTCAGCAGTGCCATTGCTCTGGTTGTTATTTGGTATTAGAAAACATTTTTGCACGGACGACCAATCTTGTCTTTTGTAAGCACCCTTGCCCTTAGCTGGGGATGCGGTACTTTACTTTGTGTCCCACTACCAGTGCCTTCATTGATGTTCACTATCACTTCATTTGTTTTCTCCAAAACATCAATCCAGAAGACCCATGTCATATACCTAGCATTTTGTCTTTAGCACATGGCAGTTTAGCACTCCAGATAAGCTACCTAAAAGGTGTTTTCCGCATTGAAAAAATATGAATTACGCATGATATTTAAATTGAATGCGCAATGAATACGCATAGCAATTTTGCTGCAGAGCTTGAGTTTGCATGTTATCAAGCTTCTTGTACTTCGTTGTTTCCCTGTGTCTCAATGATCAGTTGTGAATGTACTGCATGCGATAGCTAGAGAATGGATCATAGAAATGACGGGACAGCTTGTAGCCTGATTGGGAAGGGCCAGAAACACATGATCAATAAGTCTGTGTTTTCAATAAAAAAAATTACAAAAAACGACGTTGATTCAACTCACTTGCGATGCATGTTTGTGATGTGAATAAGCAACTGGATTCTTGATTTTGGATTCTGGATTTCTCGGTGTTGTCTTAATGCCCCTCAACCTAACCTGCCAGTTTACTCGTCAACCAGATTTTTGGAAGGTAAATCTATATAATAAATAAGATATTCCATGTTAGCAAGAAAGTTGGCATGCTTTATATTGCTATAGCAAGGCAATCAATCAGTAATACAATATTATCGTTTCTTTAGAAATGTATAGAATGTGCATGCAGGCCTTTTGTTAGTATATTCCATCTGCAGCGTTGGAATAAAAAAAAAAAGTTCTGTTTCTGTGTCTGAATTGGAGAGTAAATTACTCAATGACCCAAAACCTTATCAGGAGCGCTGTAGCAGTTCATGCGACAGCTTTCTAGGTGTTCGCAGTGTTGAGGGTATGAGGAGCAGAGCTAATAGTGTTTGATGTATTGCAGTCTATTAGGAGTGCTATAGTTGAGTGTGTATTGAAAGCCGCAGTTCAGTATTTTTGAACAAGTTAATACAAGTTAGTTAGTTATTTTTTTATATTTTTACCTGCCTGGCTGCTCATTGGAAATCGGTTAAAAGAAAACAACCAAATAAATCAAATTTGTAGGAAGCTAAAGTTATCATGGTGATAATCAAGCATAATGTTGAGATTACATGATGGCAGCCAAGTTTTTCGTAAGCTTATGCAGAGAAAACATACCTGTTTCATATTTTTTCAACCATTTGTTCTCTAAATTAAATTTTATTGTGACAAGCTTATTTTTTTCTGCAGATTTAATTAAGTATACAAAAACTGTCAAACCTATTACCACTATTACAACTCCTCAAGTGCTTCTCATTGCAATGGTCAATTCATGTTTAGTTCACCAACCCTCATATATACTGAGCATTAAAAGAAACTTATCACTTATATTTGGATAAAATTCACTAGATGTGATTGAAAAATGACAAACTTTGTTTTAGAGCAGGTGCAGTGACTTTCTATTCTGCTGATTAACAATTGACATCATGAAGATGCTGCAAAATGATCTGTCGATCTTGGGCAAGTGTTATGACTGTTGGTCTCCCAGTTCATGGCCTGTCATTGACAGAGTGTGTCTGGTTATACCGTCTCGCCAGGTTTGAAATTGTGGCTGTGAGCACCCACAGTATGCTGCCCAAGTCCAGCCTCAACATGCCGATTGCACAAAGGCGCTGCTCTCTTGACAGGGGTGGCATATTGTTTTTTTTTTTTCTGTGATTTTCTTTATTGCTTTTATTCAAGCTTGCAATTCAACAGCTGAAATCACTCCATATCCAGTGTCCAATCAACTGTCTCACTAATTAGGTGATTAAGTGCATATGCTTCAGTCATAGTCACTCAAGCGTGTCATGGTCAAGGATGAATGATCGAGTGATTAAAAGGAAACCAAAAATATTTTGTCAATGTCCATTATTTATATATGTTATTTTTTTCAAAAATAAATGTGTTATAAGAAGGTTTTTTTGATGCTCGGTGTGTGTGTATATATATATATATATATATATATATATATATATATATATATATATATATATATAATACAGTGGTTTGCAGAAGTATTCACCCCCCTGCAAAGTTTTCACATTTTGTTGGTGCCTGAGCATACTCCACAACACTTTCAAATTAGACTTTACATGTAGAATCTACACAAACTACTCCACATTGATAAAGTTAAAAAATGCATATAGAATATAAATAAGTAACATTTACAGAGAAAAACAGATTAATCTCAGTTGCATAAGTATTCAGCTCCTTTGCTACTGCAGCCCTAAATCAGCTCAGGTGCAAATGATTTGTTTGAAAGGTCACAAAATTAGTGAAATGGTTTCAGCCAGTGTGTACTCAAAGTGGTTTAACTTGTAGATAATTTCCCTCAGGTATATAAAGACTTTTAAGCTGCAACTCACATAGTGATCCAACAAGGTAACCATGATGACCAAGGAGCTTTCGAAACAAGTCAGGGATAAAGTGGTAGAGAGGCACAGAGCAGGAGAAGGGTACAAGCAAATTTAAAAGGCGCTGATTTATCCCTCTCAGCACAGTGAAGTCCATCATTTATTTTTAATTTTATTTATTTATTTATTTATTTTAAATTTAATGGTCGCCAATTATTTTTATTGTTTTCTCCCCAGTTTAGTAATGTCCAATTATTTTTTTAGGCTCAGCCCACTGCTACCACGCCTGCGCAGACTCAGGAGCGGCGAAGACGAGCACACGCTGTCCTCCGAAGCGTGTGCCGTCAGCCGACCGCTTTTTTACACACTGCAGACTCGCCATGCAGCCACCCAGAGCTACAGCATCGGAGGACAACACAACCCTGGGCAGCTTACAGGCAAGCCCGCAGGCGCCCGGACAGATTACAGGAGTCGCTGGTGCACGGTGAGCCGAGGACACCCTGGCCGACCTAGCCCTCCCTCCCCCCGGGTGGCGCTCAGCCAATTGAGCGCTGCCCCCTGGAAGCTCCCATCCTCAGTTGGCAAGGAATAGCCTGGACTCGAACTCGTGACGTCCAGACTATAGGGCACATCCTGCACTATATTACACCCATAGTTATTCCTTCACTGAGGTGGCGAGGATTCTTCCACCAGCTCAGGGCACGCTAGCATGACCGAGACACTGTCAACTGACTGTGTCTGTCTTGGGCTGGTTGAACTACTTGGGCATTGAGCCATGCCTGCAAGGGGCGCATATGGAAGAGACCGAGAGGGAGGACAGAGGATGCTGCGGCCAGCAAACCTAGCAAACGTTGGCACAGCACCACCTACACTGACTGTCTGAGATGAAAAAGGGACAGACAGGCTTGCAATGCGCTTACACTGTCGGTCGACAGTGAAGCGAGCATGGAGCGGGAATCCAGCCGGATCCCCAGGAAAACCGTCACTTGCACCGGCTGCAGGGAGCTCTTCTCCAGGTTGAGTGTGAGCCCCAGCCAGGTAAGATGCTCCATCACTAGAGCCGTGTGAGACACGGCTTGCCCCCGCGACTGGCCACAGATGAGCCAGTCGTCCAAGTAATTGAGGACCCAGACCCCCTGCAGCCGCAGGGGTGCCAGAACTGCGTCCATGCACTTGGAGAAAGTCCTGGGAGCAAGAGACACCAAATGGCAGAACACAGAACTCGTACATGCTGCCCCGGGACGTGGAAGTACACATCCCGGAGGTCCACGGTCGCAAACCAGTTGCCCGGCCGGACTGGAGAATGTGACGGGTAGTTAGCATCTTGAACTTTCTCTCCTTTAGGAATATGTATAGGCCTCTGAGATCCAAAATGGGACAGAGCCTGTCGTACTGCTTTGGTACCAGAAAATACCTTGAGTAAAAACTCTCCTGTTGACATGGGGGTTCTACAAGATTAATTGCACGCTTTGTGAGTAAAGCGTCCAATTCTTGCATGAGGACAGAGGTCTGTGCGTGGTTGGACACTGAAGTGTTCACAAGCCCTTGGAGGAGAGGAAGTCTGGCTCGAAACTGGA
Source organism: Acipenser ruthenus (assembly GCF_902713425.1). Taxonomy (NCBI): domain Eukaryota; kingdom Metazoa; phylum Chordata; class Actinopteri; order Acipenseriformes; family Acipenseridae; genus Acipenser; species Acipenser ruthenus. The sequence continues at coordinate 49,492,555 of NC_081194.1, read as the reverse complement.
GTGAATAGCCGGAGTGGACGGTTGCAAGCACCCACGCGTCGGTGGTGCATTGCCTCCATGCTAGAAGGTGGTGCTGGCTGAACGGGTGCAGGGCCTGAGGCCGGAGGCTGGAGCCCGTCAGGGTTACTGCTGCTTTTGCTGGGCTGTGTTCGGCTGGCGCTGCCTCTATTGAGGGCGCTGCCCGCCCCTGCCGAGGGTCGGTTGCGGGAGTACTGCCTGCTTGGCCCAGGTGGA